>NC_092373.1:37498466-37813466 GCF_030028105.1 Mobula birostris | reverse complement strand
TTCTATTAGGGAATAAGTAGGGGCAGGTGACAGAAGTTCATGACAGGGAATACTTTACATCTAATGACCACAATCCCATTATGATCACTGGTCCTCAGGCTGAGATTCTAAATTTTAATGGTTAAGAAAGGACCTGCCAAGTGTGGATTGGGATAGGTTGTTCTCAGGCAAAGCCATGTTTGGTAAGTGGGAGGCCTTCAAAGGAGAAATTTTGAGAGTACAGAGTTTGTATTTTCATATCAGAATAAAAGGCAAAGATAACAGGTTTATGGAAGCTTGGTTTTTGAGAGATCAAGACCCTGGTTAAGAAAAAGGAGGTACATATCAGGTATAGGAAGCAGGAACAAATGAGGTACTTGAGGAATATAAGAAATGCAAGAGAACACTTAAGAAAATCAGGAGGGCTAAAAGATATGAGATTGCTGTATCAGTTAACGTAAATGAGAATCCCAAGGTCTTCTACAGATATATTAAGAGTAAAAAAAATTGCAAGGGACAAAATTTATCTTGAAGATCACAGTGGTCATCTATGCACGGAGCCAAAAGAGATGGTGAGATCTTAAATGGATTTTTGCGTCCGTACTTACTCAGATGGACACAGAGTCTATAGAAGTGAGCCAAAAGAGCAATGGGATTCTGCATCGTATACGAACTACAGTGGAGGAGGTGTTTGCTGTCTTGATGAAATCTAGGGTGGATAAATCCCAAGGGCCTGACAAGGTGCTCCCCTGGAGCTTGTGAGAGGCCAGTTCAGAAATAGCGGAGGCCCAAGCACAGATGCTTAAAACGTCCTTTGTAAAGGGTGAGGTGCCAGAGAATTGGAGAATAGCTAATTTTCTGTTGTTTAAGAAAGGCTCTAAAAATAAACCAGGAAATTATAGACCTCACTAGTAATTATAGATTCACTAGTGGGCAAGTTATTGGATAGGACCAGATATACAAATGTTTGGAAAGACAGGAATTGATTAAAGATAGTCAACATGGCTTTGTGCATGGTCGCAATTTACCAGGAAAATTGAAAAAGGCAAGGTAGTGAATGTTGTCTAAATGGACACCAGCAAGCTCTTTGACAAGGTCCCACATGGGAGGATGGTCAAGAAGTTTCAGTTGCTTGGCATTCAGGAAGAGATAGTAAACTGTATTAGACATTGGCCTTGCAGAAGTAGCCACTGAGTGGTTGTGGATGGTTGCCTCTTTGACTGGAGGCCTGTGACTAATGGTGTGCCACAGGGAATGGTGCCAAGTCCATTGTTATTTGTCATCTACATCAACGATCTGGATGATAATATAGTAAACTAAATCAGCAGATATGCGGATGACACCAAGATTGGGGGCGTAGCAGGCAGCAAAGAACGCTATCAAAGCTTGCAGCAGTATCTAGACCAGCTGGAAAAATGGGCTAAAAAATGGCAGATGGAATTTAATGCAGACAGGTGTGAGGTGCTACACTTTGGGAAGACAAACCAGGGTAGGACTGATACAGTGAGAGGTAGGGCACTAAGGAATGCGATAGAACAGAGGGATCTGGGAATACATATTTATAATTCCTTGAAAGTGGAATCACAAGTAGATAGGGTCACAAAGAGAGCTTTTGACGCACTTGCCTTCATAAATCAAAGTATTAAGTACAGTAGCTAGAATGTTATGCTGAAATTGTGAAAGATGCTGGTGAGGCCAAATTTACAGTATTGGGTGCAGTTCTGGTTACCCATCTATGGGAAAGATATCAGTAAGATTGAAAAAGTGCAGAGAAAATTTACAAAGATGTTTTTAGAACTTGAGGACCTGAGTCATAGGAAAAGGCTGAACAAGTTGGAACTATATTCCAATGATCCAATCAACGGCAGGAACCGGCCACAGTGAGGAGGCTTCTCATGGGTCAGTGACGCTTGATTGAAAGGAGAGCTACGCGGGCATTCAGGCTTCCTCTGACAGTCCAATCAGCGGCAGGAGCAAGCCACAGCAACGAGGTTTCTCGCAGGGCAATGACGCTTGTTTAAGTGTACAGAAAGGACAAATGTAGATTACACGTAGGACAGATAAAGGAGATGCGGTGGATGTTGTATATTTGGATTTTCAGAAAGCCTTTGACAAGGTGCCACACATGAAGCTGCTTACCAAGTTAAGAACCCATGGTATTACAGAAAAGTTACTGGCATGGTTAGAGCATTGGTTGATTGGTAGGAGGCAGTGAGTGGGAAAAATTCTGGTTGGCTGCCAGTGACTAGAGGTGTTTCACAGGGGACAGTCTTGTGACCGCTTCTTTTTTATGCTGTATATAAATGATTTAAATAATGGAATAGATGGCTTTGTTGCCATGTTTGCAGATGATACAAAGATTGGGGGAGGGGCAGGTAGTGTTAAGGAAACAGGTAGGCTGCAGAGGACGTAAAACAGATTAGGAGAGTGGGCAAGAGAGTGGCAAATGAAATACAATTTTGGAAAATGCATGGTCATGCACTTTTTCCTAAATGCGGAGAAAATCCAAAAATCTGAGAATGCAAAGGAACTTGGAAGTCCTTGTGCAGAACACCCTGAATGTTAACTTGCAAGTCGAGTCGGTGGTGAGAAAGGCAAATGTAATGTAATGCAAGAGGTCTTGAATACAAGAGCAGGGATGTGATGCTGAGGCTTTATAAGGCACCAGTGAGGACTGACCTTGAGTATTGTGAACAGTTTTGGGCTCCTCATCTAAGAAAAGAGGTGCTGGCATTGGAGACAGTTCAGAGGAGGTTCACAAGGATGATTCCGAGAATGAAAGGCTTATCATACGAGGAACGTTTGATAGCTCTGGGTCTGTATCACTGGAATTTAGAGGGGAGGGGAGAATTTCATTGAAAACCTTTCAAATGTTGAAAGGCCTAGGCAGAGTAGATGTGGAAAGTATGTTTCCTCTGGTGGGGGAGTCCAAGACAAGAGGTCACAGCCTCAGAATAAAGAGGTGCCCATTTAAAACAGAGACGCAGAGAAATTTCTTTAGCCAGAGGGTGGTGAATTTGTGGAATTTGTTACCACGTGCAGCTGTGAAGGCCAGGTCATTGGGGGTATTTAAGGCAGAACTTGATAGATTCTTGATTGAACATGGTATCAAAGGTTACAGGGAGAAGGCTGGGGAGTGGGGCTGAGGAGGGGAGAAAAGGATCAGCCATGATTAAATGGTGGAACAGGCTCGATGGGCCAAATGGCTGAATTCTGCTCCTATGTCTTATGGTCTTTATTCCCTAAAGTGAGGGGAGATTTAACAGCAGTATACGAAATTATGAGGGATATAGATAGGGTAATCATAAGCAGCTTTTCTCACTGAGGTTGAATGAGACTAGAACTGGAGGTCATGGGTTAAGAATGAAAGGTGAACTGTTTATGGCAGGGGTCCCCCACCTTTTCTGCACTGTGGACCGGTTTAATATTGACAATATTTGTTGCAGACCGGCCGACTGGGGGGGGGGGGGGGGGCTGTTGACCACGACTGGAATATAGGTGATAAGTCAACTATAAGTCACTTATTAGTGGCTAATACACTCAATTTTGTTTCTAAAGGGGTTTATCTAACAAATTTAATATTAAACACACAGCTCATACTTTCCTCGCATGAAGTGATAAGTCAATTATAACAGTGGTCCCAAACCTCCAGGCCGCGGACCAATACCGAAGAATACAGCAGTGGCCGGAACGCACCCAGCACATCTTTAAGAAAAAAGCCAAAATAAACAAGCTAATTGTTTAGGTACTGCTCGGCATGTAAATGCCGGCCCAGATCAGAGGCAACACAATCGGCAATCGCCTCTGATCTAGGCCGACATTTACATGCCGGCTGGCACCTAATCAATTAGCTTGTTTATTTCAGCTTTTTTCTTAAAGATGCGCTGGGTGTGTTCTGGCTACCGCTGTACTGCTGCATTCTTTGTGACCTGGAGGTTGGGGACCACTGAATCATAAGTCACTTATAAGTCAATAGCATCATAACATTTTAAGTAATGTTTGGATACTAAACACACAGCGCATATTTTCCTCGTATGAACATATAAAATCATTGCAACACACCAACATCGCTGTATCAGTGGGAGCCCTGGGCTTGTTTTCCTGCAACAACACCGTCCTATCGAGGGGTGATGGGAGACAGCGATACTCGAAGGGGGTTCCTTATGTCTAGTCTATTCCACAATTTAGTTTTCGTTGCATTTATTGCAGAAGACTCCACTTCGCAGCGATATGATGTTGGAAATGGAAGCAATGTTTTCAGTGCTTTCGTGGCTATCTCAGGATATTCAGCCTTGACTGTGATCCAGAATGCCAGCAGAGATGTTACCGTCAAACATACTTTTCTGCCCATCGTCATTTGCAAGCTCGAGGAGTTGATCTTTTTCCCACGCTGAAAGGTGAACTGTTTATGGCAGGGGTCCCCCACCTTTTTTGCATTGTGGACCGGTTTAATATTGACAATATTTCTTGCAGACCGGCCGACTGGGGGGGGGGGGGTGCTGTTGGCCACGACCGGAATATAGGTAATAAGTCAACTATAAGTCACTTATTAGTGGCTAATACACTCAATTTTGTCCCTGGATGATTCACCGGGGACATTCACAAATGGGTCACGGACCCATTCCTTTGCACGTTCTGGGTCATTGATGACCTTGCATGCGTTAAAAGTTCAACAGTGGGCGTGACAGGGAATGAGGAAAGGTGCAGCTGACTCATATCGTTTCATATTGCCAAATCATATCGTTTCCTCGCGGCCCAGTGGTTGGGGACCACTCGTTGATGGTGAACATGAGGGGGATTCTTTTCACTCAGAATGGGGAGAGTGAGGAATGAACTGCCAGTACAAGTGATGATTCAGGTTCAATTTTAGTAATTAAGAGAAATTTGGATAGGTACATGGATAAGAGGGGTATGGAGGGCTATGGTCCCGGTGCAGGTCGATTGGGCTAGGCAGATTAACAGTTTGGCAGAGACTAAATGGCCGAAGCAACTGCTTCTGCGCTGTAGTGTTTTTTGATTCTTGGAGTGTAGCAGAATGAGGGGTGACCTCAAAAGTTTATAAAATCATAAGTGGTATGGATAAGGTAGGTGTTCACAGTCGGCTCCGCAGGGCTGTGGAGTCCTAAACTAAAGGGCATAGGTATATGATTAGAGGGAGGGATTTTAGAAAGTCCTGAGAAGCAACTTCTTTAAACAGGGAGCAAGTGAGTACCTGGAATAAAATGCCTGAAGAAATGGTCCAAGCAGATACAATTGCAACATTAAATAAGCATTTGGACAGGTACATGGATGGAAGGGTATTAGGCTAAACTCAGGCAACTGGGATCATCATGGTGGATGCTGTGGGCAGCATGGACTAATTGGGCTAAGTGACCTTCTGCCATATCATGTTACTCTATGACTCGATGGACTGAAGGCACATTTTGTAATCAGCCTTACCTTTGGACATGTGATTTCTGTTTGCTGGATGAGGAGCAGAGCAGATGCGATCAGAGCACCTTGGCGGACATAATTCACTGGATCATTAGTCATGGGCTCCAGAAGATTTATAGCTTCCTGCAAGAGTATGGAAATATTTGTAACGATGAATGTAAAAGCTAGATTTTAGATACACTCTGGAATTTCTGAGCTAGACATTAATAACTTGAAAATCCAAAGAATCAGTCTTTTAGTGGTATCAATGTCATCCTTGTAGACACAACAGATTTGTACCTAAAATGATCACCCAGCTTGTGTTTGAACTCCTCAAAGTAGAGGGTTCTGCATACCAACCAACAAATGCTGAATGACTAACGAATTAGAAGATATTTGTTGTTGATCTTTAAAGTCTGTGTGGGAACCTAAATGAATAAAAGAGTTAGAAAAATAAAACGTGGTGGATCTCACTGTGATGATTAATGCTCTGGACAGAATATCCACATTCTTTTATGATACATCAATTATTTCAATGGGTCTTACTATTCAAAGTATTTCTTCAAATACCTTTGGCAAAGCACATCAGATCAGTTTCAAATGAATGCCCACTGGTTGAGAGTTCAACTGATTAAAAGTTCTGGCTTTGCTCTGCACAATCATGCAGAGGGGTCAACATCTTGTTGCAAAAATTAAATCAGATATTAAATTTACTGATATTATGCCCTACAGTGAGTTAACTGGGTTAAATAATATTAAAGTTGCCTCCAATTTTACACAATAGGGACACAGAACATCTAGTAACTGTAAACTACTATATAATCTCACCTTGTTGCCAGTTCCAGCACAGCAAATGCCTAGTGCCAGAGCAGCACCATACCGCACGTGGGGGTTATAACTTTCAGAAAGAAGAGACACCACACTTGGGCACTGTTCTGGTGTTCTATAAAACAAAGAAAATATTAAATGTAAAATAACATTAATTTTAAATTCAAATTATCATTCATTACATGAAACCAACAACTTCTGTATTACCAACTATGCATAAATATCTCATTAGTTTTACCAATCATTTTGATTTGGTGATACACATAATGGTACAGAGAGCAACTGCTATGGGAATGCGTAACTGAACCCCAGATGAGAATTGTTACCTCTGTATATAAAGATGTTTACTCAAAAAATAGTATGTCACTATTCTACATCAGCAGACATGATGACTACCCACATTGCAGGATTTGAATCCCACTACTGTAAGGGAACAGGCTAAATATTCATTCAAGTTCAAAAGAAGAAAGATTTGTCACAGATGGTTGAAAAAACAATGCCTCTCCAGATGTGCTGGAAAGCTCCAGAGGTAGCACTTCTTGTTCTTGAGAGTGGGGAAAAAAAGCCAGTAATATAGGGAATGTGGAATAAAGATTTGCCAAGCAATTGGCAACCTTTCTTCCACTTCCATTTTCCATAGGAATGCCACTTTTATAGTAGAATTTAAATTATGCACATCAGTATACTGACATTAAATGGTTAAGAAATAAGACCATAAGATATAGGAGCAGAATTGGGCTGTTTGGCCCACTGAGTCTGTTCTGCTATTTCATCATGGCTGATCCAATTTTCCATTCAGCCTCAGTCTTCTCCCTATATCCCATCATACCAACCAATCAAGAATCTTTCAACCTCTGCCTTAAATACACATAAAGGCTTGACCTCCACTGCTGCCTATAGCAAAGAATTCCACAGATTCACCACTCTCTGGCTAAAGAAATTCTTCCTCAACTCTGTTCTAAAAGGATGCCCCTCTATTTTGAGGCGTTGTCCTCTGGTCTTAGACTCTCCAACCATAGGAAACATCCTCTCCATATCCACCTTAGGTTTCAATGAGATCACCATTCATTCTTTTGAATTCTAATGAATACAGGCCTAGAGACAAATGTTCTTCATGTGACAAGCTAATCAATTCCGGAATCATTTTAGTGAACCCCCTTTGAACTCTCTTCAGTTTCAGGACATCCTTTCTAAGAAAAGGGTCCAAAACTGCTCACAATACTTCAAGTGAGTCCTCACCAGTGCTTTACAAGTCTCAACATGACATCCTTGCTTTTATATTCTAGTCCTCTTAAAATCAATGCTAACACTGCATTTGCCTTACTCATCACAGACTCAACCTGCAAATTAACCTTCAGGTAATCCTGCACAAGGACTTCCAAGTCTCTTTGTGACTGTTTTTTGTATTTTCTCTCCATTTAGAAAATAGTCAACCTTTTCATTTCTTCTACCGAAGTGCATGACCATACACTTCCTGACACTGTATTCCATCTGCCATTTCTTTGCCCATTCTCTTAATTCAAGTGCTTCTGTAGCCTCTCTACTCCTTCAAAGCTACCTGTCCCTCCGCCTATCTTCATATCGTCTGCAAACTTTGCAACAAAGCCATCAATTCCATCATCCAAATCTCTGACATATAACATAAAAAGAATCGATCCTAACACAGCCCACACCTCCCCCACCACCTGTGGAACACCATTAGTCACCGGCAGTCAACCAGAAAAGGCACCCTTTATTCCCACTCTTTGCCTCCTGCCAATCAACCACTGCTTTATCCACACTAGAATCTTCCTTACGAGTAGTTTGTTAACAGCCTCATGTGTGGCACCTTGTCAAAGGCCATCTGAAAATCCCAAGTACACAACATCAACCAATTCTCCTTTGTCTAGCCTGCTTGTTATTTCTTCAAAGAATTCCAACAGATTTGTCAGGCAAGATTTCCTTTTGAGGAAACTATGCTGACTTAATTAAGTTGGTCAGTAAAACTATTGAAAATCTTTTCTTTGTACTTTTGTCAGTTAAATAAAGATTCACGTGAATTAACATATCACAGATTTTTGTTTTATTGCATTTTGGAAAACATCCCAACTTTTTTGGAAATGGGGTTTGTACTTGGGCAGCGGACCTCCTCTCAAAACTTCCAATGTCTGGGTTGGTCGTTGTTCAAAGCTCTTTTGTCCCAAGAAAGGGCACAGGTTAAAGTTGAGAGGAGAAAGATTTAAAAAGGACCCGATAGGTGACTTCTTCACACAGAGGGTGGTAAGTAGATGGAACAAACTCCAGAGAAAGTCGTTGAGGCAAGTACAACAACAATACTATAAAACATTTGCATAAGCATATAGCTGGAAAAGATTTAGGGGGATATGGGTCAAACATGAGAATATGATACTAGCTTAGATGAGCACTTTGATTAACGAGCTGGGCCAAAGGGTTTGCTTCCATGATGAATTCCAAGTCACACTACTGCTTTAGCTGGCTTTAAAAATTTTCTCGCTGATGCGATTCCCATTTTTAGGTTTCACATCAGCTAAAGTCAGAGTTATACAGCATGGACCCATCTTGTCCATGCCAACCAAGGTGCCTTCTTGAACCCGTCTGCATCTTTCTAAACCTTTCCTATCCATGAAGTTGTCCAAATGACACAATGGATGTGTTGGGCCAAAGGACCTGTTTCTGAGCTGTAAAGCACCTGGACTCTAGACTGAGCTCCGTAACTGTCACATATGTGACCTATGCAGAGTGAAACCTCATTTCAAACACACAAGACTAAGTGAAGGAAAAAATGATGCAACCAGGTAATCGTACTTTTAGATAACCTTGCCTGTTCTCTCTGTAAATGTCAGCTAACTTGCTGTGTTCCTAATATTTCCTGTTTATGTTTCAGATTGTCAACATTTGTAACTTTTTTCTTGTTTACGCTGGTTTCATTGCAGATCTAAAAAGTAAAATTGGCATGAGGCTTTTAGCCTTCTATAGCTTTAAAGACCTATTGAATTCTACAATTGAAACTTAACAAAAATCAAAGTAAAAATACCACAGAAAGATTACTACTTTCTACAGCACTTAACTTTACAGTGCTTATGTTTTGCTAGCAGTGTCCTTTTATAAAAAGTCATAAACTTGTACATAAAAAAACAATTCCTCAGAAGCCATCTCAAAAACCTCAGCTGAAGATGAACAATTAGTACATCATTAGTTTATTATCGTCACATGTACTGAGATGGAGTGAAATAATTGTCTTGCATACTATCTACACAGATATCATTACAACAGTGTACTGAGGTAGTACAAGGCATAATAATACGAGAATGCAAAATACAGTGTTACAGTTTCGGTGCAAAACACAACTGCAGGTAGACAATAAGGTACAAGACCATAATGAGGTAGATGAAGTAAAGAGTCCATCTGGACACAAGCTGGGGTCTGATCAGCCCCGGCTGGGTCACCTGGAGGAGGTTGTATGATGTTGAAAGACCCGAAACACCTGATGATTCCAGGAACATCACTGAAGGCGTGTCCAGAAGCATCGGTAGATGTATGTACACAGCATAAATAGGAGATATTCAATAGTGGGATGGAAGCTGTCCTTGAGCCTGATGGTACATGCTTCCAGGCTTTTTTATCTTCTGCCCAATGGGAGCAGAGAGAAGAAAGAATATCCAGGGTGGGTGGGGTCTTTTATTATGTTGGCTGCTTTACCGAAACAGCAAGAAACGTAGATAGAGTCCACAGAGGGGAGACCGGCTTCCATAATAAGCTGAACTGTATCCAACACTCCCTGCAGTTTCTTGAGATCACAGACAGAGCAGTAGCCACACCAGCCCATAATGTAGCTACATAAAATGCTTCCTATAGTCATAATTAAAATTTGCAGATCTTCTTCTTCATGTGCCTTGCGCGTTACACACTTGGGCGATCATGGCTTTCCACATCAAACGATCCCACGCAGCGTCAATGATATCTCGCACACTTTGGTCTGTTAGTTCTTCACAGTGTCCATATATTTTCTTCTTTGTCTTCCTCTTCTGCGTTTCCCAGGCATACAGCCTTGTAATGTAAGGCATTCTATTTCTCCCTTTCTGATGACGTAGCCCAGGAATTTAAGTTTCCTCTCATTTAATGTTCCATTAAAGATCTTTTTGTATGGGCATATTGGAGTACTGTCTCATTAATTACCCTGTCTCTATATAATATTTTCAGCATTCTTCTAAGAAACCACATTCCTGTTGCTTCTAAGTTCTTTGGAGTTCTGGTGTTATAGTCCATGTTTCAGAAGCATACAGCAAGATTGACCAGATGTAACATTTTAGTAGCCTAAGCCTTGTTGTCATAGAAATGTGTCTGTTGGTAAAAACGGGCTTCACTTTTTTGGAAGTTGGTTTTGGCAATGGCAATTCTTCTTTTTATTTCTACTTTACTTCTAGCATCTTGTGATACAAAGCTACCAAGGTAATTAAAGCTGGTCTTTTCTTCAATCTCTTGGTTACTGATTGGCAGTTGGGAGTATCCTGCTGTTTTGATATTAGCATACATTTGTTGTGTTTTTTTTTTACAGTTGATGGTTAGCCCAAAATCTGCACTTGTTTGTAATACTTTGTCTAGAAGGATTTGTAGGTCTTCTGCAGCACTTGCTATCGTCTGCATATCTTATATTGTTGATGTAACACCTCCAATTTTTATCCCATCTAGGTCTTCTATTTCTCTGAGTCATTTCACTATAGATATTAAACAATTCCGGTGAGGCAATGCATCCCTGTCTAACTCCTCTTTGAATTTTAGTCCAACTGCTTACATTATCATCAATTTTTACCGCCGCCGTTTGATTCCAATATAAATTTTGAAGTTGTTGGTCCCTTCCGTCAATGTTTAGTTTAGTGAGAATTTGAAATAATTTTTCATGTTACACTTTGTCAAATGCTTTAGTGAAATCAATAAAACATAAAAAGACATCAGTTTGATATTCAATTGCCCTTTCTGAAAGCATTCTTAGTATGAAAATTGCATTTCTAGTTCCTCTATCCTCAATAATCCCATATTGTAGTTTAGAAGTTTCAGGTCTTAACTTGTTTTTAATTCGACTCAGAACAATTCTCAACAAAATCTTTATTATGTGACTCATAAGACTGATAGTTTTATAATTTCCACAGTCAATAGTTCCAGGAATTTTTGGCAGAGTTATAAATATTGATTTCAAGAGATCCTCAGGCAATACAGCAGACTCATATATGCCATTAAGCTGTTCAAAAAGAGTATCTATGCCCAGATCTTCTAGGGCTTGTATCATTTCCATTGAAATTTCATCAGGTCCAGTGGCTTTATCATGTTTCATGCTTTTCATTGCTTTAGTTATTTCTTCTTTGGTAATACAGAATTAGGGTGTTTAATATCTAGGGGTTCCCCTCTATTATCCTCAAACTGAACCCACCCCTCACATACTTCACCTGGTTCTGTTAGTATGGATCCGTCTGCTGATCTTATGCATCCTGTAGAGGAGGTTTTCTTAACTCCAGTGATTTCCTTAATTTTCTTGTGCATTTCTTTGCTGTTGCTAATATGGCCTTCTATTTCATTCCATTTTTGATTCAGCCATTCTTCCTTTGCAATATTGCACAATTATCTGGTCTGTCTGTCTAGCTCTCTGTATTCACTTCATTATTCTTCACTAACCTTCTTTGTTCCATCAGATCTCGAATTTCTTGGGTTACCCATCCCTTGTTGGTGTGTTGGATTTCTTGTACTGGGATTATCTCCTCTGCTGATTGCTGTATAGAATATTTAAAACTGTCCCAAATAGATGTTATTACGTTTTCGTTGAGGTGTTCTTCTATAGCTGTCTTAAATTGTTGCTTAAGTATGCTATCTTCTTAAAGTTCTCCCAATATATACTTCTTTCTCTTTTTTCCGTGTTTCAGTTTCTTTAATTTTGTTTTAATGGTAGCTATTACTGGATGGTGATCTGACCCACAGTCTGCTCCTGGGTGGGCTTTAGAATTTGTGATATTATTTCTAAAGCGTTCATTGATGGTAATGAAATCTATTTGATTCCTTGTTCTCTCTCCAGGGTTAATCCAAGTACACAATCTACGTGGATGGTTTTTGTACCATGTTTTGGTGATCACTTGATTGTTTCTGACACACCAATCAGTAAATCTTTCTCCATTTTCATTTTTCTCCCCTAATCCAAAGAGTCCTATTATGTTATCAACCCTTTCCTGTCCAACTTCGGTGTTAAAGTCTCCCATGGCTAGTTTTATATCCTGAGATTTACACTGCTCATAAGCAGTGTTGAGATCTTCATAAAACTTTTTGATATCCTCTTCATCCACATCATTTGTTGGTATGTAGGCTTGGATTATGCTAATGTTAAAAGGGTTACCCCTTAATTTAACTAAAAGCAGCCGATCAGATAGCACCCAATATCCCATAAGACATTTTGATACTTGTTTGTTTAAAATAATTCCAGCTCCATACATATGCTGTTGATCTCCAGAGTACATTATAAGAGAACTATTGTTAGTGAATTTGCCACTGTCGGTCCATCTAATTTCTGACAGGCCTAAGACATCAACTTCCAACCTTTTCATTCCATCTAATGTGTTGTCCAACTTTCCTTTCTGGTAAAGTGTACGGATGTTCCATGTTGCTACCTTTAGCCTTTCCCTATTGCTTACAGTCTCTGGATGACGGTCTGGTGTCACCTGCAGCACCTGACTACCCCTACCGGGCAAGGTGTTGTTCTGTTGATTAGAATCAACCCCATTCACACTGTTGTCTGGTTTCCTTCTTTTGTTTCTTTCCATGATTGATTAGGCAGAAATTTCAACAGTGGTTTGCCGTTGCCTTCTGCTGCCGCAGTGCTCATCTAACTATTTGACCTCTACTGGTGTTCGCAATTGGGATTCATACACTAGGCGTCGCCCAACCTTTGCTGTTGTTGTACAAAGACAATCCTCCACCAAAGCTTGGAATCCATCTCCCTGCTGCTGGAGACTCCAGTGATTTTAGGTGACACCACCACCATTGGTCTGGTTATTCTTCTGGCCCCAAACATTCGCCATAGACAGAGAACATTGATGATTAAAATCATTAAAGTTAATTGATTATATAGACTTTCTAACATACTACAGGATAGTTTGAAGTCTTCATATTCCACCTGCCTGCCAGGCATTTCCTGTCACATCTATGAAAAAGTCTACAGTTCCCTCTCAGACCTTATTAGTTACCTAAAAATCAGAGTGGAACCAGACTATCCCCAATTTCAAGGGATACTACAAGAAGAGAAAGAATTACTGAGGCCTGTGATCAAAAAACACCATACAAGGGAATTAGATCTATACAAGCAAACCAACTGAGGAATATGTCCATAACATATTTTGATGATTCAGTTCCTGAAACTCTCTGCTGAATAGTACCATTGGGACCATCTTAATAGATGGACTTCACCACCATCAATGGCAATTAGGGACGGAAGATAATTGGCAACTTTTCCTAAATCCCCAAAATGGATATAAAAAGTCTCAGTGCAATGTGGAAAGAACAACAGGCTTCACATATGATAATGACTTCAAATGTAATACTTGTGGAATATGGGAGCAAGCTTAGTTGTGATAAACATTATGATTAATTATGTAAACACGAGGAATTCTGCAAATGCTGGAAATTCAAGCAACACACAAAGTTGCTGGTGAACGCAGCAGGCCAGGCGGCATCTCTAGGAAGAGGTACAGTCCGCATTTCAGGCCGAGACCCTTCCTCAGGACTAACTGAAAGAAGAGCTAGTAAGAGGTTTGAAAGTGGGAGGGAGAGGGGGAGGGGGAGATCCAAAATGATAGGAGAAGACAAGGAGGGGGAGGGATGGAGCCAAGAGCTGGACAGTTGATTGGCAAAAGGGATATGAGAGGATCATGGGACAGGAGGCCCAGGGAGAAAGAAAAGGGGGAGCGGGGAAAAACCCAGAGGATGGGCAAGGGGTATAGTGAGAGGGACAGAGGGAGAAAAAGGAGAGAGAAAAAGCATGTGTGTATATGCCTGGCCTGCTGCATTCACCAGCAACTTTGATGTGTGTTGCATGATGAATTAACGTCTTTCTTCTTTTTGTGCATGAACATCAGCTAATAATTTTACCATCCAACACAAACTTCTCACTAAATAAAATACAAAATTTAGAGCTATTTGCATTTTGAATCCTCCTCAGTACCTTCTTTGGGTAACAAAGCTTGCAAACAGTAGAGTACAGTTTTTTGAAAGGAAGGCGGCTTCAGTGAAGTAGGTTGATAGTGAATGACCAACTTCAAACTGGCATTTCTTTTTTTTTGTAATATTTTTAACTGAATTTCATCAAACATTTCCATAAGATGTATTTCAGATACTGTACATATATATCATACAATCATATTTGTCAGAAATCTCCACATAATATTTATTTGAGGTAACCAATTTCCCCCCGGATCAATAAAGTATGACTATGACGAGAAAGGAGACAAAAGAAAGAACAATTGAAAGAAGAAAACTACGTACAGAGTAGGAAGTGATCTTTTTTTTTATTGACCTGTGAGAATAAAATCAGGCCTATGAGGTGTTATGTAGTTAAACCATTTTTTCCAGTATGAATAAAATTGTTCCAACTTATGATTAACAGATGCTGTTATCTTCTCCATTTTGTAAATGTCCATTGTAATTTCCATCCATGCATTTAAAGTTGGGCTCTCCTGTGATAACCATTTCCTGGTAAGGGTCGTTTTATCAACCACCAGCAGTACATTCATTAAATATTTATCTCTTTTCAACCATTCTTTGAGGTATATATCCAAAATATATGATCTTACTCTCTAAGGGTATTTCAACATTTAAAAATGTCTTGTAGGGCATTATGTATCCCACTCCAATAGTCTTTGATAATGGGGCAGTCCCAGAAAATATGGTAATGGTTTGCATTTTGATTTCCACAATTTCTCCAGCAAATGGGAGGGGGGGGGTTTACTATCATAATGGGATTTCTGAGAGGATGTAATAAAATATCTTATCAAGTTTTTCCACCCGAACTCCCTCCATTTCTGTGAACTGGTACACTTCCATTGATACTTCCATATTATTGTCCAGTCTTCAAACTGGCATTTTTTTTTGACAGTTTACATCTGCAACCAGGGAACACTACAATATGACATCACAGGTGAGGCATATAAGTGGCAAGTGATGGTGGGGTGTGTTAAGTTAACGAAATTAAGCTTATAAACTCAATAAATTAAATGAGGTAAATTTGACAAATGTTAAACTAACCAATTAAATAAAAAATAAGAGAACAAAGAGAAATATTGCTGCTGCAATTCGTGGGAGCTTGCGGACACTTTTGTCTAAGGGGACCACATCCAAGGTAAATGCTGCAGGTAGTAGAACTTTATTTCCGTGTTAAGGAGCTGTTCGCCAGGCTGCATGCACTGTAAGACACGAAGAAGGGAAACTGGATGACCTAGATTAAATACTTTGGAAATGACACTTGGTCAGGAATGAGGATCCAAGTGATAGTGTTTGCAGGATCCTGGATAATACGTCTGAGTGTATTGCAAACTGTGCGGAGAAGTGTTGGGAGCTGCTATCTGAATGTAGCATTGCAAACAGGAAGCACACCATATAATAGAAAAATGTTAATGTCCAAAGAAGTGAAAAAGATAAAAGTGTTGATAGAATACAAGGGAGAGAAAGGAAAGAGATTAGCAAACTCAAGAGTTGATACCCTGTGGCAGTAATGTTCATAATGGGGAATATTAAAAAGGCACAATAATTTAAACAGAAGTAGATACAAGGAATTATTCAGAAACGTTAGAAGAACCAAGACTCCAGCGAGGAAGTAAAAGAAATACAGTGGATTCCGGTTAATTGGGCCATTGGTTAATCAGGGCAGCCACTTACTTGGGACAAGTCATAAAGAACAAAAACTAGTTAAGAAAATATCTGTGATTCCCTTGATATATTTGCTGCCGAATTGGAAAAGGAGACTGTTGCCAAACAGTTTTTAAACTAGCGTCAGTTGCATGAACTTGTGTGGCCGTTAACACTACACTGTGCTTACAGCGAACAATTTTCAAATAGCATCAGTTGCTTGTGATTGTGTTCAAAAGGTAGTGACTTTGTTACTGATATTTGGCGAGAAATAAGCAGAACTGTTTTGCTCACTGTGGTTTCAAGCATTCAGGCTTGGAGATGTCAGAATGGACAGAGCGGACAGTTTTTAAGTAACGCAGTTGCATGTGCTTGTGTTATCCATTTGGGATGACTGATGTAGATTCAAAAAGCAGTGATATTCGATAATTGTTTTTTTTTTATTTTGACTTTATGCCGAAATCTTGGCTAATTGGGGTAGCGGCTTAATTAGACCAAAATGTAGTGGTCCTGATGTGTTCCAATAATCGGAATCCAGCATGTTAAGAAAATAATGCTGGAGTAATTAGTAGCAACAAAAATTAATAAATCCTCAAGGCCTACAAAAAAGTAGCTTATAAAATACTTCATGTATTGCTTATTATTTTCCAGAATTCTATAGATCATGGAACAGCAATGAAACAGTTCTTGCAGACTAGAGGTGACTCCACTTTGATGAGTCTTATGTCAGTAATAGAATGAGACAGAAAATATCAACAGGGTTAGACAAAATCAGTGTGGGTTTCTACAAGGGAAATAGTATCTGACAAACCTATAGCAGTTCTTTTATTGAGGATATAACTGGTAGAATAGATCAGAGTGGATAAACTGTGATGTTATCCAGTTCAACAGGAAATGCAGAAAGGCAGCACAGCACTTATACAGTGTCAGGGTGTGAAATGTTGCTGTATAGTACAAAGACTCAGATGTCCTTGTACACCAGCAAACATGAAGATGCATTAAGCAGTTAAGACAGCAAATGGTATGCAAGCCTTCAAAGTAAGATGTGAATTCAACAGCAATGCTGTTTTGTAAAATCATACACGGCATTAAAAGTCAAAGTACATTTATTATCAAAGAATGTATAAAATTTATCAACTTGAGATCTGTTTGCTTACAGGTAGCCACAAAGTAAGAAACCCAAAAGAACGCAAAGAAAGAAAAAAAGAGAAAACCAACACTCAATGCACAAGAAGAGAAAGAAAAAAAAAACTAATCATCATGTAAGCAATTGAAGCAAACAGCAATATTCCAAACCAAAATTGAGTCCTCAGTTCAAAACCCTGGAGCAGCCTGGAGCAGGCCCAAAGTCTCGCTTATCAGTTCATCATATTAGCAGGCATGGAGCATAGCAGCCGGGGCAGTCTTCATAGTCTCAGCGCCATGGAGAGAGCAAAATCTGCTCTCGCCTTAGATCCTGACACCCTGGCTTTTCAGTCTATCTGGGCCAGCGTTTGAACTGACCAAACAAAAGACAGTGAAAGGCTCCAGTGCCCTGGAGAGAGGAGTGAACATCACAGAGAGTGAGCGAAATATGTTCTGGCCTCTGATATGGGCCTCCATGCAAACTGTCTAAACAGTGGATTGTACCTCACACTAGGACCCGCTGCTGCAAAGGGCTCAGGGTCTAGACCTCTCGCCCTCATCTCCGAATAGCTCACTCCATCTGCATCGATTCTGCAACACACCATCTCAGCTCATCCCCCAAACTTGCCTTGCCATCGCTCACCCCCTCACTGTTTATGGTAAAAAGCTAACATAATTTACCCCAAAAAAAATTAGAGTGATGTTTTTAGTCATATTGCTTAACTTTTTAACTACCAGTGAGCTGTCACACGTGTTTGGTAGTGCCATCTTAATCATTAGTGAGACCCCGGCCCCCCGCAGTACTGTGTGCAGTTCTGGTCCCCTTACCCAAGGATATAACTACCATAGAAGGGATGTAGCAAAGGGGCACCAGACTGATTCCTAGGATGACAGGTCTGCTGAATGATGAGAGGTTGACTATCATTCTAGTGAATGCAAGGGGATCCAAATAAAAACTCTGATAGGGCTGAGCAACTGGATGCAAGGAGAATGTTTCTTCTGGCTGAAGTTGGAGAGTGATGGGTCAGAGCATGGATCGCTAAATCCAGGACAACGAACCTGTGAAATTCTCTGTCACAGAGAACTGAAGGTGTGGAGGAGAAAATAACAAGATGATAAGGAAAAAAGATTAAAATTTCTAAATGCAAAAGCATCAAGGAAAGTGGGGAAAGAGCAGGAATATGAATTCAGATAAAGGATAGCTTTGAAAAGCAGAGCAGGTTTGAAGGTCCAACTGGTCTACTCATATTGCCATTTTTCTATGTTTCTATACAAACAACGGGTTGATAATGAATAAACATGCAAATTTATTGAGGAGAGGGAAATTTTGGAAAAGCATTTATTTCAGGTAACAATGAAGATAATAGATAGAATAACAGAGTGAGTAAATAGCCCTCACTAAGTGAAGGCAGGGGGAGAGTAAATAACTAAACAGCAAAACCTAAAATGTTGTGCTGAGACTAATACTGTTGATGCAGAACTGCTGCTCTGAGGAATTAATGACTTTGAATTGTATTTCCTTAAATTCAACATCAGCAAAGTAAAACGTGATCCATAATAAAACTTTATTAAATCTGCATTTATCATACCAAGATAGTCATTTCATACCTCATTTCATTTCATTGCTCAAGACTTCTAATTAGTGCAAAATGGTACATGTTTCTTAAAAACAAATCACTTGCTAATCAAGAGGCATTTTTAATATAGTTCCCATCAACATATCAACCTATTAAATACATCAATTGTAACCAGCTTATTTCAGGACCTGAATTCTTGATAATTATCACATTTATGGTGCAATCTGAATTGTTGCTACAAAAATCTATTACAAGAACTTGAGAATACAAGTTTATCTATTGTCTGTGCAAAGAAAGACTCTGATCTATGAGGAAGAAATGTGAAAACAACCGAATCAAATTTAGGATTGGCATTGGCAAAGTAACAAGTTACTAAAAATTGGCAAGATGGGGGAGCATGCCCAGAATTTATTTGATGCTTCTACTAAGTTATTGGATAAATCTCACTGAAGCAGCCTGCTGTGGCCATGTGGTTCCCAAGAGCCTCATAAATTCACTATTAAAGTTGCTCTTAAAAGAGGGCCAGAAGTGACAGTGCAAACTGAAACCCCAGCTCACACAATGCCTTGAAGATCTTCTGTCAGAAGACTGAATCATGGTTTCTAAATATCTGAGCTAATCAAGGTTAAATAATTAAATTAATACATTTATTTGAAAACAACTGACTGATGTAAATTAGTTATAACACAAGTGTTAATTCATATAAAGTTCATGAACAAAATACCCAGTTCAGTGTTTTGGAAGAGCAATGGCCCCATTACATCCGCTCAGAGTGTCAAAACCGAGGGACCAGATACGAAGTGTGTCTAGCCCTTCAGTTTAGGACAGTCAGGAGTCAGTAGTGAACCTATGGGTCAGAATGAGAGGTCAGATGCAGTAGGCAGACATGCAAGTCTGAAATGCACTCATTCACAGAATACATCCAACCAAATTCCTGTATGGATCCTCAAACTAGCCATTTTTCGCGGTATGTGTCAAAGCTAAGTGAGAGACTGATGAGGTTGCTTACTTAAAAAACAAAAATAGAAAAAGACAAAGAAAGAAACTGTGTTTACAACCTGCTCTCTTGCATTTCCTTCTGGTAATCTACAGCACTACATCAACCAAAAGATTAACACATCTCAGTTTGAATAAGCTCACAAGAAAAATTTCAAAGTTTGCTTTGCTTCACCCTATAGTTCACTGCAACCTTAAGAGTGCTGCAAACTTATCTGTTTCAACTTTAGGACTACAAGACCTCAAGACAGCGGACCTGAATTAGGTCATTCAGCCCATCGAGTCCTCTCATCGATCATGGCTGTTCTATCATCTCTCTCAACGCTGTTCTCCTGCCTTCTCCCTGTAATCTTTCACACACCAACTAATCAAGCACCTATTAACCTCCACTTTAAATATACCCAACAACTTGGCTTCCACAGCCTTCTGTGGAAATGCATTCTACGGATTCACCACCCTCTGGCGAAAGAAATTCCTCCTCATCTCTGTTTTAAAGGGGCAACCTTCTATTCTGAGGCTGTGCCCTCTGGTCCTACATTCTCCCACTATTGGAAATAGCCTCTCCATTTCCACTCTTCCGGTGTTTCAGTATTCTGTAGCTTTCAATAAGATCCATCCCGCCCCCCCCCCTCCATTCTTCAATAGGTTTCAATAGGTACATTTAATGTTGGCGAAATATATACAATATACATCCTGAAATTCTAATGAGATTCCAACAAGTACAGGCTCAGAGCCATCAGACTCTACTCGTACAGTATGTTAACCTTTTAATTCCCAGGATCACGTCAGCCAAATCTCCTATTCATAATAGTATCTTTCCTGTAATACCATGGGTTCTTACCTTGTTTTGAAGCCTCAGGTGTGGTACTGTGTAAAAGGCCTTCTGAAAGTCCAGGTAAACAACATTCATTTGTCTATCCTGCCTGTTAATTCCTCAAAAAATTCCAACAGATTTGTCAAACAGGTTTGTCCCCTTAAGAAAACCATGCTGACCTTGGCCTATGTTATCATGTGCCTCCAAGTACCCCAAAACTTCATCCTTAATAATGGACTCAACATCTTCCAACCACTGAAGTCAAGCTAAATGGTCTATGACTTCCTGTCTTTTGCCTCATTCCTTAAAGAGTGGAGTAACTTTTGCGATTTTCAAGTCCTCCGGAACCATTCCAGACTCTAGTGAATCCCGAAAGATCTCTGCTAATGCCTCCACAATCTCACTGGCTACTACTTTCAGAACCCTGGAACGTAGTCCATCTGGTCTATGTGACCAATCTACTTTCAAACCTTTCAGCTTCCCAAGCACCTTTTCCTTAGATATAACAACTACACTCACTTCTTCCCCCGACATTCTTGAATTTCTGGCATGCTGCTGGCAGCTTTCATAGTGAAGACCAATTGGAGACCATATGACTATGGTCTTCTTAACAACCCCTAAATCAAATCTTCTCATTGCTTGCTAATGCCTTCAAAGTCTTTTTGTCCGCTCCAAGTTCGGTTTCAGTAAGTGCTGCCAAATCATAGCTTTGTGCACATTAGATCCTGTTAGGTAGATTTATAATGAGACCCCGAACTACTCCAAAAGAAAAGTACATTTATATAACCTGCATGCTGAATTTAAGGCACAGATCATTTATTTTATTTGAGCGTCTTACAACTTCATGAGCAATGTATTCCACATACACATCACATGACAATAAATGCCAATGTCAAAATTACAATTAATATCACAGAAATAGCAACGAAAATAGCACTTTATAGTGGTAGTCATGAAGTCTTTGAAAAAGTCAATATAAACTTTTCATTTCACCAATCTTAAGATGATATTCAATCAAGTTATTGATGTGTGGCTATATATTGTTACCAGCAAGTGGTTTGAAAATGACTTACAATCAAGTCATTTTAAAGCAGGCTACTTTCAGCTTTCTGTTGATGTTAAATAAACAATTACTAACATTCATAATAGGCAAGCTGATGCAAAGGAAAGTTTGCAAAATTCTGGACTGCTAGTTCAGTTAGTCTCAACTGCTGGCATGTTTTAGAATTAATTTTGCATATTAGCAGCTAAATTTTGTACTTCAAATTTAAGAAGCATGGAAGAGATAGGAAATTTTAATTATTAACACAAGAAACACTTCCAAATTCTGCATCTTCCCAAAAAGAGCAGATTTAAGTTGTATCTATGACTAGCCAGAAGCATCAATAGCTACTGTTTCTAACGAACTTAGTACTTTCAAATTATTGCACATGTCATGTGTTTTTATAGACAGGAATTTATGATTTCCCCTAAACTTAATTCTTTCCTTCTTATGTACAAAACAAAATACCAAAGAACTCTGTTAAAATTTATCAAATGTTCAAAAATAAAAGACAGAGAATCTAAAGCTTTTGAAGACTAGGAAGAGTTAACTCTGGAACAAGTACCAAGAAAACTTAAAATTTTTACAAGAAAACATTACAAATAAAATTGTAAAAACAAATAAATTCTTAACTGTAATTAAGTAGGGTATTACCTTTTGGCTTTCAGCCTCCGCGCTGACATTAAAAATGCTCATTTGTTTTCTGCATTCAATCATCAGAGATTAGTTGTGTCCAATAGCAATATGTAAAAGGAACAGCACTCAATATTTAGATTTTAAAAAAACACTGTTAAGGGCGTAAGTGAGGCGGTGGTGGTGGTGGGTGGTGAGTAGAGAGAGGAGAAAGGGAAAGGGAGACAGAAACAGAAGGAAAAGGGGTTGTAAATGCATCTTCAGAGATAAGTATTAGTGGTGGAAATTATGGATAGAAATATTGTAAATCCAGAAAGAACACAGTTGAAATGTAAATAGAAATTTTATGACCTGATTAAATAATCACAAGAAAAAGTTAAGTAGATGCATTTTATGAATAGCAAAGAAAGATACAGTACAGCCACAAGGAGTGAAACAAGAGCAGTGATCTGGCAGCGATACAGCACATGGATTAAAACAAAGTTATACAGCTCCGGGGAAGCAGAGAAAAAGAGAAATGAAATGACTTCCTGACCAAGCAAAGGAAGCATCAGCAGTTTAAGACAACGGATTGTGAACTTAAACAAAAAACAGCTGTCACATGGGAGGTAAGAGCAATTACAGAGCAAAATAGTTAATTTAATTAGTAGCCTACAAAAGTAAATGTGAAAGGCTTGCAGCAATTCTTGGTAGCTGGAGTCAGATTTGAGAGGCTCACTTTTAGGAAATCTTTAGCTATTCACAAGTGTATTAAAAATTATTTTTCTTTCTTCCTCAATTATTTATTACATAACTGTCACAGCAGGCTACAGACACAATGGAAATTTTGAACAAAGGGATACATAATGGAGAAGTTAACATTCACTTCAAGAGTACACATCTGGCTGAAGTCATGGACAAAGCTACAAAGACTCTGCAGCAAGACATTATTCTGGCACAAATGTGCCAGTGATCTATGAACTGACAGTTCAGAACATGCAGCCTGTTCCTCGCTATTATTCGAAAAGAAGCAGGTGGGCAATTGCCAATATTCAGAGATGATGCCCGGACCAGAGAGTTATGGCGTGTCTTACTCAGCGGACTCTACAAGCATGTTTACAACCAGCAGAATGCAGGCAACCCCAATCCAGCCCTTCAACCCTTCAGGAACAAACAAAATCTTCTATCTGACAATTACAGAGGAATCTAAGCTTGCCAGTGTCCTTACCAGCTCTAACATTTTAAAAGATCATTCCAAGGATGGACTACAGTGGGCAGCTTTACTAATTTTACTAGTGATCATACCAACTATTGGTGGGAATATTCTTGTTATTTTGGCAGTTTCTCTCGAGAAGAAACTCCAGAATGCCACCAACTACTTCCTCATGTCACTTGCAGTAGCAGATATGTTGGTTGGACTTCTGGTGATGCCCATCGCTCTTCTAAGTATTCTGTTCAGTAAGTGTCATTCAATTTTCTCTTCCGTTTCTCAGGCTCAGTTCAGTATTACCCTGCCAGTTATTGAAGGTACGTGCTGTTTGGTTAGTTTCAGATGTTTTAGGTACAAAGTGAAATGAAGCACTTGTCCTGCTGATTGTAAACATGTTAGCGTTTACCTAATAATTTAATCTTTTCTTTAAAGTACACTTAGTATTCTCACCCATAAATTATCACATGAACATTTTTCTTTTAAAAGATTGTGTCCTAATAACCTTATTTCATCTTTCAAACTTCAAAAAAATCCTTTAAAATCCAACTTGTCCAATAAATTTATGATACATTACCTTAGAGGAAAATGCATTACCTCAATCTTTCTTTGTGCAGTTAAATTTTTATAATACTTTGAGGAAGCATAAT
This sequence comes from Mobula birostris, assembly GCF_030028105.1. Classification (NCBI taxonomy): domain Eukaryota; kingdom Metazoa; phylum Chordata; class Chondrichthyes; order Myliobatiformes; family Myliobatidae; genus Mobula; species Mobula birostris. The sequence goes on along the minus strand of NC_092373.1, from coordinate 37,789,348 downwards.
TTGTATGATTACCTACAACACAAGGATTCAGCTAGCTACAATTTGCAACTACGATTGAAAGATGGCCATTAATAAATCCATAAAAGGAATTCTGCAAAAACTTGTTTATTGCGTGCCAAAAATGAGTAGAATACAGTGAGACTATCAGAGGGTAGAAATTAAGCAAACTACATGGATTAATTTAAGAGCAAATAAATGGAAAAAGTGGTATTAAATAAAGAATAGGAACTGATGTGGAGGTCAAACACTAATATAGATCTGATTGATCAAATGGCCTTTTTCTGTGCTGTTAAAACCATGCAATTAGTCTCATCTAACAAGATAGTCAATTAGATGAAATGAATTGAAGAAACAAGTTTTCAATAACCTAGAAGTTAAAGTGTTTTGAAAAGTATTACCAACAGTTGCCATACTGTAATCCACTAGACAGCAAGAGTACCTTGCCACAAGACTTGGGAAAAGTAATTTGTCTTTACCGCTTACCTCTAATGATCATCTACAAATATTCCCTCTGGGTTGCATAGATTCATAAGTACACATTAACAAAAGATGGAGTTTATATAGGCATCAATTCCTGACAACACTTTTCTTCTGCCACTACTTTCCTTGCCTTAAAAGACTGTATAACCAAACATACCTCTTTCAATACACAATTTTTTTTCTCTCTGAAGGGCAGCAGAGGAAACTGTTTGGTTTCACATTTAGTACCAACACACCAGAGAATTGTTAAGAACTGTTCAAATTAAATTTATAAAATGGCAAAAAAATTCTGATCAACTTAAACTTGGTCATAAATCACTTAAAACAAAGTACAGTATATAGCAATTTGCCATTCAGGTGTAACTTTCATAATTTAAAGAAAAACAGAAATGAATTATCTAATGTATTTTAAATGATATGAAGATATGGAAAATACTATATATGAAATGTATTTAATTTAAAAACAAAATGAGAAGCTGAGTAGTTTGGATGCAAAAGTTTGACAAAACATTGTTAAAATCACTTGAATTCACATAGTTAAAGGATCATCAGCCTAATATTACTGGCAGGGAAATTTCTAAGAACAATCAGTTTAAAAATACTGAATTCTCACTTGGGCAAATACTGCTTATTTGCAAATAATGTACGATTTCCAACTCATGTTGACTTAAGTTCATCTATTAGTCTTGTGCATGCTAATTTACAGTACACTGGCTACGGGCTGAGTAATATCTTGATTTAAAACAAAATTCTTTTATGGCCTCATTCTCTTGCTATTTCTGCAATCTCTCCTAGACCCTCAGACCTTCCATCTTCCCAAGTAACTCTGCTTTTCAATTTTTGTCTTTTAATCATCCATAAACCGAATTTCTGCAACAGTGGTGCCTATGCCTTTAGGCTCTAAGATCCTTAGACTAGCATCCCCTTCCATGTAAGAGGCAACAATGGTAAATTTAGGGAACCCTAGTTAACAAAGAATTTGAAGGTTTGTTCATGGAAAAGAAGAAAGCATTTATAAAGGAAATTGCTATCAAATGGATCATTAAGTTTTTATGGGAAATCAGAGATAACTAAGAAATCTTGGCATCTTCATTACCAGAAGACCAAAGGATAGTAAATGTTGTCCCCTTATTCAAAAAAAGGCAGTAAGAATAAGCCTGGAAATTATAGTCCAGTTAGCCTCACATCAGTGGTAGGGATGGTGTTGTTGGAGATTCTGAGAGACATGATTGATGTTAACTTGGAACAGCAAGGGCTGATTAGGAGTCAACTTAGTTTGTTCTGCAGGTAAGATCATGTTCCACAAATCTTACTGAGTTCTTTTTTTATCATGTAACCAGGAGAATCTATGACAGCAGGGCAGTAGACGCTGTCTATATGGACTTCAGTAAGGCATTTCGACAAGTTCACGCTTGGTAGGCTGGTTCAAAAGGTTAAGACACAAAGGATATGAAATGTGTTGATGTACATATCCAAAATTGGCTGGGACAATGGTGCTTTTCTGACCGATAATCTAAATCAAGTGATGAGCCATAGGGATCAGTAGTGGAACTTTGATGCTTGTAATGTACATAAATGACGAGTGTAATTGAGTATGATTTGCAAGTATTCAGATCCCAGAAAAATGGTAGGAGTCGTAGATAGAGTCGGATACAGATCAGCTAGAAAGTTAGGAAGAGTGATGGCAGTTGGAATTTAATTGAGACAGTATGAGGTAATGCACTTTGGAGGTCAAGCAGAGTAAATAACAAGGACTTTCAGAATATTAATATAGAGAAATCTTGGGGTGCAAGTCCATAGCTCCCTGATAGATAGGGTAGTGAAAAAGAAATTTGGTATGTTTGCCTTTATGGGCCAAGGTATTGAATCAGAACCAGATTTATTACTATTGCCTTAAATTACATTAAGTTTGTTCTGCATCAGCAGTACAGTACATACATAATTTACTATAAATTACAAAATAAGTGGTGCAAAAATAAAGAAAAAGGAATAATGAGGTTGTGTTCATGGACTGCTTCCAAATCTGATTGTGGAGGGGAAGGAGTTGTTCCTGAATCATTGAATGTGGGTCTTCAGGTAGTCAGAAGATTACGAAGGGTAGGACATCATGTTGCAACTGTACAAACACTGGTTAGGTCACATTTGAGCATTGAGTACAATTCTGATTACCCCCCTGCAGGAAGGAAGTGGTAAAAATAGAGTGTGTCCAAAAGAGAATCATCAGGATGTTGCCTGAAATGGAGGGCTGTACTTATTAGGAGGGGTTGGATAGGCACAGTTAATTCTCACTAGAAATTAGGTGGCCAAGGAGACCAAGTTTATAAAATTATAAAGGGCATAGGTACGATAGGGAGCCGGATTCGCTTTCTTCCCCCAAGTAGTCTAGAAGTAGTTGTAAACACGAGGAATTCTGCAGATGCTGGAAATTCAAGCAACACACATCAAAGTTGCTGGTGAACGCAGCAGGCCAGGCAGCATCTCTAGGAAGAGGTACAGTCCACGTTTCGGGCCAAGACCCTTCAGGACTTGATACTTTCGAGAGGGTGCAGGAGAGGTTTACCAGGATGTTGCCAGGATTAGAACATGCGCTATAACGAGAGGTTGGACAAACTTAAGGTATTTTCTCTGAAGCGACGGAGGCTGAGGGGAGATCTGCCAGAGGCTTGTAAAATTATGAGAGGCATAGAGTAAACAGACAGTATCTTTTTCCGAGAGTTAAATCAGTAGATTGTGATACAGTTACATCAGCGGACAATCTGCTGGCATGGCTGTATCAAAAAATTGGAAGTCCTCAATGGGGCAAAGACTACCAGTATTGCAGACGTGAACCTGAAAGCACAGCTTTGTTGGACTGGACATGTTATATTCATGTTACACTCCAGACTCCCTAAGCAGCTGCCCTATGACTAGCTATCACAGGGGAGCAGAAACCGTGGTAGACCTCGCAGGACGTGCACCTTTAGCTAAACTTGCTCACAGCAATTTAGAAGATAGGCGTCACGCGGACCTGGAGACTACCCGACAGAAGAGGAAAACAGGAATAACAGCTATCTCGTGTCCATTTAAGCATCTATGCCATTTAAGAATTGGCCTCTACAGTCACCACCAAACACACATCCCAAACACACATCAGATGAACTGCACAAACACAACAGTCAATTTTCGAAATCAATGGACAATTAACAAATTAGTAGGTAGACTGATACAACTGGAATAGAGAAGCAGGCTTCTGAAAGGACCAAGTCCTTTTACAACTTAACAATTATCTGAAATGCAAGAATGTTGTATGAATATAGTAATTTCCATCTTTCTTATTTTATTTTATGAGGCCTTGCATCCTAAGTGACTCAACAGCATATAATCTATTTTCCCTTCCACAATCATAGCCATACATTCTTAATGCAACTATGAGCACATTAAATTGCGAACACACATGGTTATTATCTTGGACATCATTTTATGGAATTACATTCAAGGAAACCTTTAATAAGGTTGTTTCACTTAAAAGCAATTTAATTACTAAAAAATAATCCTGTACTGAAATTTTCAAAACATATTAATCATCTTAGTAATGTTTTTGTAATAATTTAATCTGAATTTATATTCTTGTTTTGGTATGTTGCCTTTAAGGATCAGTTCCAAATCACAACCAGGCTGCTGGTTATTCAATTCTGAATATGCTAACAAAATTAGTTTATTGACAGACTTCCTATTAGGAAAGCTGATTGAAGGAATCTATAGAAGAACAAAGCACGATTTGATTCAGGTCTTTAAAATGATTAGTTTGTTAAAGTCATAGAAAACACTTTCACTCATGGAAGAGCCCAGACATCATCATTATCTACATAATATACTATATCCACAAAATATTCAGAAGCAACTTCTTTATTAAGGACTGGTAAAAATGAAGAATTGAAAGAGATATTCCATTAAGGGAGAAAGGAATATATTTGCGGATTAGAGGGGCCTTATGGAGCATAAACACATGATGGACTGCACAGCCTTTGTCAGTGTAACTCCATACATTTGTTCATAAAGATTAAAAACCAAGGCTCTTGGATAAATGGTAACTAGAGAACTTATCCACTAATATTTATCATACTTAAATATTTTATTAATTATGAGTCAGCTGTTTAAGTTAAATTTTCTTCCTTTTTTAAAACATTGACTTTTATGAAGTGTCCAAGAACTTCTAATTATCACATGTAAAAGTTGACATTACATAATTATAGAAATAGGAAAAGAATGCATCAAGCATGGAAATGGCATAGTTTAATCTTAACACTACAGTAAGATTTAGGTAACTATTAACTTAGCAATTGGAATGGTGACTGAACAACCACATCTTGCAGATCACCCCTTCAGGTTTTCATCAATCTGCTACCATTTGACAAATCCAAAAAGGATTTCCTCATATACAGTATGTTATTAATACATTGGCTTCTGACTAATTTGCCATTAGTTAATCAGGGCAGCCATTTATTTGGGACAGCTCTTAAAGAACAAAATCAGGAAAATAGCCAGGATTCCCTCTGTTTATTTGGGACACTATGTCATTTAACTAGGACAGGAAACAGTTGCTAAACTGTTTTTTAACTCGTGTGAATTATGTGAATTTATGTGGCTGTTAGACACTACACTGTGTTTAGAACAAACTATTTTTAAGTACCATCAGTTGCATGTGTTTGTGTTCAGAAAGCAGTGATTTGTCATTGATAGTTGGCGAGAAATAACTTGCAGCCTGTTACACCGCTGGCATTTAGGGCAGTAATGAAGACTTATTGCTGTTTCTGTAGCAATGCTTTTTTCCACCAGTCGGGGTTGTTTGCCCTGAGACTAACTCCTGAACCAGAAAATTCCTCCAAATAAATGAGAAAAATCAAAGCCATTGTCTTTGAACCCACTCCTAAATTCTTGATATGAACTGACTGCATCCCTCCCCTTCATTGTAACTGCTTGAGGTCTTGGTGCTATATTTGATGTCAAAACGCAATCCATGTTTGCAACCTCTATACTTGACGATTTCAACACGCTACTAGTAGACATTCCTCATTCTACCTTCCATGAATTGGAGGACATACAAAATACTGTTATGCATGCCCTATCTTAATGAAATGTCATTCACAAATTATCTCTCTGCTGCTGGCCAACAAGAGCCTCCAGGTAAGCAATATCATGATGTTAAAATATTCACTCTTCAAGGTGCTGTAACTTTGTAATTTTGATGACAGATATGAAACTACTTTGTCCCTGCAATATCAGTCTAGATTCCTGAAACCACATGCCTTAGCACTTTACTCTACTCAAAATTCAACACCTATAAAACTTTTGATCATTCCAGCTAATTAATTCTTCCTTGGCTTGGTGATCGATGTGCCTTTGGAAAACATATTTAGATATTTTTCTAAATTTGAATGAACATTTTTATAAAATCAAACATCCCCAGGCTTCAAAGATTTACAAGCAGTTTTCTAAATTCATTCATTCTAATGTAATTTAAACAGATCAGCAAACTAAGTCACTGATATTTACTAGGAATATATATTTACTCTGACTTACTAGGAAATGCACTAATATATTCACTCTTTTACTGCCTGGGGACTACTGCCAAGCAGAAACAGCTCAAGTTCACCAAAATTTGAAGCTAATATTTTCCCTTTTAGATACTGTAGAAATTGTTTTTTTTTTGGCCAATGCATGATGAAGTACAGGTCAACTACTTTTAAATCAAGAACAACATCGTCTATTATTTAATTTTAAATCTTAAGGAAAGATGAGTAGAATCTAGATAAAACAGTGACAGAGTAGGCTAGGTGAATCCTTAACTATTCACATATACAGGGAAGAAATTTGTTGAGTGAGGAATCACTATTTAAAAATATACTTAATTTTATGTGAAGTAAAATATCATCAAAGGAGGCTGAAGATATGGGCAATTTTAAGTGTCTGCTGATGTTCAGGAGGCATTATCAGTCCAGCAACATGACTGCAATCACCTTATGTTAACAAAAGAGTAGAAATGCACAAAAACAAAGAGGAAATGTATTTAAGTAAACAGAAAATACAAATGTATTGTCCTTACAAAGGCAGTGACGACTGTGGCATATTCAACTTGCACACCCTATATCACTACCTTGGTATAGCAACGATAGGACCACTTGGGTTTTGCTTTGTTTTATTCTACTTGTGTTCTTTCCTATAAAAATATGTATAATATATATTAAATTTACATTTTTCTTGTGGATACTGCTTATTCAATTCTACGTCTATGATGCTGCTACACGTTTTTCATTGCATCTGTATACACATGTACTTGCGCAGATGACAAAATTCTCAACTTTGACTTTAAACTTTATGCTTTGCATGTTACTAATATTTAAGGAAGCATGACAATATATAGCAAAGTATATTTCAAATGGAAAATCCTCATGAATTGCTTTTCCAACATAATAAAATGAATATTGCAGGAGAATTAGTAAACACATATTTTTCACATAAGTAACTTTGTCTCTGCTCCCTTAAAAGCTAGCGATTTGTCAGACCCATAGAAAGGTTGACCCATATACAATGTTGAATAGGAAGAGGTTTTCTAGAAATTACAAATGAAAGAGTTTTATTTTTATGCAGGTTTAAGTGAATTTAAATACAAGAGATTTATATATTAGCTGTACATGCGGACTTTTGTAGGAAACACATGACGAATTGTGGGAATAGGCATATATCGTTGATTTTGAAAGAAATGCTACTCGACCTGAAGTTTGTGCTGTAACTGAAGCCAAACAGCTCAAGCTGACGGAATTTAAGATAAACTTTAACACAGTTCTGCATACTGTAAAGATCTTTCTTACTTTCAGATTCTGAGTGGCCATTACCTTGCGAGATATGTCCTATCTGGATATTTTTGGATGTTCTTTTATCCACAGCCTCAATTATGCATCTGTGTGCAATCTCTTTAGACCGTTATATTGCTATTAAAAAACCTATTCAGCACAGTCGTTTCAACTCCAGGGCTAAAGTTCTCATTAAGATCACAGTAGTATGGATCATCTCCATTGGTATGTATGGTTTATTGGAATCTTTAACTTATATGTTTTAATTTATATTCTTCTGACTAACAGACACCAAATTAATACAGTTTTATTAAACTAACGTAATAGTTTAATTATTATTTGTAATCTTATCAGTAGGTAAAAAAAAAATTTCTGTGCATAGGTCCAAATATGGTTCTTACATTTTTGTACCTTTAATAGCTAGAAGAAATAGCCTAGAAATTATTTTAGTGTTCTACATTTCTTACAATACAAACCAATCTAAAGCAATAAGTTTAATAATGGAAAGTGGCGTGGCCTGAAAATTGGAATGCAACTGTCATGTTTGCTTTAATGAGAAGTTAAATTATGTTGATCCTAATAATTATAATAATATTTTAAGGGCAATTTAAAATTCCAGGAATATACAGTTCAAAAATGCAAAGCATGATATACTGTAATACTTGGTAAAAAGACTCTAAAATATCTAACATATTACCAGAAAGACTCTTCTTCCTGCATAAAAACAGCTCCAGTTTATTGATTTAGATAGGACATAACAAAATGATGAAAATCAGTTACTGCATTCAACTCATTTTGTTGTCTCTTCAATTTAGGCATTGCTATTCCCATCCCGATCAAAGGTCTACAGGATGAAACAAACACCTTTATAAACCAAACCTGTTTACTTAATGTTGGAAAATTTAAAAATTTCATGATCTTTGGGTCACTGACTGCATTCTTCATTCCCCTTGCCATCATGATAGTTATCTATTTCTTGACAATTCAAGTGCTGAGAAAGAAAGCATACCTGGTTAGAGCCAAACCACCTCAACAGTTTAACTGGACTACTGTCTCAACCATTTTTCAGCAAGATCTTACATCAACAAATTCTCCAGAGAAGGTTGCAATGATCAATGGTTCACAAAAGAACAAGACATTTTCCTGCACAATTCAAAATATACCTATCCGAAGACTCTCCAGCTTGGGTAAAAAATCCATGCAGAGCATCAGCAACGAACAACGAGCATCCAAGGTTTTAGGAATAGTGTTCTTCTTATTTTTGGTGATGTGGTGCCCATTTTTTGTAACAAATGTCACTTTTGCCATCTGCAAGAACTGTGACCAGGAACTCCTTCAAAAACTGATGGAAGTTTTTGTCTGGGTGGGTTATGTCTCCTCAGGAGTTAACCCACTTGTGTATACTCTTTTCAACAAGACTTTTCGCAAGGCATTTAGCCGATATATTACATGTGAATATATCAGAAATAAGGATATTAAAATACTTCAGAAGTATTTCAGCCGGATGTCTTTTCAAACATCAATCAATGAAAATGCCAAGTTATTCAATACAAAAAATGAAATCAACCCAATGTACGCTAGTCCCCTGCGGTTAGGACCTGCCTCTGTCCAAAGAACAATAATGCTGGACACTCTATTCCTTGCTGAAAATGAGACCGACAAAGCCGAAGAAGCAGTAAGCTATATTTAAAGTTCAAAGAAAGTAAAGGAAACTGCAAGAGTGTTTAGCACTCTGTATAAAATGGAGATTCAACATGTAGGGCATATTTCTGCTAATTAAACCTTTCAATAAGAGGATATACATTTACAATTCATTACTGTGATCAGTGCAGCATTTTTCTTCAATAGCTAACATGTTTGCTACATATCCTATCAGGTCCAATATCAAAGTGATTATCTATGCCCTCACTGGATTGGTCATTCATCCATCAATAAAATCCATGTGACACAGAACATCAAACTTGAGAACTAGTAACTTTACAAAAATATGTAAAGAAAAATACATTCAGTATTTGAGGAAAGGGAAAGAAAAACAATGCCACAGTGAGGCAGCATTAAGAAATATTAAGGAACAGTTAAGGAAATGGATTTCAGGGAAAATGTTAAAGGGGAATACACAAGTAGAAAGAGACAGGCTTCTAAATGGAATTAGTTTCTCAGGAGAGGACAAGTGAAGAGGCAGACCTACATTTAAGAAAGAAAATTTCATGGATGAAGGCAGCAGCTGCATAACTTCATGAAGTTAATGAAATGGGGGAGGGGGCAAAATCAAGTAGTAATATAAACACAAGGATGAAATTTATAAACCATAGGCACTGTTGGATAAAAAATTAATATATATCAACAAAGATGAGATGTTGGGAGAACAAGGTATTATATGGATGCACTTTCAGATGAACCAAAGTCCACAAATTTACTGATATTCAAAGCAAAGTGGCATTGTGATCTATCAGGATCAGAGGGGTTTCAAGGGAATACTTAAAGGTTACAAGACTGACAAGAGCATAGCAAATTGAAGTATAATATGAAAAAAAAAGTGAGGTTATTCATTTTAGATGAAAAAAATAGAAAGGCAAACTTAGAGAGAAAGGTTTAAGGTTCAGACCTAGAGATCCTTGCACTGAAATCTGAGTGGAAGAATTGAGATATCTTGCTCCAAATATAAAGGCTCTTACTGATATCACATCTGAAATACTGTATATTCCATAGTTGTTATGGATAGAGGAAGGAAGATGCAGAAATGATATTCCTCCAGGCTGGAATGTCTAGAACTAGGCATTTGTCTCAAATAAGTTGACAACTCTGGTTTGAACTGAGAAGGAATTTCTTCACTCACAAGGATAATGAATCTTTGGAATTCTCAATCCAAGAGAACTACGGGGCATATTTCCTGAAAAAGTGCTGATTTATTTTTTTTTTTTTTTTTTAAGATTATTAAAGCAATCAAAATATGATGGCCTTGGTTCCAGAAGGTATGGCAAAGCAGGCACATGGTGTTGAAATGCTTATTCTTGCTACCATTTCTTTCATTCTTAAGTTTTTATGTTTATAAAAGTTAGGAGGCCAAACAGCAAAACATTTGAATAATTGAGCTGCAAGGTTTCAGAGATGCAAGATAAAAGCTGAAATTCAATGAAATCTGGGATTACAGATTTGGACTGTCTTTGCAACATAATCTCAGATCAGGGATGACCGAAGTGCTAAAATTGTTCAAGTATGGCTTAGAAAGATGATGGAATCAATAGCAGGGGCCAAAGCTAATTGTTTCTGCCGATGTTAGAGGAAACTGCAGTTCATACAGAAGTATATAAAGGTAGTGTGAAAGCATAGCATTTGTAAATGCCATCATGAACATTGTAAGACTAAAACTAGATCCTTAGTCAATTTTAGTGGGGTGTGGAAGGTACAAAAGCAACTAAGTGGAACTAGGTCATCTAGTCTACAGTCTGAGAACTCAAGGGGTAGGTGTCACCAAGCTTAGGTGATCAGAGGGAGCGATAGAAGGATTCTAGATAATGGGGATGGGTGGGGGTCAAACCAATCCATGACTCGTTGCAATTAAAAATTCATTGGACATTTTGTTTTTATTGAAAGAATTTTTTTTTTTAAATGAGGTATTTGTTATTAAGTGCTTTCTCGTAAAAGCTTGCCCAAGCTCATACTATACTAGATTGTGAATTGGTAAGCAACAAATGCCAAAATTCTCACTTATCTTTAATTTATAAGATGTATCTACTTAGTAAAGCCACATTAAATTTCTGTATCCGAAAACTTTTTAAATTTACATGTATCAATGGGCTTGCAAAAATTGCATCAGAGATTCCAAGAATCTGGGAGTGAACAGCCATATTGAATGGAACCTGTATTGTTCTGGGCACTGAGACTCACTAAAAAGCAATTAAGTTTTTAAGAAAATTTGTCAAATCATTCATTGGTTTTGAGATTTTATGCTCTTAATTAATGAACTGAAGTAACAGCTGGCTTGTGACTCTTAATGATTTGTGCATTTTATCACTGTGGAATAAAGCAGTTCACAATTGGAACGCAACTTTGTCTCACCCAATTAAATTAATTTGATTGTGGAAGAACTGAACCTACGTGTGGTGACAAAAAGGTGGAACTGACAGTATTTACTATTTTCTCTAGTATCTTTAAACATAGATGGTAACTCGAATTTTGTTCTAAAACATGGACAGTCATCTATGAAATTGTCAAAATACCAACATTGTCTACCAAGCAAACTGAAGTTATCTTTACATACTACATCAATTAAATTATTTGCTTCTGGGATAAGTAATTAAGATAATTTTTATCAACTGTTAAATTTGATAAATCCTAATAATCTACTAAAAGCAAAGACTGGCAAAGAATTTACCCAATGGACTAATTTAACAATTCCCAATTATTTTAAATAACAGCAGTAAAATTTTAGGATACTCAAAATGGCTATACGATTTTTAGAAGAAGAATTACTCATGTTTGTGTTATTCCTCGTGTTGAATAAACATTACAGAGAGGATATTCTCTTTACTTGCCCTCATCAAATCACTATTACAACAGGCTGTGCAGAAATTTCTTAGATAAAATGTAACAAGAAAGAGAAATAATGTTTGGAAGACAATCATTACTGTTACCAAGCATCAAGCTATCCATCAATGCATTTCCTGTAAGCAAAGATAATTACATCTGCTTGATCTGTACTAATGTCCAATGTCTGTCACATTCAATTGTCTCAAAAACATAAAATGGGTTATATCTTTACAAGCATCACTCATTTAAAATAATGGCCAATACAGTCTGGCAAATCATCTATTAGAAATCCTGTAATTATGCTTTTTGTTTTACTTACAAAGCTTAGTAACACTTAGTAACCAACACTGACTACTTAACTTGGACAAAGCAAATAAAACTGTGGATGCTGGAGTCTGAAATAAAAAGAAAAATGCGGGAGAACTTAGCCAGTCAAACAACTTCTGTGGAAAAAGAAACCACAAAAGTATTATTGCAAGATGTTTTCAATACGTCGGGGTAGGTTTTATTGCTATATTAATTACCAACTTCATTGGACCTATAACTTCTTTTGCATCGAATTAAGTTGACCACGTAAACAAATTGCTATGAAATCCTCATGACCATTCTTTTCATATTACCTGTGAAAATGCTGGCAAACAATTCAACAAAACATAACAATATTACAGTGAACTCCAATTATTTCTGCACACGTTTGTCACTGAACACTAACTTCTACAGATGTATTGTTGATCTATTCCTGATTGCTTGCATCATGGTCTGTTATAGTAAATCAAGTGTACAGGAATGCAAGAAGCTTCAGAGAGTAGTTGACTCTGTGCAATACATCACAGGCACATCCCTCCCCACCATCAGTAGCATCCACAGAAGGCACAGCAATCATCCAAGATCACCACCATCTGGGCTGTGCCATCAAGCAGGAGATACAAAAGCCTGAAGTGCTACACCATAAAGTTCAGGAACAGCTAATTCTCTTGAACAAACTGGCACAACCATAATCGCTACCGTTTAGCAACAATATGAACAATCCACTAAAATGGCCGTTTTAGTTCTAACTGTGTTTTCTCTTGGTAAAAAGTTATGTATAATTTATGATTTTGTTGTGAATATGCCACCTTGTGGTGCTGATGAAAGTTTTCATTGCCTCTGTACATAGATGTACGTACTTACACGTACAACAATAAACTCAGCTTTGACTTTCATATGATGCACCTACCCTTTGAATCATGATCAGAAAAGACCATGAGGCATGAGCAACTAAAATAATTCTTATGTCTGAACATATACAGTATTTCTGTAACTTTCTCAGGAACCAATACTTTGTTAAAACCACAAAAAGTTGCAAGTTTACAATAAATGATTAAATATTTTTCTATAATGCACTTTAAGTCCGTGAAAATCATATACTGGTAAACCTATTCTGCAACATTCACATTTTTAATACATCACAGGCATTTCCTACATTTTTTTTGGATTTCTTGTTTTCTGCTGTAAAAGACTGAGCACATTTATATAGGAACAAAATTCCTGACTGGTTTCTCTTAAAAGTACTTTTGGATGGTATCCCATCCCAAGAGTGCCTACAAAACAATCCAGAAACTGCCCTTTTTCTATCCACTTCGTATTGAATCTTATCTCTCTACTGCCCACACTCCAAAGCAGATCTTCACTGCAAATAGAGGAAGTAAGGCAGTGCAATGTATTGCAGTTAGAAGTAATCTCGCCAATTGCAATTTGTTCGTCAATATTTCTCAATGTATCATTCATCCTGAGCTGCCACTCTAGAACGTCAGAGACGGAGGTGATATCTGATTGAGAGTTTCAAAATTATAAGAGACAGAGTAGGAAACAGACAGAATCTTCCCAGAGAAATGTCGAACATCAAAGTACATGCTTCAAGGTTTAACGGCAATATGACAGGCAAATTTTCCTATTAAAAATGCGGAGTGGTAGGTGCCTGGAATTGGCTACCAGGGTGGTAGGGAAGCAGGTAACTTGGAGGTGTTTCTATAGATATAAATGTGAAGGGAATGGAGGGATATGGATGATAGACTGTTATGTTTTGTAACTTCAAAACATTAAACTAATCCAAAGGAAAACAAGAGAACGTGAGATGAGAGTCTAACTTCATTCTTTAAGCAAGGCACCTGCATATCATGTGGTAGCTTGATGACATATAGAATATATACATACACACACACACACACATATATACACACACACACCACACAAGACAAGGACATTTAGTATAAATGAGCATCATGATCAGATCATGGGCTAAAAAAGTCTGTCCAACACTGTTCTATGTTCTAATGAAACTGATAAGTAATTGGCTTATGCAGAATTTAATTGTGCAAAAAACCCTGCCATCCAGAATACTAGTTACATTATTATACAACACAATAAAAGTGTTAGTCATCACTTTCAGTCAGTACTTTTAGTTGTGGCTCAAGATGATAAATGTATCTTTAAGATTCAAATTCACTTTCATGGTTTTACATATAGCTGTCTAGGTAACAGAAGCTCACCTTTACAGAATTTACAAATTACTACCCAAGAATATGAGATATGAAATAAAATTTGCTCTCTCAGAATTTGTGAAAAAGTATATAAACAAACAATGTGCAGATGACACAGCTTTTCAATGAAGAAAATTGCAATATGGACTGTTTTCTGGGAATATGCAAGTACTCCCTTGCCTCCCATTTGTGGGTGTTGTGGGTATAGAAAATGTAGACATTCTCCTTACACAGGAGAACCCTGTGCAACTTTTCCTATTACTGATGAAAAGGCAAAAGGTTAAACATCCTGAAAGCTTCACAAAAGGCAGCTGGATGCACTTCTTACAGGTGTAGAAGTCAGGGACACTGGAGGTCTCCCTGCCTTCCCATGTGCTGCAAGATGATTGACTCCTTCAACAAATTCTGGTTAATCACCATAAAAATGAAAAATCAACTGCTCCTTTTTAAACACATACTTCACATCACATACTTATGGTACTGTCTGTGTGGAGTCTGCAAATTGCCTCTTTTAGCATGTGGATTTAACCCAAATCCTCTGATTTCCTTTCACATTTCATGTCATATACTCCTATCCATCCTCATGTATTCGTCACAATAGCACATGAGAGGAGGAGTCTGAGAGACTGTTCGCAGTCGTAAAGAAACTAATGTGGAAACTCCAGTGAAATAGAACATGTAAAAAAAATTGCTAACATCAGTAAATATGGTACAGGTTAAATGAACACATGACTCAACACACTAAGTTATTAAAAGAGATTATATGTATATTACCTCAAGATAATACATTTTTGAGTTTGGCAACACAGCTCTTTTTGTTTTTTTTGTTACTAACTTTAAGAAACAAATAACACAACAAGCTATATTGTGCAACTCTGTGCTATGTGTAGCCTCTCAAGCCTGAAATGACTCGAGGTCTTTTGCAAAACAAACAGCGTAAATGAAATGCAAGCACTCTTCCCTCAGAATTCTTCTACCCAGTTTAGATGATTGAATTAAGACCAGAGAACTATCCTAAACAAGGCAATAATGATCACAAATATGACAGCAAAATTGGTGATTAAACATTTTAAAATATGCCTTACTGAATTGTAATATGGAGCCACTACATATTATAAAACATAGATCAATAAAGCAGGGCCAGTAAGAACTCATGAATTATTTTCTGGGGAATTCAAAATGAAATCTTGCCGGCTTTGAATTGTACCCACTAGGTCCATCCAGTGTGATCTACTGTAGGTCTTTAACTAATGCCACCATATTCTCTACCCACCACCCCAAATAACATCATTAATTGAGATGATCTTTTTTTGTGCCTGGCCCACCAAATTACATGGCCTTCAGCAGGCAAGGTGTCTACTGGGAGAGACAAGCTTAAAGAATCAGTTGGCCTCAGTTGCTGTGTTTTAATTAATTCATGGTAGACATTCGGTACTCCAATACTTTGCATATAAAACAGAAAATATGTAAAAAAACATAAGAATCAGAGCAGTTTCCATTCTTGAATAATAACCAATGTTAAAAATAAAATGCATAATCTTGCTGTCCAATAACTAAACAGTGAATTATCACTTTACCAAGCCCACACATTCTGCTTCAAGGTAATCATATTAACATTTCCAAGTACTTCCACTAAAATTATACCTCTCCTCAGGAGAAGAGCTGCTTGATACCATTAAATGAAACCAAGTGTCCATACTAAACACTTTTTTTTAAAAAAAAAGGGTGAGATTCTGTCAATAAATATAACTCAAAAGGAATACACCATCATCCGAATGAGGTATCAGAATACATTCACATTGTAAATTAATGCTTGCCAAGTTCGTAATACCAACTTCAGTATATATTTTTTAATATGGAATAAAACACACTTTGTTGTAGCTGTAGAAAACAATTAAATAGAAAAAGCTCCCTTAAACTCAAACTAAGGTATAAAGGGACTGCAGAAACAGACTATGACAGAATGTCTGGGAAGGAAAATACACAAAAAGAATTCTACCATGCATATACCATATGTCCGTATTTTCAGTAGTTAGTGCTTGAGATTACGCAGATTCATTCCTATTGGAAAACATATCAACCAGCGCCACCATGTGGCAGAATAAGTCATGGTTGTAGAACAAATACCATACAATGCACTTCAAACCATGGTTTGCAATAATTCAAAATTCTATACCTGAATAAAATAAATCCAAGAGATTCTACAGCAGCACGTCTGACATCATCATTGACATCACTCACCTGAAAGAGCAAGGAAAATTCATCAATTCTGAAGTCTCCCTTTAATATTAAGTATAACTTTCTGCCAAGCGATTGTACCAGTATCAGAAAGACATGCAGATAGCTGAAATCCACCTTGCAAATAAACTTTCCTCTCAATTCTACACTGTGTACAAGTTTGCAATCTTTTAGATCACATGCACTGTGTTGCCTAAAGTTATTGATTTTGCAAAAAAAAAAGTTCAAATTTGCTTCTATGAGGAATCTGTTCATGATGGAAGTGTAAACAGTAGATACACAGATCATTTAAAATAAATTTTATTTTTAGGCTGATTTATCTGTGATTCTTGGAACTCAATTCAAAATTAACTCCACAATATAAATTATAAGAGTGAAGAGGGATTGTGAGAGGAGAGTCAAATCAGCTTCCCCAGTGATGCACTTGGAAAGTGCAAAAATACAGATGTCATGCAAGCATAGGATCATGTTCACTGATGATGCTGTCAAGTGATATACTGTCAGGATCCTGACGAAGAGCTGAATGCGTTGGAAAACTATCTTACAGACACCAATAAGCTCTCAAATTGGAAAATTCTCCTCATATCCTGCCAGTTTCAACTTCACATTAACATAACTAAGAGCTAATTATCTGGTCAATATCACGGAGGTGAGCATGACTAGACTGAACTCCTGCCTCAGCAAGGACCTGGACCCATTGCAATTTGCCTATCACCACAATAGGTCAACAGCAATCTCAATGGCTCTCCACATGGCTTTAGACCACCTGGACAACACAATCACCCATGTCAGGATGCTGTTCATCGACTAAAGCTCAACATTTAATACCATCATTCCCACAATCCTGATTGAGAAGTTGCAGAATCTGGGCCTCTGTACCTCCCTCTGCAATTGGATCTTCGACTTCCTAACGGGAAGATCATAATCTGTGTGGATTGGTGATAACATATCCTCCTCGCTGACAATCAACACTGGCGCAACTCAGGGGTGTGTGCTTAGCCCACTGCTCTGCTCTCTATATACACATGACTGTGTGGCTAGGCATTTGTCGGCGAGAGATGGAGAGCAGACATGAATGGAAGGAGTTGGTAGACCACCGGATGGAGTGGACTTGGAGCGAAGGTCTGACAGTTAGCAACGCTTGGAGGCGGTCGATGGGGAATAAGCGGGAGGAGAAGATGGTAGCGTGCCTGCGTGTGCGCAGCCCTCCGGTGAAAAATGATATCGTATCTGTTAAATAGGGGCCGTGGACAATTCTGATTTGATGGAGAATGGACGTGAAAGCACAGAGGAACATCTGGAGAAGTTTCTGAAACGCCCATTCGCTGCTTCGTTACTGTGTGGTCGGGATCTTTCGAAGGGTAGGCCTCAAAATCCCTGGCCTTGCCTGCTTTTGGCAACCAAGAAGGAGGTCGAATCGTTCGGACAGAGATGGCAACCAGTACTCAGTGTCGGAGAGCTGAACAGAGCTCAAAGTTTTCGGATGACTCAGAGTCAGATTGTGGTCGGCATGGCAGGGAGAGTTTTTCTTCCTTCTCCTGTCTGCGTGAGATGTGGGACATTTGAGAAACTTTACTGTACTCATGGACTTCTTCATCAAGTTATGGTATTGTTGCACTGTTTGTAACTATATTATAATTATGTGGTTTTGTCAGTTTTTTCAGCCTTGGTCTGTCCTGTGTTTTGTAATATCACACCAGAGGAAATAATGTATCATTTCTTAATGCATGCATTACTAAATGACAATAAAAGAGGACTACGTGTCTTCATAATCTAAATGGACGAATCAGTGAACTCCAACGTGCACATTAGACTGCTTCATTAAAACAGGCCCTTTTTCTTTTTATTTTCTTTACTAACCCTATGGTCAGATTAAGATTCAATTGTTAAATTGCATGTGGTGTACTGTCTGATATTTTGCGTTTCAGATTTGTAATGGGGCAACACATCACGCAGCATCCACACAAGTGAGATTTGACTGGGCCAGAGGCTGTCTTCCCCGGACAAACACATGCTGGCCGAACCTGAGGGTTACACTTGTGTACAGAAATGACAAAAAACAATCTTTAAAAAATCTTAAATGATACACAGCATATGAGGGCCTACTAGGACACTACTATTATCCTTAAATTCATATCCTTATACAGGTTAGCATCTAGGATAGATGGTGCAAGATGATAAATCACCTAACAAATGAAATAATTAAATAAGAGGCAAATTTTTTTTTCTTACAGCAACATGCAGTAGTCTTCTGATTGCCTTATTATTTCCAGAGCCACAATATGCCATTGCAACACTGTACATTCCAGAACGTCTGAGAATGGGGTCCTGCGCATATCAAGAAAAGACACCAATTATGAAATATAAACTTTTATATTAGCTGGATAAAAGGTGCTATAATAAACCTTTTCTGCTAACTATCATTTCTGCTCTATAACATCACCAATAACTTCTCAAAGTCATTTTTCAAACAGTTAGAATTAAGGTTCATTTGATTAAATTTCCAGTCTTCAAGTGATGAGCTAAATCATTAACCCTTAAGAGAACTTTGAAGACATCATTAGCTTGATCTATTTTTAAATAAAGTTATTAATCCTCCAAAATCTGAACATTGCCGGTAAGACCACAGCTTGTACGTCGCTGGTAGAAAGGGTCCTAAAGAAAGGCTCTGGCACATTGGCCTTGAAAAATCAATGCACAGTTGCAAGAAAAAGTTTGTCAGCCCTTAGCAATTACCTGGTTTTCTACATTAATTACTCATAAAATCTGGTCTGACCTTCATCTAAGTCACAATAGACAAACACAATCTGCCTAAGCTAATAAAGCACAAACAATTGTACTACGTCTCGTCAGTACTGAATACACCATTTAAACAATCACAGTCAAGGCTCAAAATCTCTGGGGTAATGCCTTCTACAAAAGCTATTTGGAGTCAGCTGTTCCAATCAATGAGGTGAGATTGGAGGAATAGATTGTAGAGATACCCTGCCCTATAAAAAAAAGACACTCAGTCAAGTTACTGACAGGGGCTGCCCTTCCCAAGAAAGATCTGTTTACGTGCACAATCCCTTGATCAAAACAACTTTCAGAGGAGCTTAGGGGAACAATTATAGAGATGCATGAAGTTGGAAAAGGCTAGAAAAGCATTTCTAAAGCCCTGGGTGTTCATCAGAAACTGTCTACAAATGGAGGAAATTCAGTACGGCTGCTATTCTCCCTAGGAGTGGGCATTCTGCAAAGATCACACCAAGAGCACAATGTGTAATGTTGAAGGAGGTGAATGGAACCCAAAGGTAACAGCAAAAGACCTACAGAAATTTCCAGAACTTGCTAAGGTCTCTGTTCATGTTTACTTGAAGAAAAAACACTGAACAAGAATGATGTTTCATGGAAGGACACCATGGAGGTAACCAATGCTCTGCAAAAAAAAAACATTTCTGCATATCTCAAATTTGCAATACAACACCTTGATGTTCCACAACACTTCTAGGACAATGTTCTGTGGAAAGATGAGACAAAAGTTGAACTTTTTAGCAGAAATACACATCGTAGTGTTTGGAGGAAAAAGGGCACTGCACACCAACACCAAAACTTCATCCCAACGGTGAAGCAATGTGGAAGGAGCATCATGGTTTGGAGGTGCTTTACTGCCTCAGAGCCTGGACAGCTTGCAGTCATTGAGGGATCAATGAATTCAAAATTGTATCAAGACATTTTACAGGAAAATGTCAGGGTAGTGGTCCATCACCTGAAGCTTAATAGAAGTTGAATGATGTAACAAAACGATGGTCTGAAACACAGGAGTAAATTAACAACTGAATGGTTTAAAAATAATGGCCAAGTCAGAGTCCAGGCTTTAACCCAATTGAGATGCTGTAGCATGATCTGAAGAGGGCTGTTCGTGTAAGATATCCCAGAAATATTGATGAACATGAATAATTTTGTATAGAGAAATATTCTAACATTCCTCCTCGCTGTTGTGCAAGTCTGATCAGCAGCTACAGGAAACGTTTGATGGAAGTTATTGCTGCTAAAGGAGGTTCTACCAGTTATTAAATACAAGGGTTCACATACTCTTTCCAGCCTGGACTGTGAATGATTAAACAATGTGTTCAATAAAGACAAGAAAACAACAATTGTTTGTGTGTTATTAGTTTAGGCAGATTGTGTTTGTCTATAATTGTGACTTAGACATTTTGTGGGTAATTAAGGTAGAAAACTAGGTAATTGCAAAAGGTTCACAAAGTTTTTCTTGCGACTGTATTGAGTACAGGAGATGGGATGTTATGTTGAAGTTGAATAAGATGTTGGTGAGGCCTAATTTAGAATATTGTGGGCAGTTTTGGTCACCTACCTATAGGAAAGATGTAAATAAGGTTGAAAGAGCCTTATTTAAACAGGGAAAATTTACACAGATGTTGCTGGGCCTTGCGGACCTGAGTTATGGGGAAAGGGTGAATAGGCTAGGACTTTATTCCCTAGAACATAGAAGATTGAGGGGAAATTTGATAGAACTGTACAAAAATTATTAGGGCTATAGAAAGGTAAATGCAAGCAGGCTTTATCCATGGAGGCTGGGTGGGACGACAACCAGAAGTCACGGGTAAGGGGGAAAGGTGAAAAGTTTAAGGGGAACTTGATGGGAAACTTCTACACTTAGAAGGTCAGGGGAGAGTGGAATGAGCTGTCAGTGCAAGTGGTAGGTGTCAACTTGATTTAAACATTTAAGGGAAGTTTGGATAGGTACATGGATGGTAAAGTATGGAGCGCTATGCTCCTGGTTCAGGTCGATGGGAGTAGGCAATTTAAATAGTTTGGCATGGACAAGATGGGCCAAAGAACCCATTTCTGTGCTGTACTTTTCTATGACTCTCCTTATCCCCAAGTGCTCTTGAAAAGGTTGTGTTTAGTTGCCATCTTAAAATTGCTATGCTTCCCATATCCAAAAGTTCAATTTAGCAACACTGAAGTATATTTTACAATTACAGTATATCCATATCAAGTTAGCATGCTACTTGGAGGGAAACCTGCAAGTGCTGCTCTCACACTTTCTGATGATAGAGGTCCGAAGTTTGGAAGGTGCTGCCAGATGCCTGGATGACCAATTGTAGCCCATTTTGCAAATGGAATCCAGCAGTTACGTTATGCCAGTAACAAAAGAGTTGTACATTTTTTTATTATATATTTTATACTAGTTTAACAATATCTATGATTTTGACAATGTCTATATTAATCTCAGTTTATATTGTTACTGATAAAATAATTCTCCTCTTGATTGTATTCATGCTCCTTTTAAATCAATAAAAAGATTAATAAAAAAAAGAAAGAGTTCTACAAATCCAGCCAAATAGAGAGCTTTATATGCTGGTCTTTGCTTTGGTGTATTAAGTGGTGTGGCATTTGCCACTGGATATCTCACTTCTTGTAGCCATGTCTTATAGACAGCGGTGGAATTAAACTTGGGTCGCTGGTGCTGTAATAGCATTACACTAGCCACAATGCTACTGTGCCGCTCAAGTTTTGGTCAATTTTTCGACCAAACCTTGTGAAGAGACCTAGAGCAAATTGGTATGGCCAAAACACAAATGGGGCATTGTCACCTACTGCCTGATAGAATTATCAATGACAGTTTCTATTACTTTACCAGTGATTGGGAAGTGACTCAATTGGCTTGCATTAAGCCAGGATGGACTTGTCTTATTGTTAACAGGACACACCAGAGCCACTTTCCACATTGTTGGCTAAATTTCAGTGTGCAATTATTCTAGAACAGGAGGCGCATTTCTGGAGTGCAAGTCTTCAGTATCGCAGCTGGAATGTGTATGCTACCATATAGCATCAAATGTTCCCAAGAATTATTTCCAATGAATTTTGATATACTAAGTATATCAATCAGTGATTTATCTTAATGTATTAAAAAGTACTCAATTTTCCCTAATAGTCTGGAATTTTACGAACAAAAAAAACCAAAAAAAATTACCTCCTGTAGAACAAAATTTCATGTTTTCCTTTTCCTTTCCCTAAATCTACAGGAACTACAGTTTTTCTTATTTAAAGACAAATACAAAAAGAAAATGCTTGACTAATATTGATCCTAGTGTATGCTGCCTACTAATTTACCAATACCACTCTCTTTTATAATGTGCTATTCTTTCTTCCTCAACATTACCAGGAATGAATTTAACTCCTTTTCTTATTCATTCTTTAATCATAAACTGCACTGCTTTACTCATCACCCTACAAATGACCACAAACATTGTCTCAAATACAGTTATGATCTTAATTCAATAGATACAAATAAATAGATTATAACTCAATTCCAAAACTACTTAAATTTTTTCTTCACAAGGTAAGTGCATTGCAGGTAAGGTTATCATATGCTGCTGACCCCAACTCTCCCTTGATGGAGTGTTAACCATCTTCTTTCCTCAAAAGCTATTAGAGAAGGTGATGGGTCTTAAAGTTATACTGGTTGTTGTCAACATTACTAATATTAGTGTTAAGTTCTTGATTTAAGTAATTAACTACAATGAGATTCCAATAAACTTTTCTCAGGCTTCTAGTTCGGTACAAGTATCGATTACAACCTGTTATATACCGGGAAAGTATTAGATCCTTTTCAATTAAATTCCACTTGAATAATAAGATATGAACTCTTATTCATCTGGGCAGAACTATGAGATTATTCAAGTCAGTTTTAATCACCATTTTACCATGCCTCTAAGATTCTGTCTTAGATATATATATATATATATATCTCTCTCTCTCAATAAATAAATAAATAGATACAGACATTATTAAGCAACATAATTATTTTATAAAAATACTGCTTTTGACTACCATACATGCTAAAATGTGCAGCCTATTAGATTCCTACACTATATCCTTTGACAGACATCTAATAAAAACAAATGAGATAAAAATGCTCTGGGGAAAAATTTTTAAGTTAAACTTACCTTATCTCTACAAAGACTCTCAATGAGAGCATCTGCTTCTTCCATTCTACCATACATCACCATAGCAATGCCTACAGCCAAGCCACGGAGAATCTTCTCATGCTGAGTCTCCTGAGCATAGCCCACCATATCTTCAATTGCTTGAGCTGACTTAGATCCGAGCATAACCAATCCCAGTGCCAAACCTGCTGCCTCACCTGCATAGACCATCAAAATCGACAAGCAATGTAAAAGAAAAACAGAGCATTACTCTTAAACAATATACATAGTGGGGGGGGGGGGGGGGAATCGATATTGTCCTAAATCTACTCATTCATCAGAATAGTTGTTTTAAATAGGATTAAGTTGCTCATACAGTAAAAGACTGGAAACCTAGAACTCTAGCCTCGTAAATCACAATCTAGACACCCGGGTACAAAATCATCAGCTGACATTCAATAGCCACAGAGGTAATATTGTGCTGTTAAAGAGGCTATCCTTCAGAAGCTACTATTGTATTTTGACAACAGCAGGAGAATCCTCCCCTTTGTTTTTTTGCCCTAATACTTAACAATCATTACCAAAAAGAATCTGGGCATTATCATTTTCATGCTCCTGGGAGATTACTCTGCAGAAACTGCTGCATTGTGATCAAAGCTACGATTTAAGAATGCAATTGTAAGCTTAAAAACAATCTAATTATGATGCATTTACAAAAGGACTGTATACTGAATAAAAATCTAAATAAGTCATATAGTATTCGCAATCATTCCAAAGCATTCTACATTCACAAGAGTAGCATGTGATTGGAGGCAGAGGATATAGACAGAGTCCTAAATGAGTGCTTTGCAATGGTGCCTAACAAGGAGAAGGATATGGAGGATAGTAACATTAGTATGCAGCAAGCCAACGTGCTAGGACATTTTGAGATAAAGAATGAGATACCATTGGGTCTCTTATTGTACATTAAGGAAACTAAATCTCCAGGGTCTGATGGGATATATCCCTGTTTGCTATAATGTCTATTGAGACAAGATTGATGATTATTGAGATAAGATTGTTGGCGCCCAGACCAAGATCTTCAAGACTTCTCTAGCTCCAGATGAAGTCCCAGAGTTCTAACTAAGTAGCTAATGTTATTCCACTGTTTAAGAGGAGAAACAAGGACAATCCTAGTAACTATAGACCAGTGACTCTCACGTCAGTGGTATGGAAAAAACTGGAGAGGATTATTATGGATAGGATTTATGAGCAATTAGAAACAATTTGGTGCAGGCAAGCCACACCTTACTATAGTTGATTGAGCTATTTTTAAGGTAATAAAGGTGACTGATTAGGGCAGGGCTATAGATGCAGTCTGCATGGATTTCAGTAAGGTGCTTGACAAGGTGCCATATGATACACTATACAGAATATTGGGATGCATGGGATCCATGTGTGGGGATTTGGAATCATCTTGGCTACAGAAGACCAATGGTAGTGATCAATGGGACTTACTGGAGCTGGAGGACTGTGACCAATGGTGTATCTCAGGGATCTGTACTGGGACCTCTGCTGTTTGTGATATGTACAAATTATCTGGATGAATATGTGGATGGGTCAGTACGCATATGATACAAATAATATAGAAGATTGCCAATGGATACGGCAGGATATAGATCAGTTGCAGATATGGACAGAGAAGTGGCAGATGGAGTTTAATTCAGACAAGTGTCAGAAATTGCACTTTGAAAGATCAAATGTAAAGGAACAATATACACCGTTAATGGCAGGGCCCTCAACTGTGCTGATGCACTGAAGGGTGTCCAAGCCCATCGCTCCCTGAAAGTGGCTGCACAGTGTGATAGGTAGCAAAGGTGTACAGCATCCTTGCCTTTTATTAGTTAAGGCATTGAGTTCGAAAGTCAAGAAGATATGTTGCAGAATTATAAATCTCTGGTCAGGCTGCAACTGGAGCATTGCATTCTGTTCTGGTCATCACATTATAAGAAGAATGTCAGACTTTGAGAGGAGAGAAAGAGTGATCAGAAGAGGTTTACCAGGATGCTGCCTGTATTAGAAGGCATACCCTATGAAGACAGGTTAGATAAACTTGCGTTGTATTTTCCGGAATAGTGGAGGCTGAGGGCAAAACCTGATAGCAATTTTTAAGATTATGAGGACATAGATAGAGCAGACAGCTGGTATCGAAATGTTTTAATACTAGAGGGTATGCATTGTGCCACGATAGCATAGTGGACAGCACAACTCCATTCTGACATCATCGAAGGAGTCCGTACATCGTCCCCATGGAGAGCATGGGTTTTCTCCAGGTCCTCATGTTTCCTCCCACAGTCCAAAGCATTACCAGTCAGTAGGTTAAATGCTCATTGTAAATTACCCCATAATTACACTAGGGTTAAATTGGGGGGCTGCCGGGTGGTGCAGTTTGAAGGGCCAATTCTGCACCGCATCACTGAATAAAAATAAAAAAAATAGATAAATAAATAAGGTGAGAGGAGATCAGTTCAAACAAAATGTATAGGACAAGTTTTATTTTTGCACAGAGAGTGGTGGGTGCCTGGAGTGGACTGCCAGAAGTACAACAGGCTCTTAGATAGCCACATAAGTATGCAGTTAAAGAAGGGATATACACTTGTATAGACAGAAGGGACTAGTTCAGTTTGGCTTTTAATTACTAATTTAATTAGTCTTGCACAACATCATGAGCCAAAGGGCCTATTCATGTGCTATACTCTTCTTGATGAGTACATGTCAATCATATTAAGACTAACCACAAATTCTACACTGCTAGTAGAAAAACGATTGCACTTATCCAATAATTTGTCTAACCTACATGGCAATAATCACTGAGATGACTGTTTCTTCATTATTTGGAATGAGAGGGAAAAGGAAGGAGAAGGAGAGAATTCAGGGTCACTAGAGTAGAAATCAAAAGACATTTAGTCATGCAATGGTCAGTACTGCTAACTCCATACAGGTCTTTGCACAAATTACATCTTTAATTGGGACTGATATTCATCTCTTCCTTACCAGTAACTGCATCATCTTGATATAGATTTGTTTTGAGCAGATCATAGACATCCTGTCGAGCAGTACCCAAGGCAGCCAAACCAAGACCAAGGCATCCACCATGTCGTACAATCTACATGCAAAAAGATATGTTAAAATCAGTCTATTCTTGCTACACATAAAACACAAGCTTTACTCACAACAAATACATAGATTAAAAAGCAGATTGAAAACTACATACTTTTTACAATCTAGTCTAGAAATGCTGAACTACGACAGCTAGCAAGTAAACTAAGTAATTTACTATGGACACATATTCAATTAGCATGTGAGAATAATTTGAGCTTTGTGTGCAGTGATCATATTGATCAAGCTCAGAAATATTAATTCATGTTAAAACAATTGTAATGTTTGCTACTGAAAATAGGCAAAAAAAATCTCAAACAGTTCACTGGATTACACATGCCACTATTGCACATAAAGCCATCTGTGTGTTAATAACCAACACTGAACTACTGTAAAGCCAAATGAATGAAGTTTATTGGGACCGATATGTTTCCACAGAGAGAGTTGCCTGACTGCAGAATCTGTGTAACACAGAATCTACAAAGGACTTTTATGAGAAGAGAAATGGTGACACTCAATAAGTTAATTTAATTACATAATATACGAAGAGAGGCATGACAGGCGAAGTGATATGTTGCATCTGTGGATAGGTGGGAGCTGATGAAAACCAATGGAATTCATGGTGATCAAGTCTGTAGTTCAAGGAACACTGGTTCAGAATGAAATTTGGATATTGTGATGCAAGGTTAAATGAAAGCAGCCTTACTTGGACACTATTCCAGAAGCCAGTCACTGCCCTTAGAGTAAGTATTCTGGAATGCTCCAATCAAACAGGACAGGATAAGGTGAGTATAAGGGAGGTAGCACTTGCGTAAAAGGGGCTATTGAAGCAAGGGAACTGTATTGGAACAGAATAAGGACACCATTCTCTGTATCTACAGATGAAAGTCTTAAGGGTTGTGATTATGTCCTTATGAACATATTAAGTTTAAGAATATTTGTTCTGGGGGCTCAATATAAACTTACAGAAGAAAGGAAAGATCCATTTGTCATGGTTCACATGGAACCAACAAAGGTACTAACACAAAGGTTGTGGTTCCAGAGTTGGCCTAAGTAAAAGTTATACAAAGTTGATAATGCCGTAATTACTACCCAAGTCACACACAAATTGGCTCAGTACAAATAAGTTCAGAGTAGTGGGAATATGGCTTATTGATAGGCTGGAAGATGGCAGGGATCTGATGAACAGAATAGTGTCTTGTGCTTGAAAAAGTGAGATAAATAGTCTGTCAGAAGGGACAGTTCATAGAAACATAAATGTATACCTTATTGATCTTAATAAAAGGCACAAAATTCTTACACTGGAAAAGGTAGAAACAGAGCTGATGTTTCCTTTGGCTATGTGCTTAGAAGAAGGGAGCTACAGTGTCAGAACAAAGGATCAGCCATTCAGGGCACGAAGGAATATATCTACCCCAAGGCTGGTCAACCTCTGGAAGTCACCACCCAAAAGAATGAGAGACCTATGTCACTGCAAACAAGTTAAACTTTTTTTTAAGATACTGAGGGAATCATGAGTATGAAATTAATTTGGTATAATTTCAGCTAAATTCTTACTGAATGACAGAACAAACTTGAAGGACCAAATAATGTACACTTGTTCACATTTCTTACGTTTTTATAATTGTGTCCAGGTCAAAACTCTGTTCTCAAAAGTTCACATGTTGTAACTATATTTAGCACTTACATCATTACTTGCATTCTTCAGCTGGTTCAGCAAATATTCTATTATGTCACCACCATGATTTGCATGGATGAGACCAAGGGCATATAGACCACCTCCTTCCTGATAAGCTGATCCAGGTGAGGAATCCTTGGGCAAGTATGTTGCCATTAACTGTAATACTTCCTTTTCATGACCCTTGGAAAGAAACAAAATTTCAGAAATATAGATTTCAGGAAAATATTTGGAAAATGCAAACCTACAACCTGTAATTATTCATAGAAAATCTTGCTGGGAATACAAAGCTTCAACTGCTTTCTTGAACAAATTATACAATGTATGCAATGATAAAATGCAGCACTGGTACGCTAAAAGATCACAGGTCTTTAAAAGACAAAATGCGTGGGTACTGAGAAGTGATAATGAAAGTAGCCAATGCTAAATCTGTTCTTTTGTACCAACGAGATAAAATGTGGAATACAAGTACCAGACAGTTGTAATATCAGATGCAATTTCTGGTATTCCATTAAAGGTGCAAAAATAATGGCAAAAATTCAGCTGGTTACCAAAAATGGGAGATCTCAATAACAAAGAGATCTTTGTTATTTTGCATTAATATTTTTGAGTAGTCTAATCACCAAGATCATTCATGATTGCTACTGACCTAGTTGATGACATGAGGGTTCCATATCACAATCAATTATAAAAAAATTTTTTTAACTCTTCATAGAAGAGAGTCATCTGACTGTGGAATTCTATGCAAAAATGTTTTGAACTTTAGAAACAAGACAAAATCTGCAGATGCTAGAAATCCAAGCAACACACACAAAATGCTGGAGGAGTTCAGCAGGCCAGGCAGCATCGATGATAAAAAGTACAGTCGACATTTTGGGCTGAAACTCGTTGGCAAGGTTGGAGAAAAAAAGCTGAGGAGTAGATTTGAAAGGTGGGAGGAGGGGAGAGAGAAACACCAGGCAATAGATGATACTTGAAGGGGGGGGGGGGGGAAATGAAGCAAAGAGCTAGGAAGTTGGTTGGAAAAGAGACAGAAGGCCATGGAAGAAAGGGGAGAAAAAGGGGGCGGGCAGAAGAGAACCAGAGGGAGGCAATGGACAGGCAAGTAGGTAACGTGAGAGAAGGACAAAGGGATGGGAGATGGTGAAGGAGGGGCATTACTGGAAGTTTGAGAAATCGATGTTCATGCCATGAGGTTGGAGGGTACTCAAATGGAATACAAGGTGTTGTTCCTCCAACCTAAGTGAGGCCTTATCCCAACAGTGGAGGAGGCCATAGATGGATATATTGGAATGGGAGTGGGAGTAGAATTACTGGGAGATCCCACTTGTTCTGGCGGACGGAGTATAGATGCTCAGCAAGTGGTCTCCCAACCTACGTTGGGTCTCACCGATAGGCCACACCAGGAGCACCGAACACAGTACATGACCCCAACAGACTCACGGGTGAAGTGTCGCCTCACCTGGAAGGACTGTTTGGGATCCTGAATGGCAGTGAGGGAGGTGGTGTAGGGGCAGGTGTAGCACTTGTTCCACTTGCAAGGATAAGTGGGTGGAGTGAGATCAGTGGGATTAGTGGGGAGGGACAAATGGACAAGGGAGTTGTGTAGGGAGCGACGCCTGCAGAAAGCAGAAAGTGGGGGGAGGAGTGGGGGGGAAGGGAGGGAACGATGTGTTTGGTAGTGGGATCCAGTGGGAGGTGGCGGAGGTTTCGGAGAACTACGTGCCGGACACGGAGGCTGGTGGGGTGGTAGGTGAAGTCAAGAGGAACCCTATCCCTGGTAGCATGGCAGGAGGATGGGGTAAGGGCAGACATGTGTGAAATGGAAGGATTGCAGTTGAGGGCAGTGTTGAGAGTGGAGGAAGGGAAGCCCCTTTCTTTGAAAAAGGAAGACACCTCCTTCATTCTAGAATGAAAAGCCTCATCCTGAGATGAGAAATTGACAGAAGGAGATGGCGTTTTTACAAGTAGCAATTTGGGACAAAGTGTAGTCCGGGTAGCTGTGAGAGTCCATTGGTTTATAATAGACATCTGTGGATAAGCTGTCTCTAGAGAAAGGAGAGGGAAGTAAATGGATTCAGTGACTTTGAGGACAGGGTGGAAGTTGGAGGCAAAGTGATTGAAATCGACAAGTTCAGCATGGGTGCAGGAAGCAGCACCAATGCAGTTGTCGATGTAGTGTAGAAAAAGTGCGGGATGGTTGAACTTTACAAGTTCATTATCTTTACTTTAGAATGTGACACTTGCTTGAAAAGATTTGGGAAGTGAGTATCAAAGAGGTTAAATTAGACAGCTCAGGCTCAGACTTACTCTTGCCCCAGTGAAACACAATTAACTTCACCTCATCTTGACTCAAAAAAGGGAACTTTTCCAAGCTTTGTCATCCTGAACCTTTCTCAAAAGTGTCTGTTTGTGGACACACCCAAAGACTAACATTTAACTAAATCAATAATTACAATAAAATATCAGACAATTGCAACATGTACCTTACTGGGAATCCAGAGAAAACTAATTTATGGCTCATATGGTTCAATTGCTTTTAATTACTAAACAGAAGGTTAATATTTTCATGTTTACTAGTATTTTGGAGCTATGTCAACTGTTTTCAGCCAGAATTGCTGTAATTTATTATTAAATAATCTCCACATGATCCACCTGTGCTAATCACCCATTTCAGACAATAAACAGGAATGTTGTCCCTTTTCTAAAGATATTCTGCCACTGCATATCAAAATTCACTTATTTTAGGGCACGGTATGTTTATCCATTGAATCATACATCAATATGACCAACTGCCTTCATGGCAGATCAAAAAATCCGGAATATTACTGAACTATTGCAGTAGATATCACTTACATTGTTAGCTTCACCTAGTTGTATTTAAATATGTTCATTGTTGAACACTGGAATAAATAGTTCATCCTACAACATGTCTAAGGAACAAAGAGTTCTTTTTGGAAGCATTTTCTGTTAGATTTATTTCATAGTAGTATTAACAGGTTTCATTATCTTATTTCCTTTCTCAAGATTGAGTACCTCACAGTGCCTGCATGTCAATGTACTCTCGTGTTGCTGTTTATAACTTACTGCTTATATCTGCAACATATTGTTTCAGAAGAGGTGGACCTGTTGTCTGCAGTCACTGATTAAAATGAGAAGTTTAACTGCAAGGGCTATTCATACTTAAGCACATTCCAGAAACAGCCATTTAATTCTACTAATTTCAATTTGGCCAGAACTAAACAAATAAAAAATAAATCCTGAAGCATGAAAGAATGTTACAAAAAGACCTCTATAAACATTATATAGTGAATTTTCTGTAAAATACAGAAATACTATAATATGAATGAAAAAGAAAATTAAGTAGACTGGTTCAACAAAAGCACACTATACTTTCAGAATACAAGTCATTACCTTATGAATGACTCCAAGACTGGCTGTTGCTGTAAACTTAGCCCAGTTGGTGGCTCTTGCCAACCACTCAAGATTCTCTCTAAAAAAACAAATTTCAAATGTCAACCTTCCTATTATCATCAACTCTGCATTTTTTATTTATTATTTTCTAATCTACAGATGCAAAGATTGACTGTGGTATCAACATTACCACATGCAAGATGCTCCAATTCTATAAATTAAGAATCAGAAAACTATCAGTTACAGCCTGTATAGTTTAAACAACCCACCAGTTAAACTCAACTGTCACTTTATCTGAAGCCATAGTTTATTACAGACAAATTAAAATTAAAAGCAAAACAGAAGATTTGGCAAAATTCCAAC
Source organism: Mobula birostris (assembly GCF_030028105.1). Taxonomy (NCBI): domain Eukaryota; kingdom Metazoa; phylum Chordata; class Chondrichthyes; order Myliobatiformes; family Myliobatidae; genus Mobula; species Mobula birostris. Next base: position 37,757,223 of record NC_092373.1, on the reverse strand, counting down.
TTGACAATATGGAATAAGAACCCTTATGAAGATTTTCCACAATCTGGAATAGACTATATTGAAAAAAATCACTAAAATTTCTTGCAAAACAAGAAGGGAAGAGGGAGAAGAGAAGAGCTATAGTAATTGAGGATTCGTTGCTTGGGGAACAGAAAGGAGGTGCGGTGAACAAAAACAAGAACAAGATTCCAAGATGGTTTATTGCCTCCCAGGTGCCGGGGTCAGGGACATCTTGGATCGAGTCCACAGTGGGAGGGTGAGCAGCCAGAGGGTCGTGGTCCACACTGGTACCAGTGACATGGGTACATGCGTGATGAGGTCCTACAAAGTGAGTTCAGGGAGTTAGGTGATCAGTTAAAAGACAGGACCCCCAGGTTGTAATCTCAGGATTGTTACCTGTGCCATATGCTAGTGAGGCCAGAAATAGGAAGTACACACAGTTTAACACGTAGCTAAGGGTTGGTGCAGGAGGGAGGACTTCAGATTCTTGGATCACTGGCCTCTCTTCCGGGTAAGATGTGTCTTGTACATAAGGGACGGTTTGCACCTGAACTGGAGGGAGACTAATATCCTAGCAGGAAGAGAAGTGGTTGTGAAGAAAGTTGTTGTTAAGCCTACACACAAGGTCAGGAATCAAAAGGTTAAGCGTGGTGGGACTTATGTTCTGAGTTGCATATATTTCAAAGCAAGGAGTATTGTTGAAAAGGTGGATGGGCTCAGGGCACGGATCAGCATGTGGAATCATGACATTATAGCCATTAGTGAGACTTGGTTGAAGGAAGGGCAGGACTGCTAGCTCAGTGTTCCAGGGTTCCATTGTTCTGGACATCATACACTGGGAAAGAATAAAGGGGGAGGGATAGCATGACTAGTCAAGGAAAATATCACAGCAGACTGAAGAACTTGTCTAGTAAGGCTTTCTGGGTAGAACTGAGTAAGAAAGATATGACACATTAATATAAATTATAGACCACCCATTAATCAGAAGGATTTAGAGGAGCAAATTTGCAAAGATCACAGACTGTTGCAAGAAACATAAGATTGTGATACAAGTAATTTTGACTTTCCACATATTGGCTGGAACTCCCACACTGTAAAAAGGCTGGATGGGAAAGTGTGTCAAATGTGTTCAGGACTTTCTTTACTCCAAGTCCTAAATAGGGAGTGTGATACTAGATCTCCTATTAAGGAATGAGACAGGGCAGGTGAAAGAAGTTTGTGTCGGGGTTCACTTTGTATGTAGTAATCATAATGCCATCAGTTTCAAGGTAATTTGGAAAAGGATAGGTCTGGTCCTGGAACTGGAGAAAGGTCAATTTGATGTTATGAGAAAGGATCTAGCAAGTGAGGATTAGGATAGGTTGTTTTCTGGCAAAGGTGTGCATAGTCATTGGGAGGCATTCAAAAATGGTATTTCAAGAACACAAAGTTTGTATGCTCCTGTCAGAATAAAAGACAAGGGTAACAGGTTTATGGAACTTTGGTTATCGAGCGATATTGAGATCCTGGTTAGGAAAAATAAGGGGCATAGCAGATATAGGCAGGAAGGAACAAATGAGGTACTTGGAGTATTATAAATGCAAGAGAACACTTAACGAGGAAATCAAGAGAGCAAAAGAACACATGAGATTGCTCTAGCAGAAAAGTTGAAGGAGAATCCCAAGGGCTTCTACAGATCTATTAAGAGCAAAAAGATAGCAAGGGACAAAATTGGTTCTCTGGAAGATCAGTGTGACAATCTATGCATGGAGACAAAGAAAGTGGGGGAGATCTTAAATGGATTTTTTGCATCTGCATTTACTCATGAGACAGACACAGATTCTATAGATGTGAAGCAATGCAGCAGCAAGATCATGGACCCTACACAGATCACAGAGGACATGTTTGGTGTCTTGAGGAAATTTGGATGGATAAATCCCCAGGCCCTGACAAGGTGCTCCCTGTGGGAGGATAATGGAGAAATTGTAGGGGTCCTAGCAGAGCTATTAAAGCATCCTTAGCCCAGGGTGAGGTGCCGGAGGATAGCTAACGTTGCTCTATTATTTAAGAAAGGCAATAATAATAAGTCAGGAAATTATAGGCCAGTGAGCTTGACGTCAGTAGTGTGAAAGCTATTGGAAGGTATTTCAAGGGACTGAATATACAAGTATTTGGATAGACATGGATTGATTAGGGATAGCTAACATGGCTTTCTGCGTGGCAAGTCGTGTCTAACCAATCTTTAAGTTATTCGAGGAAGTTACACCGAAAGTTGAAGACGACAAGGCAGAGGATGTTATCTACATGGACCTCAGCAAGCTGTCTGACAACGTCCCTCATGGGAGGTTTTTTGCATTCAGGATGAGGTAGTAAACTGGATTAGACACTGGCTTTGCAGAAGCAGCCAGAGCGTGATTGTAGATGGTTGCCTCTCTGACTGGAAGCCTGTGTCTGGTGATGTGCCACAGGAACCAGTGCTGGGTCTGTTGCTGTTTGTCATCTCTATCAATGATCTGGATAATGCTGTAAACTGGATCACCAAATTTGCGCATGACACCAAGACTGAGGGTAGTGGATAGCGAGGAAGACCATCAAAGCTTGCAGCGGGATCTAGACCAGCTGGAAGAAAAGTTGAAAAATGGCAGATGGAATTTAATGGAGACAAGTATAAAGTGTTGCACTTTGGGAAGACCAACCAGGGTAGGTCTTACACAGTGAGCATAGAGCACTGAGGAGTCCAGCAGAACAGAGGGATCTGGGAATAAAGATACAGAATTCCTTGAAAGTGGCATCACACAAAGAGAAAATGCTAAAGAAAATTTTCGGCACATTGGCCTTCATAAATTAATGTACTGAGTACAGGAGTTGGGATGCTATTTTGAGGCCTAATTTGTAGTACTGCGTCCAGTTTTGGTCACCTACCTACAGGAAAGATGTAAATAAGATTGAAAGAGTGCGGAGAAAATTTACAAGAATGTTGCCAGGACTTGAGGACCTAATTTGCAGGGAAAGGCTGAATAGGTTACAACTTTATTCCCTAGAACATAGAAGATTGAGGGGAGATTTGATAGAGGTATACAAAATTATGAGGGGTATAGATAGCCTGTTTCTGTGTTGTGCTATTCTAAGACACAAGTAATATCATAAAAATTGCCCTCTATCCCAGCATGCTTCTCCACCCTACAGTATATTAAGAATTTTGCAACAACAATAACCCAGAATTTCAGGCGACCAAAATGCCCAAGGTTGCCTGCTCTTACTTGTAGCAGGTTTCTGAGTACATTGTCCCCAAGGTGGCAAACTAGGCCCAGAAAAAAAGCAGAGCCTTTCATGGTGCGATTACCAGATTGCCAGCGATAGCTTATGAAACTCCACTCATGTTTCACTAAGCTTCAGGAAGACTAACAAAAATAATAAATTAAGAATCAATACACAATTATTATTTAAATATGTATCACACAAACATAACTAATCTGGCTCTCAAAATCAGCTTCAGTCTCATCCGGCTACTTGCCACATTATTAGTACATTCGCACATTATGAACACCCCTTAACCGAAATTCCAAAATTTAACAACCTCTGAAATTTAAATTTTTGAGCACAGACATGATGTCACAAATGGAAAATTCCACGGTGCTAGGAGGGTTCCCAGGTCTTTGCACACCACAGTCACTTCTGAGAAATTACCTCATATATGCAATGAATAATAGTTAATGAAAAATTGAAAAATACTGCATAAAGTGAAAAATGAAGTGGAAATTCCATCATGAGTGGAAAGAATGGATTCACCAGCAGAATGAACATAAACAAGCAAAGATCTATCATGCCAAATTGAAAATTGAAGTTAATTGTGAATATTCAGCAAGCTGTTTGAAGAAATTTAAGGCAGGGCATTCAATTTTAAAAGATTTCTGGTCATGAAGCAGTGGAGAAATTCATTGACGAATTTGCCAAGATCATCGTTGCTGATGAAAATCTAGCACACTGAATGGCTACATCAATACATACGTATGATGAACATAGTTAAGACTGAGACTGCTTACTGGTAGCACATAAATTCAGAACTAGGAATGATAGCAATGCCAAATCACCACTGATCGTCCACCTGGGTGGCCGTGGTAGGGATAGCTTACATTTCTGATGGCTCAATGTACACATTATTGTTTGATCCACAAAAATATTAAAAATATTATATAAAACTACCTTCAGAGCATATGTATATGCTGTACTGTATATGCAGTGTACATGGATTGTACATTTAAACTTGGGTCTCATCCCCATGGCATCTCATTATATAGATGCTGATATTCCAAAATCCGAAACGCTACTGGATCCAAGCGTTTTAGATAAGTGGTGCTCAACCTTTATCAACTACAGCCCTACCAACAATTCCCAAGATTCATTAAAAGGAGCTGCCTGCAGCTTTATTCAACAGAAGTCTTGGAGCTCAAGAGAAGCACTATGGAAGGCATAGGCATGTTTCAACTCTAAACCCGACTCTCTGCTGTTCACCTATGTCTGCAGGATCCAGGGAGCCTACTAAGCCAAGGACCTGTCTGAGCATCTGATTCAAATACGTCTCCACCTCTCAACGTGGATGTATTGTATTGAAGGGCAGTGGTCTATCACTATAACTCAGGATATTTGTTTGCGGTTACTGAATGACATGAGATGCAATTTCATTAAGCTCATTTGAATGACTGTAATCAACTCCTGCCAAACCAAGGAGCAGAACCTGCTGTAATTAGCCTATCATCACAATAGGTCTACACAATAGATGCAATCTCACTGGCCCTCCACTCGGCCTCGAATCACCTGGACAATTGCAATACCTATGTAAGGTTGCTGCTTATTGACTACAACTCAGCGTTCAACACAATTATACTCAGTTCTAATTAACCAGCTTCAAAATGTGGGCCTCAGTACTTCCCTCTGCAACTGAGTATTTGACTTCCTCACTGGGAGACCAGTCAGTGCAGGTTGGAAATAATATCTCCTCCAACACCAGCGCTCCTCAAAGATGCGTACTCTACTCTCTCTACACCCATAATTGTGTGACTAAGCACAGCTCAAATGCCATCTATAAATTTGCCAATGACACAACCACTGTTGGCAGAATTTCAGATGGTGATATGGAGGCATACAAGAGTAAAATAGATCAGCTGGTTGAGTGGTGTCGCAGCAACAACCTGGCACTCAACGTCAGTAAGACCAAGGAATTGATCATGGACTTCAGGAAGGGGAAGTCAAGAGAACACACGCCAGTCCTCTTTGAAGGATCAGAAGTGGAACGGGTGAACAGTTTCAAGTTCCTGGGTGTCAAACCTTAGGTTCCATTCTCCCTACTAACTTTTAACAGAATGGTCCATCATTTTAACACAGAGGCCTCACTCTATATTGCCATTATTATAAAAAACAATTTTGCTTTAATTTTACTTCACAAATTAAAGAAAACATACATTTACCTGAGAAACTTGTCACTTGTTGTTCCACAATACATAAAAGAATTAGCTATCACCGTTGCTGTATGACAAACTGAGTTTCGGACTGCATCCTGACAAAGAGAAACATTTTATTGAGTCACATTAGAAATAACTTATAAAATTCTAAAATTAAACTTAGACAATGACTTACCTTTGTGTTTTTTAATATCATAAGGTCTGTGTTGTTATTTAGAATTAAAAACTGCAAATGTAATTCAATAGACATTTCACCACTTAATATTTTTATCATTTTTGTGTTCTGATCATGCAAGGCTTTGGACTCCGAAGTCTGAAAAGTAAAACACAAATATTTTGCAAATATAAAGCAATATATATGTACTTGAATTTCACAAATTACACATTCACTATTCATGTGGATTATTAAAGAACTGTAATTTATTCTCCAGAAAAAAATATTTTAGAATTAAAAAGTAATGTAATTATCAAGGTTACACTCACAGTAGAGCCTCCAGGCACTCATTTACCCATTTCACACCCCCCCAAAAAAAAAGTTATAGCACAGAACAGGCCATTTGACTCCAAGTTCAGATGTTTTTAACGCCTCAAAAGATCAAGTTATCTCCACTCTCTCTATGCTGGAGTAGTAGAGCAAGATAAATTGGCAACTGTTTCAAACTTAAACTCCTCCCTAAATTACTGACCAAGATACTCCCCAATCAAAGAATTCTGCCACTCTAATTAAAAAGTGTCAAGATTATTCTTTGTACCCCTGGGCTGATAAAAATGAAGGCAATTGAAGCTGTTGCAATACCACACAAGTTCCATTAGAAATCCAAATATGCAGATTAAAATTCCACCTGCTGGAACCCTCGTATTAGACAAAAATTTTTTTTACAGCTTTTTTCCAAATTCAGTAAATAAGGTTATTTGAACCATGCAAAGTTCCAAGCAATCATGAAACGTCAAGATATTATACATTAACTTCACAGTTAGCTCTTGTAAGGAAATTATTGGTTTCCTTCAATTTCTTCCACAATAGTGGACATATTGATTGAAAGTAGAGATTAAATAACATAACAAATCTACTGGACTGCAGTCATGACTAAAATAAAAGACTTTATTAATGACAAGTACCTTGAATTCCCTAATCAAATTCCATTTGTAGCTAAGATTAAAGGAAGTGGATCTGTGCCTACCAGTTTCCAGAGTCTTAGTTCTAACAATATTCCAATACCCAATTTTTAAAAAATATACGGAAAAAAATCCTCTTAAAAAAGATCAAAATTACTTCAAACAGCACTCTTCACATTGGGAACAAAAAACAAAGTCAAGGATTCAGAGTTACTTTTGGTCACCAGCCAATTAGACAACGCAAACATCCTCATATATCTTTCTGGGAGAAACCATAGATCCCAAAATGGCCAAAAGAAAATATAATGAAAAAGTGTATGTGTTTCATCCAAGCAAGGAGAAGTGGAAGAGCATGGAGAGGGATATGGAAGAAGTGGAAAGGTACGGAGGGGAGTATAGGAAAGTAGGAGCAGTGTAAGGAATACAACAAAATACTCTCGTCTCCTCACCAATTCTGTGGTTTTCACGGATGCTGTTGGAGAACTTCCCAACTTTTCGTCTGTCTCCATGGATTCACTAGAGATAAAATTCAAAGTATTAATGATACAAAATCAACTGACTTATTTAATACTTCTGACTTAATTTATGCTTACAATCCATCTTTAAAACCAATTATCTTGAGTTAACATCTCAGGTATTTCCTTTGGATTACATTAATTTCATTTTCTATGTGGAATTAAAGTGAAAATAAGTTGTTCCACATCAAAGAATACCCATACAAGTTTTCACTTTAATGTTACATTACATTCAAATATTGATGAATTGCAATTATACTTCTATAGGAGTACATAACAAAAAGAGCAATTCTAAAAGGTAACCAATTTACACTCAAGTTTAAGAGTACTGGTTAAAACTACATCTGCTTCCACAACATGCAACAGTGGTATGAAACAAATCAAATCTGATCCCTTCCCATTTGTGAGAATATATTCAGAAAATGTATTAAAAAAAGGCTTTTCAATTACATATTCCAGTGATATCATCTTATAGAGTTTACCATTACACATGTCAGGGACAACAGTGAATTAAACCACAAGACACAGGAACACAATTAAGCCACTCAGCCTATCAAATCTGCTCTGTCATTCTATTGTGGTTGATAGATTATCCCTCTGAACCCCACTCCTCTGTTTTCTCACAGAAACCTCTGACACCCTTACTAATAAAGAACCTATCAACTTCCACTTTAAATACATCCAAAGACTTGTCCTCCACAGCCATCTGCGGCAATGAATTCCAGAGATTCACCACCCTTTGGCCAAAGAAATTTCCCCTCATCTCTGTTCTAAAGGGATATCCTTGTATTCTGAAGTTTTGCCCTCTGGCTCTATAGAAAACATTCTCTCCGCATCTACTCTGTCTTGGCCTTTCAATATTCCATAGGTTTCAATGAGTACAGACCTACAGCCATCAAATGCCCCTCATATGTTAACCCTTCCATTCCCCGAATCATTCTCATGAACTTCCTCTGGACCCTCTTCAATGCCAGCACATCTTTTCATATGCAAGTGACCCAAAACTGCCACAATACTCTAAGCTGCCATCTGACCAATGCCTTATAAAGCCTCAGCATCATACCCTTGCTCTTATATTCTAGTCATCTCAAAATGAATGCATACATTTGTCTTCCTTACCACTGACTTAACCCACAAATTAACCTTTATGGAATTTTGCACAAAGACTCCCAAGTCTTTTTGCACCTGATTTTTGAAATTTCTCCCATTTAGAAAATAGTCTACATCTTTATTCCTTCTATCAAAGTACAAGGCCATACACTTCTCTACACTATATTCCATCTGTCACTTCTTTGCCCATTCTCTCAAACAAGTCCTTCCGCAAACTCTCTCCTTCCTCAACACTACCCACCCTCTGCCTATTTTTGTAGTCTACAAACTTGGCCACGAAGTGATCAATTCCATCATCCAAGTTGTTGACATATAATGTGAAAAACAGCCCAATAACAATCCTTGTGGAACATCATTATTCACCAGCAGTCAACCAGAAAAGGCCCTTGATCCCCACACTTTGCCTCCTGCCAGTCAGCCAGTTGTCTATCCTTACTAGTATCATTCCTGTAATACCATGGGTACTTACCTTGTTAAGCAGCCTCATGTACGACACTTTGTCAAAGGCCTTCTGAAAATCCAAGTAAACAACATCCACTGACTCTCCTTTTACCATCCTGCCTGTTATTTCCTCAAAGAATTCCAACAGATCTGTTAGGCAAGATTTCCCCTTAAGGAAACCATGCTGTATCATCCACCTCCAAGTACCCCAAAAACTTGTCCTTAAAAATGGACTCTACTATCTTCCCAACCACTGAAGTCAGGCTAAATGACCTACAATTTCCTTTCTTCTGTCTATCTCCCTCCTTCTCAGAGTGGAGTGATACTTGCAATTTTCTAATCTTCTGAAACCATTCCAGAATCTAGTGATTCTTGGCAGATCTATTAATGCCTCCAAAATCTCTTCAGCTACCCCTTTCAGAACCCTGGGGTGTATCCATCTGGTCCAGGTGACTTACCTCTCTTTACACCTTTCAGTTTCAAAGCGCCTTCTCCTCAGTAATAGCAACTACATTCATTACTGCCCGATACTCTTGAATTTCTGGCATACAAGTGAAAACTGACATAAAACACATCCACTATTTCTTTGTCCCCCATTACTACCTGTCCAGCATCCTTATCCAGTGGTCTGATATTGACTCGCACCTCCCTTTTACTTTTTATACAGCACATCTGGAAAAATGCTTCTAGTATCCTTTTTATGATATTGGCTAACTCACCTTATGGCTTTTTAAGTTCCCCTTCACCACCACCCTTCCTCAGTCTGGCAGAACTAGTCCCCATCGTCAGCAATTTTTCCTTCAGCTCCTCCCACTCAGGGGGTATCCATGGGCACCCATTTGGGCCCAAGCTATGCCTGCTTCTTCTTTGCCTACAAAGAGCAGTCTACGTTTCAAGCCTTCCCCAGTAATGCTCCCCAACTCTTCCCTTGCTACACTGATGATTGGTGCTGCTTCATGCAACAATGCTGAGCTCAAAATTTCATCAACTTTGCCTCTAACTTCCACTCTGCCCTTAACTTCACTTGGTCCATTTCTGACACCTCCCTCCCCTTTCTCAATCTCTGTCTCCATCTCTGGAGACAAACTGTTGTCCGACATCTTTTATAAACCTACTGATTCCCACGGTTATCTTGACTACAGCCCTTCCCACCGTATCTCCTGTAAAAATGCTAATCCCTTCCTCCACTATTGATGCTCCCCTCACCTGCATTTCCTTTATTTCCCGAACATCTGTGCTCACCCAATCTTCCCACCGGCTTTAATGGCGATAGAGTTCCTCTTATCCTCACCCACCACCCCATGAGCCTCTGCATCCAACACATCATCCTCTGTAACTTCCACCATCCCCAAACGGATCCTACCACCACACATATCTTTATGTCCTTCCCCCAACCACTTTCCGGGATCGCTGCCTCCGTGATTCCCTTGTCCACTCATCCCTCCCCACTAATCTTTCTCCCAGCACTTATTCCCGAAAGTGCTACACCTACACTACTCACCTCCTCCCTCACCTGCATTCAGGGCACCAAACAGTCCTTCCATATGAAACAACACTTCACCTGTGAATCTGCCGGGGTTGTCTATTGTGTCCGATGTTCCTGATATGGCCTCCTCTACACTGGTGAGCCCCGTTGTTATTTAGGGGACCAGTTTGTTGAGCACCTCTGCACCATCCAGCAAAGTGGAACTTCCTGGTGGCCAAACAGCTTAATTCTCATTCCCACTCCCGTTCCGACATGTTACCCATGGCCTCTTCTTGCATCAAGATGAGGCCACCCTCAGGGTGGAGAAGCAACACCTTATAGTCCGTCTGGGTAGCCTTCAACCTGATGGCATGAATATCAATTTCTCCTTCTGGTAAAAAATAAAAGAATCTCTCCCCCTCCCCTCTTCTTCTATTCCCCACTCTGGCATCTTACCTCTTCTCACCTGCCTGTCACCTCCTTCCTCTCCAGCCCTTTATCTTTCCTACCCACCTAACTTCACATATCACTTCCTAGCTATCCTCCTTCCATTCCCCTCAACCTTTTCACCCTGGCATATTCCCCTTCCTTTCCAGTCCTGAAGAGGGGTCTCAACCCAAAACATTAACTGTTTATTCATTTCCAAAGATGTTGCCTGACCTGCCAAGTTCCTCCAGCCTCTTTTGTATTAGTTGTCTTCTGCTTCTTAATCCTCTAACTTCTCACTAATTTTTGCTACATTATACACCCTCTCTTTTCCTTTTCAACCACAGCTGCCTCATCTGCTCTTTAGAATACTTCTTCGTCTTTGGGACGTATCTATCCTGTGCCTTCCAAACAGCCCACAGAAATTCCTGCCATTGCTTACCTGTGTAATAAAAAGGCAGACTATTATACAAAATTACACTGCAGTTCAGTAACCCTGAAAGAGTGGAACAACCTATACTCTTTATATCTCACTAACTGTCCTTTTCACAGTGTACAAATTTAACATATCATCATTTCAAATGCCACTCACCACTGAGTAGCTATTCCCACAGCAGTTTCTTGCCGTCACGTTCATATCTAAAATCATCGGTCTCATAAGTAATGTATGAAAACATCCCAAAAAGTTAAATGTTGTGTTGCTACTTTGTCAGTGTGCAGTTAAAAGAACTATTTGACATAATATAATTTAAACAGTTCCCTAAAGTACACTCAGATTTGAAAATGCTGCAAGCAACTGCCATTTAGTACAGAAAATGGCAGTACTACACTTGTGAAGTCAAAGGAAGTTCAGGAGGGATTGTCATGGTATCAGCATCTCAATATTCTTAAAAATAACAATCACTGCATATCACTCAACAAGTTCTGCTACAAGAAAATACTGCGCTTTTACCTTTCTTTCTCCGTAATTGGTACAGTACCAGTATTAGTAGAACCTGGTACAACAGCAATAGGAGTGCCTACAGTCTTAAGGTTCTGGATGACACTTGACAAGAATTGTTGGCTGGCACTCTCATACAAGTCAAAACAGATTTGATAGGCCATCAGCAAGTTGTCGTCCTTCACAAGTTTTTCAAGGATATCACTAACTGCTTGGGGGTCATCCAGGAAAATGAGACACTGTAAAAATGAAATTTCAGAAGTTAGAGCAAATCCCCTCTGCAACTGCCCAAGATATTTCTGCAGCAAGGCAGCCCAATTCTGCCATCTACTGGTATTTAAAGCAGACTTAATACTAGTTTTATGGGAAGATCAATCAATTTATTCAAGATCTCAGTTATGATAAAATCAAGTGTTTTTATTAAACAATTCTTCTCCTAAATGATATTAAAAATGTCTTTTACAAATTTACATCCACCGTATTTGCAAATTTGCGACTATGAATCTTATCTGCAATGAATATTTGCTAAAAACCACACAATAATGTACAGCAAGCAGGAAAATATCTTAGAATCATAGTTCAGCCTAACCACCAGCTAACATAGATACTCTAAACCTTCATGTGCTCAAATAGCTGTGCTTTCTTAATGAATTATTTGCAATTTCAAATCTTAAAACACTGAAATAGGGATTTACTCCAGTAGAACTCCGTTATTAATAGGGTGATAGTCAAAGAGTCACAAGATTTTTTATGGGAACTGCACAACATCTTATATTAAAACATCTCTCCATCACTTCTCTTTCAAACCCTTAATATTCCGATTCAATTAATTATATTTTTGCTTTCCACAGCTGAAGCAATAATAAATTCCTGGGAGTCAGTACAGGGGAGACCAGGAGAGATACAGTAACTATTTCTAAATTGCCTTCAAAAGATGTAATAACTGCTCGCCTGCAAAAAATGCTTACGGGAAATGCCAGATGAGCGGGTTAGGTACAAAATCAACTAATTTCTGGCATTTATTCACAGCCCAAGATAAATAGGAATGGGGAGGTAGTGGAGTGCAACTGATATTTGTTTTAACAATTTTGTAAGAACAATAAGTTGCCTAGAAACAAAAACTGATGAACAAAACCTAAAATGGAAACAGAAAATTCAAGAGATACTCAACAGGTCATATGCAGAGAGAGAAAAAATAGAGTCAACTTTTCAGTGCTTAAAACAGATGCTGCTTGACCTGCAGAGTACTTTCAGCATTTTCTGCTTTTTATGAATTTATATACATTGGCTTCAGATAGAAATGTTCCCATGGAAGCACTACTGAAAATCCTTAACTTGGGTTTGTGGTTAGCACTTGAAAATGGTATTACCTGACACACATTAATAAAATCTGGTTTTTCCAGATTCATATACAGCTTGACCAGAACACGAAGGACTTCATTCCTGAATTGCTTATTCTGCATCAGTGACATGCACACTTTTACACTGTACGCAAGCATCCCAGAGATATCGTTCTGTGAAAGAACAGAAGAGTTAAATATGGCACCATTCTGCAAACATTGTTTTGTTGGTATATTATATCTAATGGACTTCACTAAATGAACAGACATTCTTACCAAAAGGCATCCTGTCATTTGCAGCTAAGAGCAAAAGGTACTGCAGCATCAGAACCGGATCAGCCAGGCTGGATTACAGCTTCTCCTCCCAACCTGTTAGACTTCTTAACACCCTGTTGCCACCCAGCACACATATGCACCCTGTCTGAATGCTCTGCACCCAGCGTCCATCCATCCCTACCACTCTGCAACTCACTGACACACTCTCAACCTGCGCTCTGGTCACTTTTCATTGCGGCTGTTTCACAGTTATACCACTGCTTGCTTTGTTACAATAGTGCCAGTGACATCATACTGTTTTACATAAACATACATTTTGTACTTTATGTCAACCTGTCATTCAGGCCATTCTGCTCAGGGACTTGTACTAATATTATTTTGTGACTATACGTGCTGGATCATAACTGTATGAGCTGTGTTTTGCATCTTTGCTCCAGAGGAACAATATATTATTTAGCTGTGTACATGTTTTATGACAGTTACCTGGAACTTGAAACTAAATACAAATTAACCACAGGACAATATAGCTTCGTCTCTTCAGTGACACTATTTTGAAATTTCCACATTGTAGATTTACTAAAACGGCAGTATTAACTACTAAAACAATAAAAGAAGTGGGGGAAGGAAAAAAAATGCAGAACTTTCATAAACATTAACAATAGAAATACTTACAGATTCGAGAATCACTTTTTCAAAGACATCAAGCCTCCTAGTCTCCAAAGCAATGCCAATAGCTTGTTTGTATTTGTGGTCATCAAAACACCGTTGGAACATCTTATTAACAATACCTTCCAATCGAGGGTCAATAGGTTTCTCCTCACCATTGGGTATTTCTCTATTTTCAACTCGAAGTTTTGTATAATGATCAATACATTTAGCTACAACAAAAAAAATACAAACATTTAAACTATTGTAAACCTTTTTCATATGAACAAAGTTACGACTACTCATTGCGTTGCCTCAAGGCACTGGAGTTCTAAATCTTTCCTTGTATGTGTACTGAAACGATTCCATAGCTATCATGCTAAAATAATTACCTTTTGGAGGCATTGGCTGATCATTTCTGTCATTTGTACAACCAGTGAATTTCAGTTTAAAACCATGCTGAGCTGCAACGAGTTATTCCTCATGTACCCCTGCACCTTTTGCCCCACAGCTTAACTCTGAAATATCTGCTATTGGGAACAGATTCATTCTATTCCTTCCATCTAAAACTGTCATTTGTTTGTACACCTCCATCAAATCCCCTCAATCTAGTAAGTAAGCTCCAAATAGAAATACTCCAGTTTTATTAGTCTAACATTGTACTTGATATCCCAAAGCCTTTCCACCATCTACAAGCCACAAGTCTGGAATATGATAGAATAGTCTCCACATGCCAAGAAAAGCATTCAAGAAGCTTGATGCAATCCAAAACAAAGCAATCCATTTAATCGGCATCCACTTAACTAAGTCTTCAGTACCTCCACCAACAGTATGACATGGTTACAAATTTATTCTATCTGAACTGTACTTCTATAAAGCACTCGGAGTACAGTTCACTAAACCACAGCCTCTGTCAGCAACAAAAAGAGCAGTGGGCACATGGGAACATCATCCTCTGCAATTTCTCCTCCAAATCACACACCATCTTGATTTGGAAATATATCAGCATTCCTGCACTGCCACTTGATGGAAATCCTAAAGTTCTCTTCTTGATTGCACTATGACAGTTTTATCATTAGAAATCAGAAAATTTATCCAAGTCCAAAAAATGAGAGTTGCAAGATTAGAAATCAGACAGCAATTTGAAAAAGGACCTAGTGCTTTTCCTGCATACAAGACAAACAAACTCTTCTTGGGCTTCTAGTCAGATACAGGTATTGATTATAAGCAACATTTCCATGACAAACACCGCCGTCTATTATGAAGATGTCATCGAAATGTCGGTTATAATTGATACTTGTACCTGACTGGAAGTCTGAGAACAGTTTATTCATCAGAGTATAGAAGTAATTTTATACTCTTCAAAATTAAATTTCCACAAAATATTAAAACATCAACAGGTGATACATGAGCTCAAAGATCCACTATGTTCCTTTAGTGCCACATTATCAGTGTATAACATGCATCACAAAATTCACATTCAAGGAATAGAAATTAGAATATTGCTAACCTATAATAGTTTCCACATATTCTGATTCATCATTGACATTGAAGAGGTCCCCAGCTCCAAGTGCATAATTCAATGATTCTTCAAAGGCTCCAAGATGATAAAAAACTTTAGATGCCACCAAAGCAGCAAATTCCCGACTCCTGAATGTCTCATCTTCATATAGTTCCTCACTAAAAATTAGCACAATGTTTAAGACAAATATTTAGACGTTGATTATAAATTTTGCCTAGGTATGGGTAACGCAAATCAGTATCATTAATCTTCATTTATTTGTGAATAATGGAATACAAAGATACCATACCATTCTATAACGATCAAACCACAAGAAATTATGTATAAGCATACAGAAACAAGGTACAGAAATACAAATGACCTTAAGTACAAAAGCTCCACTGGTGAATTACATTAATAAGTCTATCAATTTTAATTACCATAACAAGTCAGAGAGGTATTTGCTAGGAAAAATATTCAAAAAACAAATGCCTTACATTTTAACCACGGATTCTGAAATTTCAGCCCAGAAGTCATTGACAACAGAGTTCAGCTTGTGCAGAGCAAACTCCTGGAACACAGTGAAAAAAAATAAAGGCACAGAATATATTTTGATATCCAAACAGTGTGGATTGTATGCTCTTTCTTTAGATGAGAGCACAAAAGAAGCTGCAGGTCTTTCTCATTCACACCTTGAAAACTCTTATACCTCAGAATGACACCAAAGCAGTAACAAATAAAACTCCTCAATATTCATGGTAATGAAGAGACACAAAAGCTGAAACATCGTAACGACAATCTAGGGACACAAGGGGGACTGCAGGTGCTAAAAATCTGGACCAACACAATAAAAAAAAATAGCTGGAAAAACTCAGCATGCCAGGCATCCATGGAGGAAAATGAACAGTCAATGTTTTGGGCCCAAGATCATTCATCAAGATGAGGTCCCAATGGATCGCATCCTGATGAATGGTCTCAGCTGAAAGATCTGACTGCTCATTATCATCTATAGATCCTACCTGACTAGCTGCATTGATAATTACAGTCATAATGCTGCCCTAAATTTAACATTTAGAAATCAGGTTAGTTGCTTTGACAGTGTTGTGATTCGAGTAACAGAGGTTTCATTCCCAAGATATTCACATTCATTTCACACTGAAATTATTTGCAAAATCAGATGACATTTAAAAATATTGGAGCTTTAGTCAAAATACTCCATAAAATGTTTCCCAAACAAAGAAAATTCTTCAACTTTTGCAAATTGTTTCTCTGCAGATGAAGCACTTACCTTGAGCTGTGGCTCTTTTTCATCCAGAAGTGAAATGATTCCAGCTATAAAACACAATTATGGAGGGAACATTAGTATAAAATATACTAGTTAACTCCAGCTAATCATTAAAAACAAGGACAGCGTTGTTCAACAATTATCGAGGTAGAAAATGATAGATCAAAGACAGATTCTGGAAACAGAACATAGAATAGTACAGCACAGTACAGGCCCTTCGGCCCACAATGTTGTGCCAACCCTTAAACCCTGCCTCCCATATAACCCCCCTTAATTTCCTCCATATACCTGTCTAACAGTCTTTTAAAATTCATGAGTCTATCTGCCTCCACCACTGACTCAGGCAGTGCATTCCACGCACCAACCACTCTCTGAGTAAAAAACCTTCCTCTAATATCCCCCTTGAACATCCCACCCTTTACCTTAAAGCCACGTCCTCTTGTATTGAGCAGTGGTGCCCTGGGGACGAGGCACTGGTTATCCACTCTATCTATTCCTCTTATTATCTTGTACACCTCTATCATGTCTCCTCTCATCCTCCTTCTCTCCAAAGAGTAAATCCCTAGCTCCCTTAGTCTCTGATCATAATGCATACTTTCTAAACCAGGCAGCATCCTGGTAAATCTCCTCTGTACCCTTTCCAATGCTTCCACATCCTTCCTATAGTGAGGCAACCAGATCTGGACACAGTACTCCATGTGTAGCCTAACCAGAGTTTTATAGAGCTGCTCCATTACATCACGACTCTTAAACTCTATCCCTCGTCTTACGAAAGCTAATACCCCATAAGCTTTCTTAACTACCCTATCTACCTGTGAGGCAACTTTCAGGGACCGGTGGACATGTACCCCGAGATCCCTCTGCACCTCCACACTACCAAGTATCCTGCCATTTACTTTGTACTCTGCCTTGGAGTTTGTCCTTCCAAAGTGTACCACCTCACACTTCTCCGGGTTGAACTCCATCTGCTACTTCTCAGCCCACTTCTGCATCCTATCAATGTCTCTCTGCAATCTTTCACAATCCTCTACACTATCCACAACACCACTAACCTTTGTGTTTTCTGCAAACTTGCGCTAATAAAAATCACGAAAAGTAGAGGTCCCAGAACAGATCCTTGTGGGACACCACTAGTCACAACCCTCTAATACAAATGTACTCCCTCCACCACGACCCACTGCTTTATGCGGGCAAACCAATTCTGAATCCACTTGGCTAAACTTCCCTGGATCCCATGCCTTCTGACTTTCTGAATAAGCCTATCGTGTGGAACCTTGTTAAATGCCTTACTAAAATCCATATAGATCACGTCCACTGCACTACCCTCATCTATATGCCTGGTCACCTCCTCAAAGAACTCTATCAGGCTTGTTAGACACGATCAGCCCTTCACAAAGCCATGCTGACTGTCCCTGATCAGACCATTATTCTCTAAATGCCCAGAGATCCTATCTCTAAGAATCTTTTCCAAGAGCTTTCCCACCACAGACGTAATGCTCACTGGTCTATAATTACCCGGACTATCCCTACTACCTTTTTAGAACAAGGGGACAACATTCGCCTCCCTCCAATCCTCTGGTGCCATTCCTGTGGACAACGAGGACATAAGGATCCTAGCCAGAGGCTCAGCAATCTCTTCCCTCGCCTCCTGGAGCACCCTGGGGAATATTCCGTCAGGTCCCAGGGACTCATCCATCCTAACGTATTTTAATAACTCCAACACCTCCTCTCCCTTAATATCAACATGCTCCAGTACATCAACCTCACTCATATTATCTTCACCATGATCAAGTTCCCTCTCATTGGTGAATACCGAAGAGAAGTATTCATTGAGGACCTCACCCACTTCCACAGCCTCCAGGCACATCTTCCCACCTTTATCTCTCATCGATCCTACCTTCACTCCTGTCATCCTTTTGTTCTTCACATAATAGAAGAATGCCTTGGGGTTTTCCTTCACCCTACTCGCCAAGGCCTTCTCATGCCCCTTTCTTGCTCTCCTCAGCCCCTTCTTAAGCTCTTTCTTGCTACCCTATATTCCTCAACAGACCCATCTGATCCTTGCTTCCTGAACCTCATGTATGCTGCCTTCTTCCACCTGACTAGATTTTCCACCTCACTTGTCACCCATGGTTCCTTCGCCCTACCATTCTTTATCTTCCTCACCAGGACAAATTTATCCCTAACATCCTGCAAGAGATTCCCAAACATCGACCACATGTCCATAGTACATTTCCCTGCAAAAACATTATCCCAATTTACACCCACAAGTTCTAGCCTTATAGCCTCATAATTTGCCCTTCCCCAATTAAAAATCTTCCTGTCCTCTCTGATTCTATCCTTTTCCATGATAATGCTAAAGGCCAGGGAGCAGTGGTCACTGTCCCCCAGATGCTCACCCACTGAGAGATCTGTGACCTGACTTGGTTCGTTACCTAATACTAGATCTAGTATGGCATTCCCCATAGTTGGCCTGTCAACATACTGTGACAGGAATCCATCCTGGACACACTTAACAAACTCTGACCCATCTAATCAGGCGCCAATCAATATTAGGGAAGTTAAAGTCACCCATGATAACAACCCTGTTATTTTTGCACCTTTCCAAAATCTGCCTCCCAATCTGCTCCTCTGTATCTCTGCTGCTACCAGGGGGCCTATAGAATACCACCAATAGAGTAACTGCTCCCTTCCTGTTCCTGACTTCCACCCATACTGACTCAAAAGAGGATCCTGCTACATTACCCACCCTTCCTGTAGCTGTAATAGTATCCCTGACCAGTAATGCCACCCCTCTCTATCCCTTTTAAAGCACTGAAATCCAGGAATATTGAGAATCCATTCCTGCTCTGGTGCCAGCCAAGTCTCTGTAATGGCCACTACATCATAATTCCAAGCTCTCAGTTCATCACCTTTGTTCCTGATGCTTCTTGCCTTGAAGTACACACACTTCTACCTTACTACCTTTACACCCTTTATTCTGCTTCTCTTTCCTCAAAGCCTCTTTATATGTTAGATCTGGCTTTACTCCATGCACTTCTTCCACTGCTCTATCACTTTGGGTCCCATCCCCCTTGCAAATTAGTTTAAACCCTCAAACTAAAACCTTCAAAGCAAAAAAAAAGGTAGAAATGCGCAACATATCAAGAAGCAATTGAAAGGAACACTTCAGGTTGAAGACGCTTCATCGGATTTGGGAATAAGAGAAAGCAATTTTAAGTTGTAGAGAGGCTGTGGAAGGATGCATTGGACTAAAGAAGTATCTCTAATAGAGTGACACCAGGGCTGTCAAGGGGATAAACTATCACAACATCGATGTAAGATTGACAGGTTGATCAAGTAGAGGGGGAGAAAAAAACAATGTGATATAAACACACACAAAAGATTTGTTAAAAAGTGTGTTGCTAATACACTACAGAGAGGTATGAAGACCATCGCTTATGGTTCCAAGCAAGTCTCCCCATGACTACACGGGTTTCTGCTGACTGCTCCAATTTTCTCTTAAACCTAAAGGTCATGATGTTATATTGGTTGGTAAAAGAATCAAAGGGGAGTTGATGGGTTTGTGGTAACCAAGGACAGGGAAAAAAGTAGAAAATGAGATTAACATTATCCCTCAGTGTGACAATAACTAAGATACTGTAGATAAACTGTTCTTGAGAAAGAAAGATAAGGTAGATGAACTTTTCTCGAGGGAACACTTCAATATTCAGGCTTAATGGTTTATGTTTCAAGGAACAGTCAGAAAATTGGTCAGTATTCACTTGATACTAGAAGGATCAGGGATGAGCTAATAGATGTTAAAATGTCAGTAAAGATTTGTTTTTAATTATAGAAAACTATTTTTATTGAAGAATTCAAAACAATAAATCAAGTACAAATAACTGGACCTTAAATATTTAGGAACAAAATCAAAAATCTTCAAAATCAAAATCATTTAAAAGGTATCACTCCACTTAAAGGATAGGTTAATTTTCTGACTGAAAAGACTGATATAAGATTTGTTTGCAAAGACTAGGTATTAAGTACTGTGGATCAAAAATAGAAAAACAGATTTGAGGAACAGATCAGCAATCATCCAACATCAGAAGAGAACATGCTCAAAAGATTGGATAGCACACTCATGTTTCTTTAGAATCGTTCACACTCCAATCTTTTACTTATTATCCATTTAATATACTAACATCCACATATCTAAGCAAAATTTGAATTAGTCTGCATTGTTTTTGTTCACACAACTTTTCATGCCAAGTTTAGTGTCATATGCTCAAGTAGTGAGTTACAATGAAAAACTTGCAACAGCATCACAGGCACATAGATTCAGATAAACACACACAC
Source organism: Mobula birostris (assembly GCF_030028105.1). NCBI lineage: Eukaryota > Metazoa > Chordata > Chondrichthyes > Myliobatiformes > Myliobatidae > Mobula > Mobula birostris. The sequence goes on along the minus strand of NC_092373.1, from coordinate 37,736,387 downwards.
TAAATTTCTCCTCTCTGCTACATTACCTGCATCTTCAAAAGCTTCAATCACTTACATTGTTTCTCGGTTTACTTCCTTGTGATCATTTCATCTTTGAACAATTTGAACTATATTATACTTTTTTTTTGTAATATAATTTTTATTGAATTTTCAAAAGGAATACATGAAAAGATAGAATCTCCCCCCCCCCATATATAGTCCTACCTAAAAAGAAAGAAAAAGAAAAAAAAAGAACCGCCTGGGTATTGGAAGGTTTCCACAAGCTCCATGGGATTCAAAATAAATTTGGTATAATTATTCGTTACTTTCCCCAAGTGACCAAAGTCTTTATCGGAGCACTTAAATATGCCATCCTATCTTTTGTAAATAAGGGCGCCAAATATTCAAAAATGTTACATATTTATCTCTTAAATTATAAGTAATTTTTTCGAGTGGAATAGAACTAGCCATTTCATTATTCCAACGATCCATACTTAAATACGAATCAGATTTCCAAGTAACTGCTATAGTCTTCTTAGCTACTGCCAATGCAATTTTTATAAATTCTTTCTGATATTTATTCAAGTTTCGGTTTTATCCCTTCAATATCACCTAATAGAAATAATACAGGGTTATGTGGAAGTTGAGTTCCAGTAATTTGTTCCAATAAGATTCTTAAATTTATCCAAAAGGGTTGAATTTTAAAACAAGACCAAGTAGAATGTAAAAAAGTACCAATTTCTTGATTACACCGAAAACATTTATCAGATAGATTTGAATTTAATCTATTTATTTTTTGCGGTGTAATATATAATTGGTGTAAAAAATTATATTGTACTAATCTAAGTCGAACATTTATTGTATTTGTCATACTGTCAAGACAAAGTCTTGACCAATTTGTTTCATCAATATTAATATTCAGATCTGTTTCCCATTTTTGCTTTGACTTATGGGTTCCTTGTTTAATTGTCTGTTCTTGAATCAAATTATACATACAAGAAATAAATTTTTTAATTTTCCCTTTTTGAATTAAAATTTCAATTTCATTAGGTTCTGGCAAAAAAATTGTTTAACCCAGCTTACCTTTTAAGTAAGCCCTTAATTGAAAGTAACAAAAGAAAGTATTATTAGATATTTTATATTTATCCTTTAATTGTTCAAATGACATCAATATACCTCGTTCAAAACAATCTCCTATAAATTTAATCCCTTTTTGGTACCAATTATATAAAAGTTGATTGTCCATTGTAAAAGGAATAAGTCTGTTTTGGAACAAAGGTCTCCTTGCTAATAGAGATTTCTGTGTTTCATTATCAACATTTATCTTATTCCATAGATCAATCAAATGTGTTAATATAGGAGATTCTTTCTTTTCCCGTATCGATTTAGATTCCCATTTATATATGAAATCTTCAGGTCTATTTTCTCCTATCTTGTCTAGTTCTATTTTAATCCATGCTGGTTTTCGATCATTGAAGAAAGATGCAATTAATCTAAGTTGATTTGCTTTATAGTAGTTTTTAAAGTTTGGAAGTTGTAACCCTCCTAACCCAAATTTACATGTCAATTTTTCCAATGATATTCTTGACATTTTACCTTTCCAAAGAAATTTTCTCACACATTTATTTAACTCTTGAAAAAATTTCTGTGGCAATTGTATTGGTAATATTTGAAACAAATACTGTAATCTAGGAAATATATTCATTTTTACAACATTGACTCTACCTAATGTTATTGGTAATATCATCCATTTGTCAAGATCTTCTTGAATTTTTTTCAATAGTGGTAAATAATTAAATTTATATAAATTCTTTACATCATTATCAAGTCTTATACCTAAATACTTTATACCATTTACCAGCCATCTAAATTGGGTTACTAATCGACATTGACTATAGTCTCCTTTAGTAAGAGGTAAAATTTCACTTTTATCCCAATTTATTTTGTAACCTGATACCTTCCCATATTCATCCAATCTAGAAGATAATTTATGTAACGAATGTTGTGGGTTTGTTAAATAGATCAAAACATCATCGGCAAAAAGATTAATTTTATATTCCTCCTGATTAACTCTAAAACCCATAATATCTGGATCAATTCTAATTAGTTCTGCTAATGGCTCTATCGCCAATACAAATAAAGCAGGTGATAGTGGACAACCTTGTCTAGTTGACCTTTTTAACTGGAATGGTGTTGAAATTTGAGAGTTTGTCACTACTTTAGCTTTAGGGTTAGAATTTAAAGTTTTAATCCAATTTATAAAAGATGTTCCTAACCCATATTTTTCTAGTACTTTAAATAAAAAATCCCATTCTAATCTATCAAATGCTTTTTCTGCATCCAAAGCTACTACTATACTCTTCTCATCCCTTTTTTGTGCCAAATGAATTATACTGAGTAGCCGGGTTACATTATCTGCCAATTGTCTATTTTTAATAAATCCTGTTTGATCCATATGTATTAATTTTGGTAAATATTTAGATAATCTATTCGATAAAATTTTTGCTATTATTTTATAATCCGTATTCAATAAAGATATAGGCCTGTATGATGCTGGTTTCATAGGATCTCTGTCTTTTTTTGGCAATACTATTACAATCGCTGTTGAAAAAGATTCTGGAAGTTTATGTATTTTTTCTGCTTGACGTATTAGTTCCATAAAAAGAGGAAATAATAAATCTTTAAATTTTTTATAAAATTCAGGTGGAAAACCATCTTCTCCTGGAGATTTATTACTTTGGAGTGATCCTAAAGCTTCTTCAACTTCTTTTAATGTAAAAGGCATATCTAATCCCTTCTGTTCTTCCAAATTCAATTTTGGAAGAGAAACTTGTGATAAAAACCTTTCTATCTCATAACATCATTTTGGGATTCTGATTGATATAATTCAGAATAGAAATTTTTAAAGGTTTCATTTATTTCAAGAGGTTTATAAGATATTTTATTTGCCCTTGTTCTAATTGCATTTATTGTTTTGGAAGCTTGTTCTGTTTTCAACTGCCAGGCAAGAATTTTATGTGCTCTCTCACCTTACTCATAATACCTTTGTTTAGTTTTTATAATTGCTTTTTCCGTTCTATATGTCTGAAGCGTATTATATTGTAACTTCTTATTGACAAGTTGTTTTCGTTTTTCTTCTGACATGTCTTTGAGATTCTTTTTCTATTTTTGTAATCTCTTTTTCCAATTGATCTAGTTCTGCCATATATTCTTTCTTAATTTTAGACGTTTAACTTATTATCTGGCCCCTAAGATATGCTTTCATCGCATCCCATAATATAAATTTATCATCCACTGAATGAAAATTTGTATCCAAAAAAAAATTGAATCTGCTTTTTCATAAAATCACAAAAATCTTGACGTTTTAATAATGTTGAATTAAATCTCCATCTATAAGCCACTTCTTGCTTATCAGCCATTATTATTGTCATTAATAAAGGGGAATGATCTGATAATATTCTTGCTTTATATTCCATATTTTTCACTCTGTGTTGAATATGCATCGATAATAGAAACAAATCTATCCTTGAGAAAGTTTTATGTCTATGGGAGTAGAACGAATAGTCTCTTTCTTTAGGATTGATTCTTCTCCATATATCAATCAGATTTAAATCCTTCATCGATGATAAAGTTAAATTTACTACCTTCGATTTTATAACAGCCTTGGTTGATCTATCTAAGACTGGGTCTAAGCAAAAATTAAAGTCTCCTCCAATTAATATTTTTTCATGCGCATCCACCAAATTCAGAAAAGCTTCTTGTATGAATTTTGCATCATTTTCGTTTGGTGCATAAATATTCATAAAAGTCCATAGTTCAGAAAAAAGTTGACAATGTATAATCACATATCTCCCCGTAGAATCAGTTATTACATTTTGTATTCTAATTGGTAACGTTTTATTGATCAAAATTGCTACTCCCCTCGCTTTTGAATTAAATGAAGCCGCAACAACACTACCCACCCAATCTCTCTTTAGTTTCTGATGTTCTGTTTCCGTTAGGTGCGTTTCCTGTAAAAAAGCTAAATCTATCTTCATTTTTTTAATATGTGTTAAGATTCTTTTTCTTTTCACTGGTCCATTAAGCCCGCTAACATTAAAACTCAAAAAATTCAATAAATTAGTCATTATTCTTAACAAAGTTACTCCAATCTAAAACATTAATTATCTTCTCAACTCTCATAGTTCCTTGGGGAATCTCTTTAAACTTCACCATGTTGCTATGTGTCTCCCTCCCAACCTTGCAGGCAGAAAGAAAAAAGATAGAAAAAAATACAAAAAAAGAAAAAACAAAATACTCCCCCACTAATGTTGTGAATGAAAGGATACACAACACTACCCCCCTCCATTTTACGGGTCGTGGCAAAAGCCACGTTGCACGCATGACTAGCGTAGCAATCGATCAGTGCTTCTTCCAGCTCCCCCGCAACAAAAAAAAACATTATATATATATATATATGAATATGACAAAATTAGTATTACTATTCCCAACTAATATTCCTCCAGTTTTAACCTCTTACCCCACCTCGTATAATTAATAATATATTTATACATTCATCCAGCTTCAAAAATCCAACAAGTCCATTCCTTAACCCAATCTTCATCTTCAATCTATCTCACTCTCCTGGGTTTGTTCTTGTATCTGGTGAATATTCAGAGAATCTCGCACAAACTGCTCTGCTTTCTGGTAGTCATCAAAAAATCTTTTTTCTCCACCAGGCAAAAAAATCTTCAAGGTTGCAGGATAACGCAGTGTAAATTGATAACCATGATCCTATAGGTTTTTTTTCATTGGATTAAATTTCTTCCTTCTCTTCAAAAGTTCGTAACTTATATCAGGGTAGAAAAAAAACTTTGTTCCCTTTAATTATCAATGGCCCTTTTCTATCTTTGGCAGCTCAAGCAGCTGCCTGTAGAATCCTTTTCTTGTCTTGAAATCTTAAGAATTTTATTAAAATCGATCGTGGATATTGGTCATCTTTTGGTTTTGGTCTTAAAGCTCTATGTGCCCACTCAATTTCAATTGGTCGAACCTCCTCTTCCATTTGCAAAACATCCGGGATCCATCTTTGAAAAAATTCTATTGGTTTATCTCCCTCCGTACCTTCTTTAAGACCAACAATTTTAATATTATTACGTCTACTAAAATTTTCCAACATGTCCACTTTCTCCAAGAGTCTGTTTCTTTCCGAATTCCAGACAAGCAGATCATTTTCTGTTTTTTCTACTCTATCATTCATATGCCCCATTGCTCTTTCCATCTTCTGAAGCTTCTTATCCATTTTGTCCTGTCTTGCCATAACTTTATCATAGCACATCTTCGTATCTCTAAGCTCTTCTCTTACTTTTCTTAATTCAGCCGTTAGTTGCAATATAGCCTCTCTCATGTCTCTATCATCTCCTTTACTTCCAATCGCTTCCAATTCTTCCTCCTCTTCTTCATCTGTGTTCTCTGCAGAATCCAATTCTGACTCTGAGCAGTGGCTGTCGGTTCTTGTAGTTTGCGTTGTGTCGATTTGCGCATGCGCATTTCTGGTGTCTTCTTCGAAGAAGCCGTTACCACCACCATTGCTCCCTGTTCTACCGAAGGAGATCCAACCTGAGTCCGAGGCTCCATCGTTGCAGTAGGCCCTTTTTTCTTCCCGTCTCGCGGCTGCTTCGCAACAGCAGACTTCTTTTGTTGCGGTTTAGGAGGCATATCGTAAAGTAGTCTTACAAAGTTTATAAATAGTTTTCAGAAAATATTTACTAACTTTGTTTTGTTTAAACGGTACTTTACTGATTTGTTCCGGGAGAGCTGGATTTACACGTCTCAATCCCACGTCATCACGTGACGCCTTCAACTATATTATACTTGAAGTAAAAGCCAAAAGCCATGATTGAACTAGGAGGTTCAGTCTGCTAAGGGCTAAATCTGTGGCAATCAAGACCAGTGATCCAGAACTATACAAATTGTCCAGGTATGACTGACAGATGGCCATTATATCTACAAAGTGAAACCTAACATCATGAATGGCTGTAATACTTCACTTCTAGATGAGCTCAGTGCTTTTTATGCACGCTTTGAAAGAGAGTATAAAACTATACCTCTGCAAATCCTGGCAGCATCTGGTAATCTGTCTCGGAGGCCAATGTCAGAATGCTGTTCAACACTCTCACAAAGCGTCAGGTCCTGATGGCATATGTGGTAGGACACTGAAACTGGTGGGAGTGTTCAAGTGCATCTTCAATCGCTCAGTGCTGCACTTAGAGGTTCCCACCAGCTTCAAAAGGACGACAATCATACCAGTGCCCAAGAAACACAGGGTGAGCTGCCTCATGACCATCACCCAGCTGCACTCACATCTGTAATGAAGTGCTTTGAGAGGTTGTTCATGGCTAGAATCAACTCTTGCTTAAGCAAAGACCTGCAATTTGCCTATCGTCACAATAGATCAGCAGCGGATGCAATCTCACTGACTCTCTACTCACCCTTGGATCAACTGGACAATAACAATATCTATGTCAGATTGATGTTTATTGATTACAACTCAGTGTTCAACACAATCATACCCTCAGTTCTAACCTACAAGCTCCAAAATCTGGGCCTCCATACCTCTAGTCAACTGGATCTTTGACTTCCTCACCAAAGACCACAGTCAGTGCAACTCAGAAATAACACCACCTCACTGACAATCAGCACTGGCGCATCTCAAGGATGTGTGTTAAGCCCACTACTCTACTCTCTCTACACTCACGACTTTGTAGCTAGGCACAGCTCAAATGCCATCTGTAAATATGCTGACAACGCAACTATTGCTGGCAGAATGCCAGATGGCGACTGTTGTGACTGTGATCGAAGTCACCAGCGAAAACACTGAAGTTGGTGATATAGAAGTCTGTATTCAGCACAAGCAGGCATTCTCATGGAAACACTTACTCACAAACACAAAAATTGACCACAATCTTATACCCTTAAAATCAAAAGTAACAGCAGGTGACTCAATATAATTTTAATAGTTACAATGACATTGTTTCCTTTAATACTTGGGGTTGACAAATGATTCCTTTGAGATACATAGTGGAAGCACATTGTAATTGATGAGATACTTCCGAAGGTCTAAATGCCACTGTGAGAAACTAATTAACACAAATATTCTAAAACATTTTGACAACAGACACCCATAATTAATGTTGTCAGGGCTGTCTCTGAGTACACAAAACTATTGACTGCCTAACCTGTGACCATGGTTATGCTAAGTGACAATATCCTGAAGTCACAATGGTGCAACACACACAAAATGCTGGAGGGACTTCGCAGGCCAGGCAGCGTCTATGGAAAAAAGTTCATTCGTCGTTTCAGGCTGAGACCCTTCAGCAGGACTGGAGAAAAAAAATGAGGAGTAGATTTAAAAGGTGGGGGAGGGGAGATAAACACAAGGTGATAGATGAAACCAGGAGGGGGAGGGATGAAGTTAAAAGCTGGGAAATTGATCAGTGAAAGAGTCACAGGGCTGGAGAAGGGAGAGTCTGATAGGAGAGGACAGAAGGCCATGGAAGAAAGGAAAGGTGGGGGGGTGGTGGGAGCACCAGAGGGAAGCAATGGGGAGGCAAAAAGATAAGGTGAGAGAGAAAAGGGGATGGAAATGGTGAAGGGGTGAGGTGGGGGGCATTATCGGAAGTTCAAGAAATCAATGTTCATACATCACTTGAAAGCTACCCAGACGGAATCAAGGTGTTATTCCCCCAACCTGAGTGTGGCCTCAGAGAAGCACCTATGCTCTGTCCACCGGAAGAAGTGGGACCTCCCAGTGGCCACCCATTTTAATTCCACTTCCCATTCTGATCTGTCAATCCACGGCCTCCTCGACTGTCGCAATGAAGCCACACTCAGGTTGGAGGAACAACACCTTATATTCTTTCTGGGTAGCCTCCAACCTGACAGCATGAACATCAATTTCTTGAACTTCTGGTAATGACCCTCCCCCTTCACCATTCCCCATCCCCTTTTCCCTCTCTCACCTTTCTCCATGCCTGCCCATCACCTCCCTCTGGTGCTCCCCCCCACTTCTCTTTCTTCCATGGCCTTCTGTCCTCTCCTTTCAGACTCACCCTTCTCCAGCCCTGTATCTTTTTCACCAATCAACTTTCCAGCTCTTTACTTCATCCCTCCCCCTCCCGGTTTCACCTATCACCTTGTGTTTCTCTCTCCCCTCCACCACCTTTTAAATCTCATCTTTTTTTCTCCAGACCTGCTGAAGGGTCTCAGCCCAAAACATTGACTCTACTCTTACTTTTTTTCTACATCAATGCTGCCTGGCCTGCTGAGTTCCTCCAGCATTGTGTGTGTGTGTGTGTGTTGCTTGGATTTCCAGCACCTGCAGATTTTCTCTTGTTCACTATGGTGCAAATAATTTAGCCACATTGCCTGGTTTGATGCAAGCCAATTAACACAACCGCATTGTTTTAACACTTGGGTCTCGGTTTGGTCACCGGCCGCTCGACCATGGTTTTCAGTCGGGCGCCGGACACTCGGAGAGATTCAACCGGGGGGGGAGGGGGCGGCGCTCGGCCGGGGGCTGTGGTCAACGACTTGGGCTGGCTCCCCCACCAGACTTAGTCTGATGAGGAGGGTGTGAGGACACCCGGCAGGACTGAAAAAAAACAAGACTTGACAAAGGGCAGATGAGCTCCTTGTGAGCCAACTGCCATCTTCCATGGAAGAGATTAAAGCCTCACCACTTATCTATAAATCGTACGCTATGCACCTAGTTAGAAGAGACAATGGTGAACTTGGGCACTCACCGTGTGCCTGGACCTGCCCAAGGCCTCCGCCTAAGGAAGGGCCGAGCTCGAAGAAGCGGCCACAGCTGGAGGCCGACACAGCCTTGGGCTCGAGTTCGGCGGGCGGTGCCAAGGCGGCCAGCGAGAACAAACTGGAGGAGAGGCTGTACTCGGTGCTGTCGCAAGATCGAAGAAGATGGAGGTGCATAGCCGCCAACCCCAGATTCGGGATGGCACCCACTGACTGACTTGCATATGCAATCTCAGTCTGTGGAGCAGATTGTGCTTTTAACTTCAATTTACTGCTGCAATTTACATAAAAAACAAAGCTATTTGTAAGCTTCCTGAACTTACTTACATTTACAATAAGAACTGAAGCCTGATTCTTGTTTGAATTAATATCTGCCATATTCATTTAACTCCAGTATACTTTCTAACAGTGACAAGGTGGTGTACAGGAACAAGACAGATCAGCTGGTCGGCTGGTGCCACAACAAGAACCTTGCACTCAGCGTCAGTAAGATCAAGGAGCAGCTGTCGACTTCAGGAAGGGGAAGTCAATGAGGGATCAGCAGTGGAAAGAATAAGCAGTTTCAAGTTCCTGAGTGTCATCATCTCTGGAGATCTATCCTGGGCCCAACATGTTGATGCAATTACAAAGAAGGCACAACAGCAGCTATTTTTCATTAGGAGTTTGAAGAGACTTGGTATGTCACTAAAGATTCTCTCAAATTTCTAGAGATGTACAGTGGAGAGCATTCTAACAAGTTGCATCACCATCTGGTACAGAGGGACCACGGCACAGGATCAGAAAAGGCTGCAGAAAGTTGTAAATTCTGCCAACGCCATCATGGGCAATAGCTTTCCCAGCACTGAGGACACCGTTAAAAGGTGATGCCTCAAAAAGGCAGCATCCATTATCAAAGACCCCCATCACATATGACATGCTCTCTTTTCATTGCTACCATCAAGTGGGAAATACAGGAGCCTGAATTCACACACTCAATACTTCAGACTTCTTCCCTTCCAGCATCAGATTTCTAAATGGACAATGAACTCATGGAACACTACTTCACTATATTTCTCTCTTACTTTGCACTACTTACTTAATTTTTTTATACATACTTCTTTCTGAGAGTTTTTATTATCATCTATTGCAATGTATTGTTGCCACAAAACAACCTGATTCGGATTGTAAAAGCGTTGTATGAAAGCAATCCATTATCTGCATTATGTGTCTGCGCTAATTTTGTTCATTTACAGTCAAACAAAAGGAACACGGCAGCACGTTGGTTATCTGTCGTGTCCCATGACAGTGAAACCTGTGAAGGAGTTTATAAAGTGGAAAAGCCATTACAAGGGGACAGTTCCACTCTTCTGACCTCAGAAGTCTGGATCCAGTGGTTTTCTTGGTTACAGTGGATAGCCATGACTACTTTTGTGCCTTATCATGGCTTCATTCTCCGCAAAGTGCTGCAGAACCACCTTCTTGGCCATTGGATCTCACTATTCATTGTATCCATCCAGTCTGCCACAGCCGATTTCACATGCTCGGACATATTTTACTGGGGTATGAATCCTCACCTGATTTAGCCTGACTGCTGAAAAGGTGCACCGGAGTGCGGCCACTGTCGCATACAAACAACTACTTGGGAGCCACAGATGAGAGCTGAGTGTCTTGGTGGGAACCAAGGGTGAGTGAGCAACTCCAGAATGGGCAAGACAACTCCTCCTCCTGATGTGCCTCCCTGGACACCCCCCACACGGCAGCGTACACACAATGTATTCCTCTGTCGATAACAGTAGTATAGTACCGCAGTAGTATTGTTGGTGTTCCAATTTGTTCTGTATTTCATTTAACTACATAATTCGCTACTCAGTTAAACAGTAGTTTGCCTTTACTTATACCCTTTCAACTATTTCCATGAAACTTTGGCTACTTGGGCCAGCAGCAGGTCCCAATGTGTTCCAGTTAACTGGAATCCATGGTACATCAAAATAAATGACCTTGTATTCCTCCACGTTGTATTCCATTTGCCACATTCTTACAGATCCTGCCCATATCACCTTGATGCTCTTTAAACACACCTCTGCATTAATAATCCCACTTAGGTTAATAGCAACAGGAAATCTGGGGGGGGGGGGGGAAATCGCATTTGGTCACCTCAGCCAAATTGTTGACAAAAATTGCAAATAGCTGAGGCCCAAGAACAATCTGTTCAGTCCTGCTATCTGCTTTCAGTCTAATAACCAGAGTGCTACTCAATAAGCCAGGAACTCAATGCCTGAAAAGATGATGAAAGAAATCATCACTACTTGAATGACAGCTTTAAGAACCATAACCTATAAGACTATGAACCAGAAGCTGGGAAATGGGATTAGGCCCATTTTTAGCCAACATGAACACGATGGGCTGAATGGTTTCCTTCTACGGCATCAATTTCTATGACACAACAAGAATTCTAATCAAACTACCTATCCAGCATAAAATCATGCATAATAAACTTCTTCCAAGTCAAAGCTGATAGTTTTGAGAACAGCAAAAACTTCAGTTTCCTTTTATTATATCTTGTTTTCTCAGCAACTCTGGACAAAAAAAATACCATCACCTTACTCACACAGTAATATCAAGACGAGACAACTCGCCCTTCAAAGTCTGTGTCACCTTCTATAAAGATCAGGACTAATTAAGACAGAAAATCTACAGCACATTACAGGTCCTTTAGCCGACCATGTAACTTACTCTAGAAGCTGCCTAGAATTATCCTACCACATAGCCCTCTATTTTTCTAGGCTCCATGTACCTATCTCAGAGTTTCTTAAAAGACCTTATTGTATCCGCCTCTGCCACCTTCGCTGGCAGTGCATTCCATGAACCCACCACTATGTGAAAAACTTACCTCTGACATCCCCCTTGTACCTACTTCCAAAACTATGCCTCCTCACATTAGCCATTTCAGCTCTGGGAAAAAGCCTCTGGCTATCCACACGATCAATACCTCTCATCATCTTATACACCTCAATCAGGTCATCTCTCATCCTCCATCGCTCCAAGGAGAAAAGGCCAAGTTCAACCTATTTTCATAAGACATGCTCTCCAATCCAGCCAACATCCTTGGAGTGTTGATTGTAAACAGTTTTGGGCCCCTTATCTAAGGAAAGATGTGCTGGCATTGGAGAAGGTCCAAAGGAGGTTCACAAGAATGATCCCAGGACTGGAAGGGTTAATGCATGAAGAACATTTGATGGCTGTGATCCTGTACTCACTGGAGTTCAGAAGAATTGGGGGGCGGGGAAGATTTCACTGAGGCCAATGGAATATTGAAAGGACTAGACAGAGTGGACATGGAGAGGATTTTCCTATAGGAAGGGAGTCTACCACCAGAAGGCACAGCCTCAGAATACAAGGTTCTCCCTTTAGAACAGTGATAAGGAGGAATTTATTTAGCCAGACATTGGTGAATCTGAAATTATTTTAATTAATCTTTGGAATTCGTTGCCACAGATGGCGGTGGAGGCCAAGTGATTGGGTATTTTTTAAAGGGGAAGTTGATAGGTGACAAAGTACCTTAATGCAGAGTGAGGATGCGCAACACAAATACAATTCCGACAGACAATAATTAGATACGTGACTCCTACACATGTCTTAGGAAAGTAGGAGAAAACCCAGTCACAAGATGCACAAACTCCTTACAGTCACCTGCAGTAATTCAACCCCAATCTTCCAATCCCTTGCGCTGTAAAGCGTCACGCTAATCGCCAGGCAACTGAGCAGCCCCTCTCAATCCCATTCAAAAGTTCATAGTAAATTTATTATCGAAGCACATACATCACTATGCTACCTTGAGATTAATTTTCTTGTGGGTATTCTTTGTGAAATAAAAGAATCAATGAAAAATCACACAAAGATTGATAAACAATTGTTCGAAAGAATACAACCTGCACATATAAAAAGAAACAACAAAGCTGGGAATATGAATTGTTGAGTCCTTGAAAGTGAATCCATATGTTGTAAAATCAATTCAGAGTTGAGAAGATTGAGGTTACCCACGCTACCTTCTCCCGGTAACCTTTGACACTCTAACTAATCAAGAACCCATCCATTTCCGCTTTAAATATACCAAATGACTTGTCCGTTTGTGGCAATGAATTCTACAGATTCAACTCCTCTGGATAAAGAAATTCATGTTTATCTGTGTGCTAAAGGGACGTCCTTTTCTATTTTGAGTCTGTGTCCTCTAGTACTAGTTTCGCCCTCAATTGGAAGCATCGTCCCTCCAACCATTCTATCCAGGTATTTCAATATTGGGTCGGCTTTAATGAAATACCTCCTCATTCATCGGAACTCCAGCGGGTACAAGTGCAGAGCCATGAAACACTCCTCACAGGTTAACCTTTCGTTAACCCGGGATTATTCTCGTAAACCTCCTCTGGACCTTCTGAAATGCTAGTACATCCTTCCTTAGATATGGGGCCCAGAACTGCTCACAACACTCCAAATGTGGTCTGGCCAATGCCTTATAAGCCTCTGATTCATGAGTAACTTGGTCCGTTTCTTGCTCGGAGTTACCGATCATATGAAAACTCTGCCCCGGACTCTTTCGTCAACATAATGACACGGCTCTTGATTTTAGACACATCGCGCACTCTAGCTAGCCTCACGTTCTCCCACAAATGAACCTCTTCCTGTTGCACTAAGGCGCCGATTAACGCGCGGCCCCGGGTGCGAAGCCCGTTCTCAGGCCTCATTCATTCAATGACTCAGCTGCTGAGTCCCAGGCAACTACTAGCGAATATTTAACACCTCCAAACGAGCCAAAGTGAGGTTTTCTAGGCCTGTGCGGGCGCAGGCTATCAAGCGCACAAAGCAACAACTGACCAGTTCACAAGATGCAACATCAACCTGTTTTTCGTGTGTATGTGTAGCTCTCCAGATAATAAGAGAATGCTGTCGAGGATTTCTAGCCTTCTCTTATTGTATTAACGGTCACGCAGATCTCAAACCAGCCGGCAGCATCTTCAGGCTCAGCCGGGCACCGAACAGGGAGAAGGGGCGAACTCGAGCAGCCTTACTCACCGGCCGAGGTAATCATGTTGTAACCGCTCTACCGCCCGCTAAGTGTGCCGGTGCCCAGATTCGATGTTGCGCCGCCCGCTCGGTTTGTGGTGGGTCGGCACAGCGCTCGGTACGGTACCGCCTGCCCGGTGCCGGGACTCGCCGCCGCTCTGACTCAGGAGTTTTCACTTACAAACCCTACTTGCTTCACCCCCCTGGGGTCCTCGCAACCCCTGCTGCCGCCTGCTTCTCCCGTCACAGCAATTACCTCACAAGTAGCACCTTTTATTTCATTAAAACAACTTATTATTATTATTATCTATTTTATGGCAATATATAAAATACTTTCGCAGCTCTACTCTTTTAGTCACAGGCATTCGATAGACAGCTGCGTTGAAGCCCCGCCTTTGGCGGGTGCCGGATGGCGACACGGGCTGTGATTTGGAGTAATGGAGCCGGCGTCAAATGGGTGGGGAATTACTGTGAATGGGTCCGAGGCTATGAATTATAAAATAATTCTGAAATTATAGACAAAATTAGGCAGAAATCCAGTTTATACTTTTGCCACATGACGATGCTTCAAGCAATGGACTGTGATTTACAGGTTCGTCGTTAATGGTAGGGTTCATGGCATTAAAAAGGTTGGGAACCCCCGCGGGAGAGGAACTTCGACGTTTTGCGTTTATGCCCGATGCCGAGTCTTAAAGCTGATGGTCGACAGCTCCTGTACCCGCTGAGTTCCTCCAGCTGGTTGTTGGTTGCTCCAGATCCCAGCACCTGCAGTTTCTCCCGTCCGGTGTACTTCTCATTCGCTTATTTTAAATAATATTCATTAAACACCATATACGAATGAAACAAGAACAAAGAACTGAAAATTATAAATTTTAAAGCATATTCAGAAATGCTATACATATATTCAGAATCTGAAGATTGTTCACCTTTTCATTTACTTTAGGTCAGGATTGAAAATAAATATTTAAGCATACCACTTTTTTAACGTTGGAACATGTTTCAAGGAGAAATGAAATGCAAATATGAGGATTGTAAATAGATTATGTGAATCTTAAATCTGTATGTTTTTCCTTCTACTGAGCTCCTGAATATTTTCAGCATTTTCTGTTTATACTTCAATTAAACTTATGTCTACAAGAAGGGTCAGAGCCGTCTCTATTTCCTGAGGAGGCTGAGGTCATTTAATATCTGCCGGACGATGCTGAGGATGTTCTACGAGTCTGTGATGGCCAGTGCGATCATGTTTGCTGTTGTGTGCTGGGGCAGCAGGCTGAGGGTAGCAGACACCAACAGAATCAACAAACTCATTCGTAAGGCCAGTGATGTTGTGGGGATGGAACTGGACTCTCTGACGGTGGTGTCTGAAAAGAGGATGCTGTCTGAGTTGCATGCCATCTTGGTCAATGTCTCCCATCCACTACATAATGTACTGGGTGGGCACAGGAGTACATTCAGCCAGAGACTCATTCCATCGAGATGCAACACAGAACGTCATAGGAAGTCATTCCTGCCTGTGGCCATCACACTTTACAACTCCTCCCTTGGAGGGTCAGACACCCTGAGCCAATAGGCTGGTCCTGGACTTATTTCCTGGCATAATTTACATATTACTATTTAACTATTTATGGTTTTATTTCTATTTATTATTTATGGAACAACTGTAACGAAAATCCAATTTCCCCCGGGATCAATAAAGTATGACTATAAACATTAATCTGTTTCTGATATAAAATACTAATATAGTTTGAATATAGTTACCTTGAAATCTGTCATATTGTATGTAATGATTAAGTATTAAACAACGGGATGCAGTAACTTTAAACACAATGTATTTTTTTCAGAATCACTCTCTACTACTACGTCGACTCAGGCCTAGGGGACTGGCGTCGGGCACTCTCTCCTTATTTATAAATAACTTTAATCCCTTTAATTACATTTATTGTCCTGTCTGCCAACAATGGAAACGTCTTCACAGCTCTCGCAAGTCTGCCATAGCCCAGGAATTCATTGCTGGCAAAAGCGAGATTAGTTTGTATTATGCCACTTGATGGCGATATACACTTAGATACCTATCACAATACTCAATACTGTAATTGATTTGTGCATTGTTTCAATCTATTGATCTGTGATAAAAGCAACAAACCTATTCAGAAAATTTAAATGTACTTTTATTTGTACTATACAAATTAGATTTGTCACCTATTCGTTAGTTAAAATTTATATAACTCTTGATATTTAGGTTGAATATTCACGACTTTAAAAGTTGTAGGTTTGTATCTGCAATTTTATAATCACGTCTATCAGAATCAGGTTTATTATCACCGGCATGTGATGTGAAATTTGTTAACTTAGCAGCAGTTCAATGCAATACATAATCTAGCAGAGAAAAAGATAATAAATTAAATAAATAATAACAAATAAACAAGTAAATCAATTACATATATTGAATAGATTTTTTTAAACGTGCAAAAACAGAAATGCTGTATATTTTTTAAAAAGTGAGGTAGTATCCAAAGATTAAATGTCCATTTAGGATTCGGATGCCAGAGGGGAAGAAGCTGTTCCCGAATTGCTGAGTGTGTGCCTTCAGGCTTCTGTATCTCCTACCAGATGGTAACAGTGAGAAAAGGGCATGCCCTGGGTGCTGGAGGTCCTTAATATTGAACGCTGCCTTTCTGAGATACCGCACCATGAAGATGTCCTGGGTACTTTGTAGGCTAGTGCCCAAGATGGAGCTGACTAGATTTACAACCTTCTGCAGCTTCTTTCAGTGCTGTGCAGTAGCCCCTCCATACCAGATAGTGATGCAGCCTGTCAGAATGCTCTTCACGGCACAACTATAGCAGTTTTTAAGTGTATTTGTTGACATGCCAAATCTCTTCAAACTCCTGATGAAGTATAGCCGCTGTCTTGCTTTCTTTATAACTACATCGATATGTTGGGATCAGGTCAGATCCTCAGAGATCTTGACACCCAGGAACTTGAAGTTGCTCACTCTCTCCACTTCTGATCCCTCGATGAGGATTACCATGATGTTAAGAATTGACACTTTATCAAACAGTTCATGCTGTATAGACACTTTTGGATTAGGACGCCAAGACAGCGTTGCGGTCAGCACGACACTGTCACAGCTCAGGGCATTTCGGAGTTCAATTTTGGTGTCATCTGTAAAGAGTCCATAGTCCTCCCTGTGGAATGCGTGGGTTTTCCCTGGGTGCTCCAGTTTAAAGAGAGCCTGAACACGTACCGGGCGGGTTAATTAGTCATTGTAAATTGTCCTGTGATTAGGTTAGGGTTAATCGGGAGTTGCTGAGCCGGCGTGGTTCAAAGGCCTGAAGGATCATTGAGGACAGGAGTCACCCCAACCACAAACTGTTCCAGCTACTGCCTGCGCAGTATTAAAGCCAGGTCCAACAGGCTCTGGGACGAATTTCTTCCACAAAGCCATCAAACTGATTAATTCACGCTGACACAATCGTATCTCAAAGCTATATTGACTATTCTGTTGTCTACTGTATCTTACTGTACATATCACAAATTACTATAATTTGCACATCGCACATTCAGAAGGAGACGTAACGTAAAGATTTTTACTCAGTATGTGAAGGATGTAAAAAATAAAGTCAATTCAATTCAATCCACGCTGTATCGCTAAATAAATAACAAAGTTGACAGTACTCCTGTCTTATTACACGCTCTTTCCTTATTACAGGTGCACCAATTATCAACCAGGAAATAGACTCAGAGGAAAAAAAGCTACGGGATCTCCAATTACTCTTGAGTAACTAGACTGGTAATTTTATAATTTTACTACTAATGTTTTTGATGGCCTTTCCCTTTAATATAAATTATCTTGCCATTGGTGTGTGGCTAAGAATTAATAAAGCTTGTCAAATTGTCAAGCGATTTTAATTAATGCTCACAGTATCTTTGTTCTGAAAATAGTGGAGTTACAGTATCTCAATTCCATAAACTAAACCCAAAGGGAACACAGTAAAATACAGAATAAAGTGTATACAAGGTTGACTGATGAATGAAGCTTAAATAATTAGTGAAGAGCAAATCCTTAATTTCCCACTACTTTTCTCATAGAAAATAATACTGTATAAGAATTATACTCCACTCCAAATATTTTCAGTACTCAATATATCTAAAATTCAAAATTTAACTTCACAGGATAAACCTTGATAATTTAGTTTTGACTCATTAAAGATGTAACTGTCATTGAATCACGGAAAATACACATTATTTATAATCGGGTTCCATTTAGATCACTTGAAAATATATAGGTGCGAATAAATACTGCTTTCTCAAGTAATCCTGTCATATTAGTGAAGGTACAAATGTTGCATTAACTTACCGTTAATACATTAGTTCCATCACTATTTCAATGGAAGATTTAATTTAATCAAGCATCACATACAAATCACTCTGATACTTTTTCAGTTTGAGTAACTTGATTCAAAAAGTTTGAAGTGTATCTGGAAGAAGAATTTCTGTTCATTTGTTTTTAATGCAGATCTTACAAACTAATGGAAATATTAGCATTATGGCAGAATACATAAACTGATGCTTCACAGCAAACAGACTGCAATCTGACTTCATTCTTTCTCTGAAAACATTTGACTTATTGCTGGGGAGCACAAGTTGCTCTCTGATACTTTACCCAATTGATCATTCTATCTTGTGCCCCAGCAGGAACATTAGTCAGTCATTTGAATATAGAGAACCTATCACTTGCCAGTTCTATCTCCATAAACAGAAGAGATTCTGCAGATGCTGGAAGAGGAACTCAGCAGGTCAGCCAACATCTACGGAAAGGAAATAGAGTCAATGTATTGGATCAAGATCCTTCCTCAGGACTGGTGTAGCTCTTAATCCACTTTTCCCTCTGCTTTTTTAAAAAAATATACCAGTTACTTTCCCTTTAAATCATCTGGACCTGAAACATTGACTGTCCATTTTCTTCTGTAGGTGCTACGTGACTTGCTAAGTTCATCCAGGGTTTTTGTGTTGATTACTAGAGTATCTGCTCAAGAGTCTTGAACTATTATTAAACAATGTTAAGTTACCTGGTTGTAAGTTCTCACTTTTATACGATTTTCTTCCTATTGATGTAGTATTTCAAAAGCCACCCGAAATGCAGACAATTGGACTCTGTACAAACAACCTAAAAATGATTTTTGTTTTGTTAAGTATCAAATTATCTCTTCTGTTGAAGCAAGTGAAAATTACATAATCCTTTACTGAATTTCTTCTTTAATTTAAATTAGCTAAACCACAGGATTGTTACCCAATTTGTTTTAGATTGGTGAAAGCTATTGAGTAATTTCTTTATTAATATTTTAACTGATTCATAAATGTGGAAGTGCCTCAGAATTTTTTAAGACTTTCACTTAGGGTTATATTAAGAACAATCTATAATAGCTATGTGTCAAAATGGCTAATAAAAGTATTTTCATACTTTAGTTTTAAAAGATCCAGAGTCTGATGTATTGATGTATTTTATTATTGATTTGAAGTATTTTATACTGATTTTTTTCTCACCTTCGAAACACATTGAACATAGACAGTTTACTTCAGATTGTCAGTGCCAGTCAGTGAAAGCATAAATTGCCATAAAATGATCAATACTATCTAAATTATTTAGTGATTCATATATACATTTCATTACAGTACATGGATAGATTTCATTTAGGAAACATGTACTTTTCCAATAGAGTACATTATTGAGAGTAAAAGAAAATTTTTAAGAAAGTTTTAAAACTAATTCCCTCTGAAATGCTGTTTTGTATTTGATTAATGTAAAATATCTGAATTCCTATTGTGGACCTAAGTTTTAGACGAATTAGACATTATGTAGAAATTCAATAGCTATAAAATGTAAATGGATTAAAAAAGATTTTTATGTAGATTTTCCTTGTGGAAAAACAAAGCCCACACATCCTCAAAATAAATTATCCCTGTAATCCTCTAGCAAAATAAAAGATGACTCATTTATTTAGCTTAGTTTATTAATAGCTTCACTTGAGTGATAAATTAACTTCCAATTTCTTGGTGTCAGTATTAACGTGCCCAGGTTTATCTACACAAAATGATTCCCACTCTCCATTGTTGAAACAATTAAAAATTACATATAGCTCTATTGCTTTTTTAAGTTAAATTACTGAAACAATTTTGCCTAAATTGTATAGATATAAATGGAGTTGGTAAAACTATCTGCGTAATCTAAATTTGCTGATGAACTAAGACACAAAGTGGATTTAAGTAAATGGGATTCAACTTCATTTCAAGTATTTTAGTCCAAACTGGTAATGAATAGGCTATCATAAATGCAGCAGGGACTAATAATATTAGACCATAAAGACTTGGGAGCAGAATTAAGCCATTTGGCCCATTTAGTCAGTTCTGCCATTCCATCATGGCTGATTTATTAGCCCTCTCAAATCCAATCACCTGTCTATTCCCTGTTACCTTTGACTAATCAAGAAGCTATTAACCTCCGCTTTAAGTATATTACGTATACTCTGTCTCCACAGCCATCTGTGATAATGAATTCCACAGATTCACCAGCCTCTGGCTAAAGAAATCTCTCAACTCTGTCCTAAATGGACATCCCTCCATTTGGAGGCTATGCCCTCTGGGCCTATACTGAACTACTACAGGAAACATCCACTCCATCAAGCCCTTTCAATATTCAATAGGTTTCAAAGAGATCCCCTCTCTTTGTTCTAAACTCCAGCGAGTATAGCCTCAGAACCATCTGATTATGTTGGTGTGTAATCAGCTGATAATTTTATATTTTATTTACTTGTATACTCAAATATCTAGCAACCCAATTGAATGGACAATTACAACATGGAACATAGGAATCTACAGCACATTACAGGCCCTTCACCCACAATGTTGTGCCAACCACGTAACCTACTCTAGAAACTGCCTAGAATCACCCTATCACAAAGCCCTGTATTGTTCTAAGCTCCATGCACCTATCTAAAAGTCTCTTAAAAGATCCTATTGTATCTGCCTCCACTACCATCACTGGCAGTGCATTCCGTGCACCCACCAATCTCTGGGTGAAACACTTACCCCTGCCATCCCCACTGTACCTACTTCCAAGCAACTTAAAACTATGCCCCCTTGTGTTAGCCATTTCAGCCCTGGGAAAAAGCCTCTGGCTATCCACACAATCAATGCCTCTCATCATCTTACACACCTCTTGTCCTCCATTGCTCCAAGGAGAAAAGGCCAAGTCCACTTCACCTATTCTCATAAGGCATGCTCTCCAATCCAGGCAACATCCTTGTAAATCTCCTCTGCACTCTTTATTTATTGCTTTATTTTTTTTAAAATACGGCCCTAAATAAATATTTTTAGTAGTGCAGTGCTGCACCTCAACTCGTGGTGATGTTCTTCCAAGTGTGGGTCATCCTATACTTGGAGTACCTGACAATGTTGACTCAGACCTCTGCAATGAGTTTGCATCTCATTCACCATTTTCAGAAACAACAAATCCTCCAGTTTTGCAGAGAATTCTGTCCAAAGGATAAAATAGTTCCTCTATACATCTATAGTAAACATGTTCAAAATTTTGCTGCCTTCAAGGGAGCCCATTTCTGTTTTGTTCACAAACCAATCACTTTTACATATTTTTGTTTAATGGCAACACCATTATTAAAACTGCAATTTTATACTGTTAGTGATTCTCAAATGTTTAATTTTGTGCATCAACTTTTCAACAGGTAGTTATGTAGTATTTCAAAACCCTTATATTAAAATTATTCTAAACAGGCGATATTCTGTTTCTGAATAAACAAGTAACAGGAATAAGCTAACTTTATTTTAAAAAGTTACATCAACAGCAGACTAGTTGGTAAAAGTTTGCTGACGCAATGCAAACCTCTTTTTAAAATATTAAAGTAGTATTAGAAAATTATAGGTTTACCCCTATAGTATATTAGGTATCCTCATGGTCTTTATTTAATAATTTTCATTCAAGTACATTATTATTAAAAAAATTATAATAACAGAAGAGAAGGAGGTTTCAAATGGTTCCCAGGAGACCTCTTACAGTTTCCTTTCTTTTTTTTGCAAATCTGGCTAAAGTCAGCCAGGCAGAAATACATCTTTTTGTCATTGTCAACAAGAGTTAATTCAATAGTAGTGGGCTAGCATAACTTTGGACTCCAACTATTATTACAAGTGGTAACTGGATTTTAGTGAAAAACAAATCTAGAAAATGAATGCGCATACCATTACCTTGTTGTTAGTTAACCATGTAATCTACTGTTTGTATATATTCATAATACATTTCACATTGTTTTGAAATAACAACTC
The DNA here is from genome assembly GCF_030028105.1 of Mobula birostris. NCBI lineage: Eukaryota > Metazoa > Chordata > Chondrichthyes > Myliobatiformes > Myliobatidae > Mobula > Mobula birostris. The sequence continues at coordinate 37,714,241 of NC_092373.1, read as the reverse complement.
TTCCCAACTAATAGAATCAGAAATGGGAAATATCACTTGTGGAAAGTTAGCTATATAATTTGCTTTTCTCAGCAGGTTCTAGTACTTTGTAATGAATATGCAGATTTAGAAAAAAGGGTCAAATTATTTAAACTTCGGTTTCAATGTTCAGCGCGGTATTTCCATTGGTGTCAATTTGCAGATCACTTTTACAAACATCAGCCATGTTTGCGTCCACTGTCAATTGCTGTGAAGCAACGTCATTCTCAACATGCTTCGATATACCTAGAAAATGTATAATTAAGATAATGTGAAATACTATTTCAAATATGATTATGAATTTATTTGTTTGCAAGTCATACAGATTCCAAATTTACACATTGTCAGTTTTCCGTCATTCTGTTTGACATACTCATTAATATGACAGACAAAAACAGAATATTTTCCCATTTTTTAAGCAGTAGATATGAAGTCAGGCTTTTTACAAAGAGGTAGAGTTGAATGTCAGAAGGGAAATGGACTGATATGGAAAACATGCCTCTGTGTCATTCTGTGACCACACCATTAATAAAAGATTTATATAGGCATCCGTTAGTCTCATGGGACCATGGATTTGCACCTTGGAAGGTTTCCAGGGCGCAGGCCTGGGCAAGGTTGTATGGAAGACCAGCAGTTGCCCACACTGCAAGTCTCCCCTCTCCACGCCACCGATGTTGTCCAAGGGAAGGGCATTAGGACCCATACAGCTTGGCACCACTGTTGTCGCAGAGCAATGTGTGGTTAAGTGCCTTGCTCAAGGACACACACGCTGCCTCAACCAAGGCTCGAACTAGCGACCTTCAAATCACTAGATGAACGCCTTAACCACATGACCACGCGCCAACAATTAAAAGATTTATTCAGTGGGAAATGGAAAGAGGCAACATCAACTCATTTTACAGAAGACTTTTAAAACAATTATTAAGTCAAAATTTTCAACCTATCACACACCCAGATGTCTAAATTGCTTTAGGAAAAATTCTAATGATCAGAAGATAAGCAGGAGTTATTTAAAAAAAAATTAACCTAATCCTCAATATTTATTTATAACTGGAATAACCTTTTCAAAAAAAATCATCTCCCCTTCACAATCCACACCCAACTAAGGAACATCAGCATGTAGGCAAGTCTGCTGCCCTATATTCAGTGGGATTCAGTGTATTCATATCTATATTCAGTGTACATATTCTTTGTCATGTTGCAAAACGTTGAGCTGCTAAGCTGTGTTTCATTGCTCCACAACAATGACAATAAAGATATTCTTCTTCTTCTTCTTCTTCTTCTTCTTCTACTATATGTTGTTGCAATCAATTAGCAATCCAGAGGTTGAATTCGAAGTCATATTTTGGGCTAGCACTTGGAAAGGACTAAGGTACAGTACCTACTTTCTACTACCCCTGTTTTCCATAGATATAACTGCAAGCCCACACCATGTATATAATTTATACTGTTCTCAAGATGATGCAAAACCACATCCCAACATTATCTAAGTATTTAAAGAAGGTTTCGGTTCTCAAAAATGAACTAATCTCGAGTGGGCAGAAGTTGTGGCAGAATAATTATATTAGTCAAAATTATTTATCTGCAGAATTAACATGAATTAATTCCTAACACATATTGAACAGACAACTCATTTAAAATACTTGCATTCAAACTTCCACACACACAAGTTTATTTATGGTAGCTGATATTACAAGTCTGATTGGCACTGGTCTTCATGGAGGTTGGCTCTGTTGTAAATCCATTCGTTAGGATCATGGCTTATAGGCAGAAGCTAGGAGGTGATAGATGGAAGTGAAAGAGCTGAAGATAATAGAATCTGATAGAAACAGAAGGTGGAGAGGACAGTTGGGAATAGTAGGTGAGGAGAACCAGTGGGAGGAGTGTGTGAGTGAAGGGCATGTGGAGAGGGTGGAGAAGAGAAAAGAGACACTATGAGCAGGTAGATCTGGATGAGATTGAAAGTGGGCAGGGAGGAAGCGCTACAGTAAATTCTCTAATTTCAGTTCATATCATTGGATTTGAAACTAACTGGACAGAGTATGTGCTGATCCAACAGTTTGTATTTAGCCTCATCTTGGAAGTGGAGGCAGACGATAGGCATGCAGGTGTGGGAAAGGGGAGGAGAATTAAAATGGCTGGCAAGCAGGAGTTCCAGAAAGTCACAACAAATGGGGTGCAAATCCTCATTAAAGTGGTCAGCCAGTCTGTGTCCGGTCTAGCCAACGTAGAGGAGGCCACAGCAGGAGCATCAGATGGGGGATATGCACCACCTGGGAGGGCTGTTATGGCCTAGATGGTGGTGAGGGAAGGGGCGTAGGGACAAATGGTTACAAGGAAGAGTGCCTGGGACAGAAGGGAAATGGGTGTGGAGGGATGAACAGACAGGAAGTCACTGAGAGAGTGGTCTCTATGGAGGGGGAGATGAGGTCCTGGTGGGATCATGTCTTTGGTGGAAGGTCCGAAGAATGGTATGCTGGAATGCATAGGCTGGTGGGCTGGTAAGTGAGGACTTGGGGAACTCTATTCCTTTTCCGCTTTCTGTGAGGGCAGAAGTTCAGAAAACAGAGGAGATGCAAGTGAGGGTTCCATCAACAATAGTTGGGTTGCACCCTGTTTTCTGAAAAAGGAAGACATCTTTGATATCCTGGAATGGATGGTCTCATCTCAAGAACCGATGTGGCGAAGAAAGAGCAAATGAGAAGGAGGAATGGCATCCATATAAGTGACAGGGTGGGAGGAGGTGTAGCAAGGTAGCTGTGGGAGTCAGAATGTTTGTTGTAGATGTTGGTGGATTATCTATGTCCTGACATAGAGTCAGAGGTCAAGAAAGGGGAAAGGGGTGTTAGAGATGGACCAAGTGAATTTGAGGGCAGAATAGAAGTTGGTGATAAAATTGATAAGATTCTGCGTGGATACAGGAAGTGGCATCAATGCACAACGATGTAGCGAAGGATGAGTTAGAGATTGGTCTGTTTAGGTTTGGAATATGGACTGCTCTAAGTAAACATGGAATAGGCAGTTATAACAAGGCCATGTAACCTTTTTGTTGTCAAAAAAATGTTATGCTATAAGTATTTTAAAACAATGTGGTCGAACTGGAGAACTGGATCCAATTCTTAGCATCACACTGTACAAAGGATATGAAGGTTTTGGAACAGCTACGTTTAATATTTAACAGAATGGTTCCACAAAAGAAATGAGGAGTTTTGTGAACAAGTTGGAGAAATTAGTGTTTTTCACATTTACATCAATTAAGGTTAAGAAAACATTTGATGAAGATATTTAAAATCATAAAGAATTCAGACTGAGTAAGGAAAAATTGCTTCCACTGGTTAAAAGAAATCAATAACTTGAATGAAAAACAAAGATGACACAAAGAAACAAATATATTAAGCAATGACTGGTTAGGATTTGGAATACACTGCTATGTAGGCTGATGAATGCTGAATCAAAAAGAAATACGTAAATAAAGAAAAATGTTGGCAGAGGTGCAGGGAAAATTCATTTTCAAAAGCAAATTTTTACATGTGAAATTTAACATCTTTCAACAAAGTTATATTGTCGTTTTCATGTACCTTCTTGTTCAATACTATTCCGAATGTTATTAACATCCCAGTCTTCTCTTCGTCTTCTGGTATTGCCCAAGAAGCAGAACAATCCAGGAAAACATGTATGCCTTCTTTTCTTTACATCTGTAGACAAAACACGTTTCTTGATTTCTGATTTCAAAGTAAAATGTTTCTTTAAAATTTGTAGTTGTCCCTTTTGCTTTTTGTTCGTAACATGCACAATGTCTTTATGGACAATAGGATAATAAATGTTAATTTTCTCCAAACATATTTAACGTTTTTCTTCTTGCCCAACAAAATGTGAAGGAACTAACAGCATCTGCGGCAGAAGTTGTGGCTGGAAGTGGGAAAGAGAAAACCAGAGGTTGAAAGCCCGAGTAAAGCACTGCCATCGTTTAATACCACTTCACATTACTGTTTATGGGCCAATAGACAATATGTGTTCTACCCTTTGCAGTTTCTTAGCTCCTTTCTTTCTACTGCTTTTATTCTATTATTTATAATCAGTCCTACCTGCAGTTTACCCTTTTTTAAAAAATATAAAGTACTGTATATATCTCTGTATATATGTAAAATATATATCTCCCAATCTTGTATGATACTTAATCTCAGGAGAAATCCTACTGCCCTGGTGAAGTGAAACAGTTAAAGACACTAGACCTCAGTTCATTTGTTATATTTTAGAACATAAGATATAGGAGCAGGAGTAGACCATCTGGCCTGTTGAGCCTGTTCCACCATTCAATAAGATCATGGATGATCTGGCTTCTCTTTCATTCTGAGTTTATGGAACTTAGATGTGACTAGACTGAAATCACACAGTATCAGATCTCTGTCCTTTGAGTAAGGTTCATTGGTACAAGTATTGCTGTTTCCGGAATCCTTTATCACAACTATCAGGCCAAAGTTTTATTTGAGGGAGTGGTTTTGAGTTTTGAAGCTAGGGAAAATTGGAAAAGGGTGCTAATTTTCATCCATTTAATAATGTTTGATTTTAGTTAGCTAGGTGCAATTCACATACAGAAAGAGGAATTCATGTAACAGTTGGACTGGAAGTCCAATTGATCCTTTCAAATCACTAGGTTCTGTTAGGAGTCTGCTATTGACTAAATATTAATCATTAATGATAAGTAAGCAAAGAAGTAAAATCCAGAGACAGATGTTTAAAATTTCAGATTGTTGTGTCTGTTCTTATTTGTTGTTTGTCTTCTGGGTTTCTGTTGTAACACAGTGGTTCACTGAGTAATGTACCACTTCACAAAACCATTGCAACTTCAGAGTTAACGTAGGAGAAATTAGAAGTGATTGAAACTGTATAGCCGTTGCAGAAAAAAAACTTATTTTAGGATGATTATACAAACCTCATTTCCAGAAAAGTTGGGATATTTTCCAAAATGCAATAAGAACAAAAATCTGTGATATGTTAATTCATGTGAACCTTTATTTAACTGACAGAAGTACAAAGAAAAGATTTTCAATAGTTTTACTGACCAACTTGATTGTATTTGGTAAACATACACAAATTTAGAATTTGATGGCTGCAACACACTCAACAAAAGTTGGGACAGAGGCATGCTTACCATTGTGGTACATCACCTTTTAATCCTTTTGGAACTGAGGATACTAATTGTAGTAGATTTGCAATTGGAAATTTTGTCCATTCTTGCTTGATATAAGACTTCAGCTGCTCAACAATCCGTGGTCTCCATTCTCCTCTTCATGATGCACCGTACATTTTCAATAGGAGATAGATCTGGACTGGCAGCAGGCCAGTCAAGCACACGCACCCTGTGTCTACAAAGCCACGCTGTTGTAGCCCATGCAGAATGTGGTCTGGCATTGTCCTGCTGAAATAAGCATGGACGTCCCGGGAAGAGACGTCGCCTTGATGGCAACATATGTCTCTCTAAAATCCTAATATACACCTCAGAGTCAATGGTACCTTCACATACAAGCAACTGACCCATGCCGTGGGCACTGATGCACCCCCATACCATCACAGATGCTGGCTTTTGCACCTTTCGCTGATAACAATCTGGATGGTCGTTTTCATCTTTGGCACGGAGAACTCGACGCCCGTTTTTTCCGAAAACTAGCTGAAATGTGGACTCATCTGACCACAGCACACAGTTCCACAGTCTTTCGGTCCATCTGAGATGAGCTCAGGCCCAGAGAACTCACCGGCGTTTCTGCATAGAGTTGATGTATGGCTTCCTCCTTGCGTAATACAGTTTCAAGTTGCATTTCTGGATGCAGCAACGGACTGCGTTGAGTGACAATGGTTTTCCGAAGTACTCCCGAGCCCAGGTGGCTATAATTGTCACAGTAGCATGACGGTTTCTTAGGCAGTGCCGCCTGAGGGCTCGAAGATCACGCGCATTCAACAGTCGTTTCCGACCTTGCCCCTTACGCACTGAGATGTCTCTGAATTCTCTGAATCTTTTCACAATATTATGTACTGTTGATGTTGAAAGACCTAAATTCTCTGCAATCTTGCGTTGAGAAATGTTCGTTTTGAACCGACTAACAATTCTCTCACGAATTTTGGCACAAAGGGGTGAGCCACGACCCATCCTTGCTTGCAAAGACTGAGCCTTTGATGGACGCTACTTTTATACCCAGTCATGATACCTCACCTGCTACCAATTAGCCTGCTTAATGTGGAGTCTTCCAAACCGGTGTTACTTGAATATTCTGTGCACTTTTCAATCTTATTTTAACTCTGTCCCAACTTTTGTTGAGTGTGTTGCAGCCATCAAATTCTAAATTTGTGCATATTTACAAAAAATAAGTTGGTTAGTAAAACTATTGAAAATCTTTTCTTTGTACTTTTGTCAGTTAAATAAAGGTTCACGTGAATTAACATATCAGATTTTTGTTTTCATTGTATTTTGGAAAATATCCCAAATTTTCTGGAAATGGGGTTTGTATTTACTGAATAATACATTTTCATAGAGGAAAGATTTTTAAAAAGTGTTTTTCTGATGAAGGAAAATTTTAAAAGCTGCAAATGCCAGATATATGAAATAAAAACAAAATATTCCATAGATAGTGAGCAGGTCAAGAAACGTCTATGAATGGATGGGCCAAAGGAAGCACCTCTGATACTTTGAGGTCAAGCCTGACTTGGGATAAAATTGTAAAGATCATCTGATTGGTGAGTTAATCAGGGAAGTCAGAATGAAAGAAATGGATCCAAAGCTCTGGGGTAAAGGCGGTTAGAGAGTGAGTATACAGACAAGCAAATGTGAAAAGGTGAGAAATGCAGGTCTGAAGAACAAACCCATCAGGTCAGGCAAAGCAAAAGGAGAGGGGGAGAAATAGGACTAATATATCAGCAAAAGTCTGCTATTGCACATTAAAAATGGTGTTCAACCCAAGCTTTCTGAACAGTACCTCATTTCCTTTCAGGCATACTACAGCTTTCAACACTTAATATCAAATTCTGCATATTCAGGCAACTTAATGCTCTCTGTCTGTACTAGAAATGGCCATTACTGTCAGAAGGCCGAACTTATCTCCATGGCCTCATCTTATCAGAGATTATTGACCTATCCATCTTTCACCTATTTTCTCTGCAATTTAAAACTAACTTGTTTTGTCACTCTCCCAGAGCTGACAAGGAGCTTTTTGATCTGAAACGTTTTATATGTATTTCTTACAACAAATATATTCTCATTATTTTCCTTTTCATTTTCTAATGACAGATTTAAATTTCTTCAAGGATGCTTCCAGTGCCCTAAAATAAATTAAATTCATAGAAAAGACTTGTGTAATCAGCTTTTCATGAATACTTGCTCTTTTTGCAAATTATCAGTTTTTTACCTCCTCTTGGGTTAAATGATTTGTTTAGAGGAGTAAAATTAATGAAAGGTTTTGAATGGACAAATAGGGAATTAGCAACCAAAAACTGTACAGCTTACACTTATAATAGGTTTTTATGTGAGAGAAAGAACTTCCTATCATGCCCCTTCAATTTTAGTTGCTGAGTTATCAGAAGATAAATTAGATGATCGAGAGTTTAAGCAGAGTTCTGAACATTTCATCAAAATGAATCAAGTCTCAAACACAAACATCAGTCAAGATACGCCCTAAAGTGTGTGTATGGATCCATTTGACCCACAAAGATGAGTTATATGGATCATGCAAATGATATCATGACCCAGATGGCCAGAGTGATATGGTTCATGACACAGATGATCCATATGGTGCGGCCCACTAAGGATTCTTCTAAGGCAATTACTGAACTGTCAAAAGTACCTATTCAATCCATCAGGACTTCCATTGCTTATAACCAAGGTGAAGTTCAAAGACTTGTTATGTTTCTGAGGTTTTATAAAAAAAACATTTAAGTAAACATGCTATCTAGTCACTATTTACTAGAGGATTTAAATTGCAATATTGCGCTCCTTGCAGAGCTATGATTTTAGGTATAACAAAAGGCTTGCAGTACTAATGACCATTCTTGGTGTATGCAACTATATCGGAGTCGTTGTGAAAATCTAATTTCCTTGCAGTAAAATCTTTAAGCTCAAAGTCATCTTACCTAGGCAGGTTTTTCTTTGCACTTTGGTCAAATAACACATCATCTTTGGTATAAAACAAATGCATTAATATACATGTATTTTTACAAACAAATCCACCAAGGTAAATATTAAGCCACATAATGTGTAAGTGCTATGCAACAACAATGCCGTTTTATAAAGTAAACACATTGCAAAGCATCTCAAGATACCTCACCATACAAATGGCAGATCCAACTTGAATACCTTTGGTGCACATGGTCAATTGATTTTAAACAGTGCTTTGAAGATAGAGAGAGAAAGGTAGAAGTGGAAGGAGTTGTAAATTTTGGAACTTGAAGCACTGGTGAAATGGTGGGGTGAATAACAAGATCCAAGAATAGGCACATCAGTAAGTATTGATAAGTCTGTGTTTTTACCTGTCTCTTGACCCCATTTATGGTTCTTTATTAATCTCATTTATAAGGGGCCCTACATGCCAAAACAATCTGTAGGACATAGATTTAAACTCTGAAGAGAGATTGTCTAAGATCTGGAAACAGGAATTATACTCAATCTGCAATACAGATCCTAACACTATGAGGATTAATCATCTTAATCTTCTCTCGGTCAAAATTCCATCTCCAACTCCTTGCCAAAATCCTAACCAACTGGCATCATGTAGGGTCATTTCACTCAGTGAACCAGATCAGAATCATTAGATTTCTTTTACGATCATCTTTATTCACCAGTCTAATGATTGAACACTGCTATTGATTCCTTCTATATTTTTAATATGTTACAAAAGGTACTGGGTCAGTTTTTCTGTAAAAATAACTCAGATACTAACAGTTCTTAAAGTTAGTTATGACAAGACTGAACAGGAACTTCAATATTGTGTTTTGAACTTTTGGAATAAAAGATTAAACAATGTCTTGCAATTCTGTAAAATAACACGGCAGTAACTTGGTCTTTAACAAATTGGTCAATAATTGATAAAAAGAACATATTTTAAGGATCTAAGCAGTTCTGTCAAAGAGCCAAGAGTTTTGTGGATGATTTGTAAAGGAGAATGGAAGAGAGATAAAATGGGACTTCTATAGTTTAGAACATTGAGTCATTTGAATCAGTTAAGATTGGATGAGGATCTAAGGAGGAATGGTAACCCTTGTTTACAACTCTTCTATTTGTTTTTTATTTCACTTTACATTTCATTTAGTGTTCCTTTGTGAACCGCACCTATCTGGGGGCACTGCAAATATAAATTGATTTGAGGGACACTGATGCTAACTTTTTCTGAAGGTGGAATCTTAACATTGTCGTCATTGACATTTTCATTCAAAGTAAATTTGTTATTGAAGTGTGTGTGTATATATATATATTACACAAACACATATTACCATGTATGGTTAATTGGAACACATTGGGACCAGCCCATTTTGGCCCAATTAAGTGGCTACTGCAATTAGCCAAAGTTTTATGGAAATAGTTAACAGGCATAAAAAAGACAAACTACCATTTAACTGAGTAACAAATTATGTATTTAAGTGAAATACACATCAGATTATACCACCAATACTACTGCAAAACTACAAAACTGTATTACTTCCTAATACAGTTATCAGAGGAATTCATCTGGTGTACACTGCCATGTTCTTTTGATTGACTGTAAATGAATAGTGCAGACACTTCGTGCAGATAACGGACTGCCTTCATACAATTGTTTTTGACAATTGCATCCTCCAAATCTTCACTTTCATTGTAACATTCAAGATGACTGTTGATACCTTCAAATTCTCCGTAGTTCCTAACTTCTTGAAATTCATTTTCATTCAGCTGTTTCTCCCATCTTTCTAGACATACCACTCTGGTCTTCTGCCTGCTCTAGATCTTTTTTTATTGCTAACTGCCAATGAGACAACAACCATCCTGACTGTAGCACTCCTTTCTTCAAATCTAACCTCACTCCTTCTGAGCGCACTGCTCTTCACTCTCTCCGCACCAATCCTAACCTCACCATCAAACCACAGATAAAGGATGGTGCTCCAGAAGTCTGGTAGACTGACAAGTCTTGCTGAGGCCAGGTGACAATTCTCAGAAACCTCCTGTTATTTACCCCTTGAACAGGACCCACTAAGGAGCACCAGGTCATTGTCTCCCACACCATCCCAACCTTACCAACTCTGGAGATCTCCCATCCACTGCCACCAACCTAATAGTTCCCTAACCCCTCTCCTCCCATTTCAGCCTCCTACCCAAAATCCATTAAACTTGCCTGTCCAGGTAGACCCATTGCTTCTGCTTGTTCCTGCCCCACTGAACTCATATCTGCATACCTCTAGCCTTCTGCATCCAGCACATAATTCTCCGTAACTTGTTCCATCTCCAACAGGATCCCCCCCTCACCAACTCACTTCCCACTTTCCGCTTTCCACAGGAATCGTTCCCAATGCGACTCCCTCTTCTACTCGTCCCTCCCCACTGAACTACCTCTTGGCACTTACCCTTGCAAGTGGAACAAGTGCCACTCCTGCCCCTACACCTCCTCCCTCACTACCATTCAGAGCACCAAACAATCCTTCCATGTGAGGCAAAACTTCACCTGCAGGTCTGTTGGGGTCATGTACTAAATCCAGTTCTCCAGGTGTGGCCTCCTGTATATCTGTGAGACCCAACTTAGATTGGAAGCTGCTTCACCAAGCACCTACCAGAAAAAGTGAGATCTCCCTTGAGCCACCCATTTCAATTCCACTTCCCATTCCCATTCCGATATGTCAGTCCATGGCTTCCTCTAATGCCATGATGAGGTCACACTCAAATTGGAGAAGCGACATCTTATATTCCTTCTGGGTAGTCTCCAACTTGATGGCATGAATATCGATTTCTCCAACTTCTGGTAATTGCCCCCCTCCCTTCAATATTCCCTTTACCCTCTCTCACCCATCTCTTTCCTCTAAGTACTCCCCCCCTTCCATGTTCTAATTTCTCCTGTCAGAATAACTCTTCTCCAGCCCTTTACCTTTTTCACCAATCAACATCCCAACTCTTTACTTCACCCCCCCCCTCAGTTCCACCTATCACCTACCACGTTGTACTTCTTCCTCCCCTCCCCCCACCTGTTACTCTGACTTCTCCCCTTCCTTTCCAGTCCTGAAGAAGGGCTGTGGTCTGAAAATGTTGACTGTTTACTCTTTTCCATCGATGCTGCCTGACCTGCAGAGTTCCTTCAGCATTTTGTGTGTGTTGCTTTGGATTTCCAGCATCTGCAGACTTTCTCATGTCTGGCATCTCCAAGTCTGAATGCTTGAAACCACAGTGAGCAAAACAGCTCTGAATTGTCTTACTGCTTATTTCTTGCCACCCGTCACAGACAAAAAAATCACTGCTTTTTGAACACAAATACACGCAATTGATGCTATTTAAAACTATCGGCTACCCAAATGCAAGCACCTGACATAGGTTAGAAACTGTTTGGCAACAGCCTCCTCTCCCAATTTAGTGACATAGTGTCCCAAATAAACAAAGGGAATCCTGGTTATTTTCTTAATTAGTTGTTGTTAAGTATTGCCCCGAATAAACTGCCGCGCCAATTAACCAATGGCCCAATTAATCAGAATCCACTGTACTATGCTGAGATTCAGTTTTTGCAGACATTTACAGGAAAACAAAGGAATACAACAGAATCCATGAAAAACTGCACACAAAGACTGACAAATAACCGACATGCAAAAGACAAATTGGACATATACAAAACATTTCAGTCCAAAACCCTGTGTTTGTCCTGATGCAAGGTTTCAACCCAGTGTCAACATTTCCTTTCAAGATACTGCTTCACCTTCTGAGTTCTTCTAGCACCATTGCTCGTTGCTGTTCCAGACACACAAGTTTAAAAAACTTAAACAAAAAGATACTGACCTGGATTATGCTAGCAACACCAATGTTCCCTCTAATTTTTTTTTAAAACAGCTGCAAGGACCAACCATCACTAAGCAGGAACTTGTTTTTAAACCCAGCCTGTAAACTGCACAGCGCTTTAATAAAACATTATATAAAGGGAAATTCCAGCTGCATGACTACAAAGGCTATGTGCGTGGGAGCATTTCAGTTACTCCCCGGGTGCTCACCCGCACAGCTTAGAGGGAACAGTGTCACCAAACAATATTTCCATACAAACCACACAGCAAATTTCACCAGGGTTACATGAAATAGAAATAACAGTCAAACATGCCCCCCATGGAAAGAATTTACTGCTTTTCTTATTTAATTCTTTATTCAAATATAGTGAAAGGTACTGATATTTATGTCATAGAACCACAGAATAGAGTTGTACTGCAGAGAAACAGCCCTTTAGCCCACCATGTCCATGCTGACCATTTTGCCCATTTACACTAATTCCAGTGGCAGGCACCTGGTCTGCAATCTGCAAAGCCTCACTGTAGTGAACTAAACTTGATATAAAATGTTGTCAGAACAGACAGATCAACAGGCAACATTTCTTACTCCCTGGATGTTACTCAGGCAGCTAAATATTTTCAGTATTTTATGGTTTTGTTTCAAATTTCCAACAGATACAGAATTTTACTTTTACATAAATTGTTCTTACTCTGGTATGAAGTTTCCCTTATTCAGTGTGATAATAAGTCTTAATTAGAACTGTCCGTAACACATTAACAATTGAGTAGATTCACTTCTTCAATTTCAGTTACAATTCTATTATCTTTATTGTCTCTCAATTCAATCTTTATTTTGCTCCCTATATTACATATTGTTTTAAAAAGGTCTTCAAACTAATTCTATAGTGTTTATTGCTGATACTTTGATATTTTAGTTTAGCTAATTGACCTGTTCATACCAATCCCACTTGTAGCAAGTTGTGTGCTGACTGAATGTCTTGGTGACACAAACTGTCATACAAGAAAAATCAAAAATAAGGAAGTGCAAGTCTAAACCGTTCATTTTCTCTTCAGAGTAAATTAATGTGTACAATGAATCCTAGAAAAACCTATGGTTTAAGAATGTTACATTTCTTCCTGCTTTTATTGGTCATGTATGCACAATTATTTGGGTTAGTCAAACAATTATTGGGAAGAATAATATTATATTATTTCTCGATACAAATACAATCATAGAAAACCCTAACACCTAAAGGCCATTCAATCCATTGGTGCCTGTCTTCACCAAAGAGAAACCTAATCCCACCTTTCACCACAAGGACACAGCCTTGAAGTTTACAGCTCTTCAAGTACACATCCAAGTAATGATTCGATGTTCTGAGGGTTATAGCTGTCCCCAGATTTTCAGATGAATTCCAGACTCCTACCATCCTCACAGTGAAAAAGTATTATCTTCATCATCCCTCTTAATTCTAATTATTTTAAATCGATCTCACTCAGATTTACCTCTAAACTAAAGGAAATGGGTCCTTATTTACTCTATCCAGGACCTTCGTAAGAAAGTAGGGAATAGGAGCAAGACTAAGCCAATTGGTGTTTTGAGCCTGCTCCGCCCGTCATCCAGAACACGGCTGATCTTTTGCCTCAGTGCCACTTTTCTGCCCAGTCCCCATATCCCATGATTACCGTAACAAAAGTCTAACAATCTGTTTTGAATTAAATGACCAAGCCCTTATGGCCCTTCAGGACAAGAAATTCATTAGAGAAACTTATCATCTTAGTTCTAAACAGTGTACAGGTTGTCCCTAGGTTGTTGCAGGGTTCAAACCCAAACGGTTCACTCATCAGAAATGTGACCATGAACCAAGTTCCCACATAGCATAAGATGCCTGCGTACATGTAGCGGCTGGAAAATCCATCCCATACGTTGGGATGGATTGTACAAGTTGGGTGTTCGTAGACTGGATGGGACCTCTTCCTCATTCTGAGAATCCGAATCAGGTTTATTATCACAGACATATATCATGAAATGTGTTGTTTTGTGGCAGCAGGACAGTGCAAGGCATAAATATCACTACAAGTTACACATACATGTTATACTGTACCACAAATAAATATTGATGCAAGACTTTTGTTGCAACACCACTTAAGTAGTTGATCTGTCTCACTCCCGTACTGCTCCTTGTCATCAGCTGAGATTCTGCCAACAGTGAGGTGGTGTTCATGGACTGTTCTGTCTGAGAAGAATGTTCCTAAAACATTATGAGTGGTTCTTTAAGCTCTTGCACCTCCTCACCAATGAGAAGAGGGCATATCCTTGGATGGTGAGGGTCCTTAATGATGGATGCCACCTTCCAGCAGTTGTCCTCAATGGTGAGGGAGATTGCTCCCAAGATGAAACTGGCTGAATTTACAACCTTCTGCAGCTTCTTTCAATCCTGAGCATTGCTGCCTCCATACCAGGGAATGATGTAACCAGTCAGAATGCTCTCCACATTGTACTTCTGCAGAAATCTGCTAGAGTCTTTGGTGACATACCAAATTTCCTCAGACTCCTTATGAAGCATAGACATTGTAGTGCCTTTTTCTTAATTGCATCACTGTGTTTGGCTCAGATAGATGCTCTGAGATGTTGACACCCAGGGTCTTGAAGCCGCTCACTCTTTCCACTGCTGACCCCTTGATGAGGACTGGTGTGGCTTCCTCTTCCTGGAGTCCACGATCAATTCCTTCGCCTTACTGACCTTTGCAAGGCTTTTGTTGCAACATCGGCTGTTGAAGTGATATATCTCACTCTTCATCACCATCTGAGATTTTGCCAACAACAGTAATGTCATCAGTGAACTGTGTTTGAGCTGTGCCCATCCACACAGCCATGAGTGTAGAGAGAGTAGACCAGTGGCTAAGTATATATCCTTGAGGTGCACCTGTGTTGTCAGTAAGATGTATTACCAGTCCTCACTGACTGTTGTCTCTTAATGAGGAAGTCAAGGATTGTAACACTTGATTTCAAATTCCTGTATAAGGAAACATCTCTCACATTAAGCCTGTCAAAGAATTTTCTAAGTTTCTATGAGAATTCTTTCAAAATTGTGGAGAATACAGACCCATCCAATCTCTTTACATTGGTTCCAGGGAGGCTGGGTTTCCACATAAGTCGAATTTTCACTTATTCCCCGGCTTCTACAACAGGTGGGGAGTTCTGTCTCTTTACTGAAGAATTAGGTAAGGAGACCAAACGTAATTGCTGTCACTTTATTTTAGACACCTGAATTAAGTTTTCCTTCAGCCTCCCTGTTCCATAGAAAACAACTGCAGCTCATCCAACCTCTCCTCATATCATAGCTACGATTTATTAGATCTATCAATTTTTTTGTGTACAATGAATTCAGGGACATATGATTTTTTAAAAAAAACACGATAAATTACAATGCGGAATCCTATTATGTCAATAATTAGCTCGATACCTTCTGTGATGCTCGGTAAAGCTCGGAGGATAACACTGATGGTCTTTTTCAGTTCTATCATAGAGGCTGGCTGGCTGGAGATGAAGGGAAGTGCCTGCACGCACTCGGCAGGGTGCCTGTGGAAAACTGTCCGCAGGTAATACTCTACGAGGCGGACAGCAATGTTTAGGTTCCCGCTGACAGCGTCAGCGTGCACCACCCCGATGAGCGCGGGTACATCTTCCCAGGAACTCGACCTTTGCCGGACATCTTTCAGGAGTTCTTGGATCACGAGGTCGTTTTGTTTGTCACAGATAAAATCTTGATGGAAAAGGAAGATAATTAACCGGGCTTTGATACGTCTCTGCTCCTTACTCCCATTAACCATGTGTGTCACTTTAACGGAAGAATCAATTAAGGATTCAAACTCCCATTCTTTGTCAGTCTCGGACTTCTGCTCCTTGCATTGCGGTTCAATCATTTCATGGTTGCTTTTCGTGTCCGAAATTCGACTGCAAACTTTCCCCGGTCGTGAAAACATGTTATTCACAAACTGAAACATCAGGTCCCTGTTATCGCACACCTCCCCGATCAGGAAGATGTTCTCTCTACCTCCGATAGTTTTGACCACCTCCTGGAACTCCCTCTCGGTCCATTCTGCATCCATATCCATTGTCACACTTTCTAGTTTATTGCTGTCCGACTGCGGGCGAAAGCTGTGAACCCCCGCCGGCTTCGCCTCGAACTCCAGCTGACTGGCCATTGGTCATTTCACAAGGGGCGGTGCCGTTACTGCTCTGTGATGTCACAGTCGGTAGGAAATCACGCCCCCTGATTTCACCCAACGACCGCCCGCCGCATCGGTTCCACGGTGGGGAAGGTGTTAGACGTGGAAACTGCAATGGCGCGATTGTGAATTTCAACCAATTTCCCCTTCGAAAGAGAAATTTCCCGAGCAGCCAAAGAGCTTAGACAACAGTCGACAAACACAAAAAATAAAATGGAAAGGCATGCGATCAAGTTTAGCTAAGTAAGATAAACAACGTTGACACTTTTTGACATGTAACAGACTGGTGGGTTTAGAATCTGGATCAGGTTAAATATCACCGGCATATGCCGTGAAATTTGTTTAACTTCGCAGCAGCAGTACATGATAAATATAGGAAAGACATTAACAGTAAGTATATATACGTATATTATTAAATAGTTAAATAAATAGTGCAAAACAAATAAAAACTAGTGAGGTAGTGTTGTAGGTTTTTGCAAGTAAAACGACGAGGCATTTTATATTTCATAAAAAACTTTTGCAACTCATTTTTTGGACTCCAGAAAACTGAAGACAAAACGCGGTTAAAGTACTTTACGTAAATCACGTCAGACCCGCCTCTTAAAGAGGACCCCAACTCAATGTTAGTGGTTGTTAATTCTGTATGCTTTCACCAATTACATTACCCGATACAGACCCTCCCCCCCCCCCCCGGCAGAATTCACGAAACCGGTTGCCGTTGTGAGCCTGTATAGAGCTTGGACGTGCCCGGCTTGTGCTCTATGTTCCATAGGTCGAGGAATGAAAAAAAAAGGTGCGTCTGGCTCGTCCGGAGATGTGTTGACACGCTAATGGCCGCGTCGTGACGGCAGGGGGATGGTAACGGAATCCTCCAAAACTTTATTTTACACACCTCTTTAACTCCATATGCTCTGTTTAAGGTGATCTGCCATAACACGTTCAGGTTTACTCCTCTATGATAAAAGTCTTTTCTCACGTTCCAAAAGGTGAAACTAGCCAATGCAAGGGAGCCTAAGGGAATGCTGGTGTGCATCATGGCGGAATGTAGGGCGACAGAACCCAAGAATCCCATGATGGGAAGTAGAATAGGTGCAAAGGAATTGAATTTACCGAGGAGGGTGAAATGCTGTTCAGAGGCTGACCAGACAGGCAGGGTGTCAGGAATGTAATCACCTGGCACTCATAACGGCTCAGCCGCGGATTACTGCAGATCCTCTTTTGGAACTGTACTGAGCCCCAGCAGGACCCACGGAGTCGATCATGCCAATAATAATGCATCAGAGCATCCGTTAAGGAGCAGTGAAACCACTAGCATAGGCCATTGGACTGTGGTGGTAAGCCATGGTGTAATAACACTAAGGTTTTGAGCCATCGCGACCCAGAGGTCTGATATGAATTAGGGATGACGGTCAGAGGAAATATCAGATGGGTCTACGGCTGACATCGAGGCTAGAGGGGCAACCTCTGGCCACCTGGTACGGTCCACCATAATAAGGAGGTGCGTGAAACTGCAGGAGGGGGAAAGGGACCAACAGGGTCCACATTGACGTGGTCAAACCAACACTCCGACCTTAAAAGCTGCCTGAACATTACTGTTCATTTTGCCTGCTGGCATTCCACACAGGGCTACAGTCCAATCACACACGTTCCTTCTAAGGCCGTGCCACACAAACTTTAGTGCACCCTGTTTCTGAGGCCTTCCAACCTGGATGTGAGAGGCTGCATATGGAGTTAAAAACAGTCTGTCTACAGTTCGCGGGCACTATAGGGCATGGGCGACTGGTTGAGACATCGCAGAGGAAAGAAACCCCAGCTCCCCCGAACTTAATGTCAGCCAACCGCAGGCCCGTGACTGCTGTTCGGTAAGCCTGGACCTCTGGGTCAGTAGCTTGGTCGGCTGCTATGCCAGCATAGTCAACCCCTGTGTGTATGTCCTCAATGGCTGGCTGTGAGAGGCAATCAGCCGCGGTATTCTATATCCTCTTAATGTTGTATATCAGTGGTAAATTCTGGTATCTTGGCCACCATGTACACAAGGAAGCTTGTAGCCTACGAATGCTGTGAAATGGTGACTCTCTGGAAGAAAATGAAAATGAGGGACAGCCAGATAGAGACCAAGAAGCTCACAGTCAAATGTGCTGCAGTTCCTTTTCGGGAGACAGAGCTGCTGGCTGAGAAAGTCAGTGGTTGACAACCCATACTGGCACTTAGCAGGGTTATTAATCAACCCATGTTGGCTTAAGTATTAAAACTGTGCAGAGATGAGATGAGTGTTTGGATTTGGATGCACTGGTGACAGTCTGTCAGCCACTTGAAAGTCTGTACTGCATTTTTCAGACCAAATGGCATACGCAGAAACTCAAAGAGGCCAAACAAGGTGATCATATCTTTTTTTGGAACGTTCTTCAAGCGCACAGGCACCTGATGGAAGCCCCTAACTAGATCAACTTTGGAAGAAATTAACTTTCTGTCTAACTGTACTAAAAAGCCTTGGCTGTGTGGGGCCAGGTAATGATTGGGGCAGTGGTCACTTTAGGGCATCGGTACCTGATTGCCACTTGGGCAGCAGCCATCTTCAGACCTGGAAGTCCAGGGACTATTTGACCAGCATACAATGCTAAGTCTTTCTTTCCGTTTTGGCAAACTTAGCTTTCATGGTTGCCAGCTTATTAGGGGCCAGTAGTGGGAATGTGGTACATATTTAACCCCATGTTTTGCGACTAGTGGAAAATGTGGCCTTGTTGAGGTTTGGGAATTTGCCCAGCAGGCGAGCAAACTCACATGCGGTGGTACATGCGCTTAGCAGAATCGTTGTGGGGAACCACTTATTGGGGGAACAGGGTAATGACTCAAAATCCTTGACATCCACAAGCCAGCAGTTTTTAAGATCAACTAATAGTCCTTTGGGCACACAGGAAATTTGCACAGAGCAGAGGTTTAGGCACTTTAGCCGGGATAAAGTCTCACGTGTAACATCGCCCACTGAAGCAGAATGTCACCCATCGTGTCCTGCAAGTCTGGCTCTTGCCGCTGTTGACAGCCTCCAGTGAGGTTTCATTGGTCTTTGCCTTCTTTTCAATAGGTGATGCTGGCAGCACACTCACTTGAGCATCTGTGTCACACAGGAAGGGTTGCCCTGAGAGGGTGTTTGTAATGAACAGTAGATGGCCCTGGCAGGTGCAACCCATGGTGTTCACGGACCTCTGATGTCCCGGTACGCTGGCACTGTCGAAGCTGCAAAGCAGTTGGCATTTCCTAACGTTCATGCCAAAGCAAGCGTCATGGGTATAGAGAGTAGAGCAGTGGGCTAAGCACACATCTCTGAGGTGCACCAGTGTTGATCGTCAATGATGTGTAGATGCTATTACCAATCTACACAGATTGTGATCTTCTGGTTAGGAAATCGAGGATCCAGTTGTAGAGGGAGGTACAGAAGCCCAATTCTGTAGCTTTTCGATCAGCACTGTAGGAATGGTGGTGTTAATTGCTGATCTATAGTCAATAAACAGCATTCTGACATAGGTATTTGTATAGTCCAGGTGATCTACGGCTGCGTGGAGAGCCATTGAGATCACATGTTTAATAAAATCCTAATTTTGGCTCAAGTTCTTTCTTAACAGACTTACACATATTTTAATATTTTAAATCTCTGAAAAAACATTTCAGGATTTTGAAAATTGAATTAATTCATTTGGAGACAGTGGAGTGAGTCTCAATATTTGTTTACCTACTGTACATATAAATTTGTATGTACCATATGTACCATGGTCTCGCAAGACTGTACTAAGTTTCAGATCAAATTACATTAAATATCTAAATCTGGTTTTTCTTTCTTCCTCTTTGAGGTTTTAACACCTGCTCAGATTTTCCTGTTATTTGACAATGCCTCAGCAGAACCCCCAAATGAAATATGGTTTATTTCTGATAAGAATCAGGTTCTCGTTTTCACTGTAGAATTACAGACAGTGAGACAGTGATCCAATGGTGCATCAACCATTAAAAACTTTGATCGATGTGCATAAACCAAAGTACTTTAACCTATTCAAAATTTTTTTTTTGGAATAAGTTAGGTAATTCCTGCAAACTTCAGTATATCAAAAATAGGTTTTGCAATTGAAGGCGGCTCAATCCTATACTAAAAACAAAGGTCCATATGTCTATTATAATACAAAAGCTTAGAATTATCTTTAGAGAAAATACAAAGATGTGGAAACAGGTAAGATAGAGGCATGGAAGTTGTTTCCATGGATGAGACTCAAACTAGGGGACAAAGCCAAAAGAAATGGGGGAATAGGTTATGATGGAGATGAGAAGAAACTTCTTTTCCCACAGAATAGTGAATCTGTGGAATTCTCTGCCCAAAGTAGTAGAATCTACCACATTAAATGTACAGTATTTAAGATACAATTATATAAATTTTTTGCATACCGAAGAAATTATGGGTTGTGGGGCAAGGGCAGGTAGGTGGAGCTGAGTCGAAAGATCTTATTGAATGGTGGAGCAGGCTTAACAACCTACTCCAGCTCTTATGTTTCTATTTCTTATATATATTTTGACCAAGGAGTAAACTGTACATCTTTGTGTTGTCCTTTAAAACAATTCAATGTTGACATTATGGTTTGTCATTCATTAAACTGCCGTAAATTACAAAGGTGGGCTATTGACTAAGTCACATAATTCCTCTAATGGCACGTTTTTTCAAATAATGACATTATAAGCAAGAGAGGTCATAGAGCATATGATAAGCTAAATGAAGCACACATTGAGAGAGGCAGCTGCTAAATAAGAGTGAACAGTGAAATTTGGAAGAAATGAGTGATACAGAATGGGTAGAGTATTAATTTGGTAAAGGACTGATGAATGGGTAACTGTGAGATATGAAACAGTGACAATGCTGTAATAGTAATAAGACTGAATGGTAAACACAGGGAAAGCGAGTTGTAGATATCTTTAAAAATCACAGATGTTTCAGTGTCACAAACAGCAACTAAAGTTTGAAGGGGAAAGTGGTTTGAAAGTTGAATTAATCCCCCTCCCCCCACACCTAAGAAAAACTTACCAACTGCATAGAATCTGACAGAATTCTCTTTCTGGTCATCATATTAAGGTCTAATGACATGCTTAGAAAAAGACTAATTATAGAAAAGCGTTTACATTTTTTAAATAAACAATCTTAACACTTCACTCTTCACATGTCCCACAATGAATTGGCTAAAAGCAACCTTTGTTTAAATCTGGCACTGTATCAAGATAGTTTGTTTCCCAGCCATATTCTGGCAAGGCCTTGATTAGCAAAAGAAACTTTCCAGTGGAGATCACTTTGTATGAAACACTCAGCTGCTCAAGTCCTCCCCCGCCCCCCAAAAGAGAATTCAGCCAGTAAGTGGAAGAAGAATCTACAGTACAGAGTGCTGCTGTAAAATCTGACAGCTTCAAATGATTTGTTTAATACAACATTGCAAATTGAATTTTAATAATACTGTTAATTTTGAAAGCACTTCAAAATCAATAAAAGCAGAATTCTGGGCATTATACTTAAAGTACTTACCTGGTTGCAGACTAAATATGCCTAGTTTGTTCATGTTTGTATTTCAAGCTAACTTTTATCCATAATTATCTTTCCTCAAGCCTTAAACGTTAGCTGACTTTTCTTATCTTTATTTTTCCTATAGTAAGGAGACCCCATGATCTCAGAATTTTCTGGGTGAAGAATGCAATTATATCTAGTGACATTATTATATTTGATATCCTCTTAATTTGCTCTTCTCCTTTCTGTCCTTCCATTAAAACCCTATAATTATCAGGTGAAAGGTCATTGGGCTCAAATGTTAATCCTTTTCCCTCTCCACAAATACTACTGAACCTGCTGAGTATATCCACCAATTGCTGATTTGATTATCACAATTCTTGGCAGAACAACATACAAACAGAATACACCAAACAACAAAACAGCAGCAGCAAAACTACTCCCGTTCCTCCCTCCCACTGACGTACATGTTGTTCGTCCATCGTTGTTGTTGATGAAGACCTCAACGCCATTGATGGTGTCAAGACTAGTGCATGATTTGGATTTAAGTGAGGGAGAGTTGTGCAGCATCAGCCTCACTCTGTCTTCCCAATTCCCATCTGGATCTAGTGGCAAGACAGAGTCGAGATGGCTGGAGATGGGACTAGGCACAGTGGATGACCAGAACATCTTCTGTGTCTTGTCGTGCTCCACAGAGACCGCCTTCTTGACCATTGGACCTTCCATTGGTCTCGTCTGCTCAATCAGCCGGAGTCTATCTTCGCATCCTGCGATAGACAACCCCCTATCTCACCGAGGGTTTGAGACCCGTCGGCTACCCTCACCTGGTTTAGCCGACTTGTTGAAGCCGTTGCCCGGGGTGTGGCCGCTGTCGCATGCAAACAGCTACGAAGAGCCACAGGTGAGAGCTGAGTGCCAGGTGGGGACCAAAGGTGGACTAACCACCTTGAAAAGGATGCGACATGTTCCCCCACCAGAGGTACATACATAGTCCTCTAACCACAGTCTATCCTCTTCAGCTTCCAGTAGACTCGGATATGGACTTGGGGCTTCAACTATTCCAGTGAACCTGCAGAGATTCACAGATCTGGGTCTCCAGCCAAAAGGAGTTGACTTCCAGACTTCTGATTCTACCCTTGGGCCTTGATCTTCTACATTGACAACAGGACTTGCCAATCACCAAACCGCAAACTCCAGACTCACTGATTCACAATCCCAGGGAGTCATCGCACCTAGTTCTTCCACCCTCCTGATACTCTAATTCCAAAACACACCAACAGCTCACTGACCATGGGAGAGCTTCCAGCTTTCGTCCACACTGGTCAGTCAGTCTGACATCCCAGTGGTCCACAGATATCCCATGTCTACATTGCTGTCCTTTGAATTCAGAGCAGACTTTGACTTGTCCTTTAATTCCTCCACATCCCTGACCCAAAAACCATAACCTAACACCTAACTCTCCTCTGTTCCCAAAACCATCCCCACAAACCCAAACAATACAACGAAAACTGAGCTGCAACCTCAACGAAGGTCGCAGCTTGACACTATCTTGAGCAACAATCAAGGGGAATATCTTTGATAGGGTGAGGTCAGGGTTGCCGTGATTGCCATGTTGAAAACAGGTCAATGAGAGAAATATATTTTTTTCTTTAAAGGCCTTAAGTAAATCAGTGCCATTATTTAGGTTTTTCTCTCTGTATAACCAGATCCCATTGCTCATTTTTTTTTCTCTCTGGTCAAACTTTCATCCAAAACATCCATTGTGTGAGTGGACTAGTGTAGGAGAGGGAACTTGAGGCTTTGGCAGGGAGGCACAGGTAGGGAGCAGGTAAGGCTGTTGTAGTGGTTGAATAAAAAGTCACTAAATTACAGCTAATTAAATAAAGGGATGATGCAGGATCAGCTGATGTGCTGTAGCTGCATGATGTGGAAGCTGGTTGACCCCATTGTGGTTCCTGGTGACCACACTTTAGCAGCAAGTGTTGGCTGCTTGAGGGATTCAGGCTCAAAGTTGATGACCTGGGATCTGAATTTCGAACACTGCAGCACATCAGGGAGGGGGAGAGTTACCTGGATTCTTTGCTTCAGGAGGTAGCCACACCCATTAGATTAGCTGCCTCAAATTCAGTCTGTGGTCAGGGGCAAGAGGGTGTGACTGCGAGTGAGGTGGGAAGTGGGATCCAAGAGACAGTGCTGGAGGAGCCTCAGTCCAACAGGTATGAGATTCTTGCTCCCTGTGTGGATGAGAGTGGGGGCTGTAGGAAGGACAAGCTACCTAACTGGCACTGTAGTTCAGGGAGCCATTTCAAGAGAGGGAAGAGAGAGAAATGTGGTGGTATTTGGGGATAGTATATTCAGGGAAATAGACAGAGCTCTCTGTCATGAGAATAGAGCATCCCGAAGGATATGTTG
This sequence comes from Mobula birostris, assembly GCF_030028105.1. NCBI lineage: Eukaryota > Metazoa > Chordata > Chondrichthyes > Myliobatiformes > Myliobatidae > Mobula > Mobula birostris. Next base: position 37,690,084 of record NC_092373.1, on the reverse strand, counting down.
TCTGCCTGGTGCCCGGGTTTGAGATATCTTATCTGACCTGCAGAGGGATTTGCAGGAGGGGAAAGATCCAGTTGTCGTGGTCCATGTGGGTACCAATGACATAGGTAGAATGAGGAAAGAGGTTCTGCTGAGGGAATTTGAGCAGCTAGGGACTAAATTAAAAATCAGAACCAAAAAAGTGGTGATCTCTGGATTACCACCTGAGCCACGTGCAAATTAGCATAGGGTCAAGAACATTAGAGAGTTAAATGCGTGGCTCAAGGATTGGTGTGGGAGAAGTGGGTTTGAATTTGTGGGAAATTGGCACAGTATTGGGGAAGAAGGGAGCTGTACCAATGCGATGGGCTCTACCTGAACTGTGATGGGACTTGGATCCCAGTGAATCGCATAACTAGGGCTGTGGATAAGGCTTTAAACTAAATAGTACAGGGGTGCGTTCAACAGATTGGAGAAGTATGGATAAAGTAAAAGAGAGATGTGAGGATAAAGTTAAAAAAGCAAAAGAGAAAAGTAAGAGTGGAGTGAAGAAAAGTCAAGTGCAAAAGTTTACAAGATTTTAAAACCACAATGAGTGTAAGGTCACTATCTGAATGCCCATAGTATTCGAAGTAAGGTCAGTGAACTTGTGGCACAAATCAGTACAAAAAGGTATGATTTAGTGGCCATTACAGAAGCGTGGTTGCAGGCTGGAGAGGATTGGGAATTAAATATCCAAGGATATCAGGTAATACGGAAGGATAGGCAGGAAGGTGGGGTAGCGCTCTTAATTAAGGTTGGGATCAGGGTGATAGAGATGATATAAGATCCAAGGAGCAGAATGTTGAATCCATCTGGGTAGATTAGAAATAGTAAAAGGAAAAAAAATCACTGGTGGGAGTTGTCTATTGGCCACCGAATAATAAGATTACGGTGGCACAGGCAATAAACAGAGAAATACCTGAGGCATGTAAGAATGGAACAGCAGTTATCATGGGAGTCTTTAACTTGCACATAGATTGGGACAGGAGAGGGAAGGATGGACCTAAGAGCTAGAAAGTTGATTGGGCAGATCTTCCCCTTTCCCCCTCCTGTCTTTTTCTATCATTTTGGATCTCCCTCTCCCCCTCCCACTTTCAAATCTCTTACTATCTCTTCTTTCAGTTAGTCCTGACGAAGGGTCTCGGCCCGAAACATCGACTGTACCTCTTCCTATAGATGCTGCCTGGCCTGCTGCATTCACCAGCAATTTTTATGTGTGTTGAATGTACACATCTACTTTGGGAGATTAATTCTGAAGAGAGTCAGCAGCTTTAAATTCCTGGGCTTGAACATACTGGATGACCAGTCCTGGATCTGGCCTATAAATGTTGCAGCATCTTTACTTTCTTTGGAGTTCAGCTTATTATTTAACTTTTAACAACCTTCTGCAGACGTACTGTTGAAAGTATCCTGACTGGTTGTGACATAGTCTGGTACGGCAGTTTGAATGCACAGGAACGTAATAAGCTGAGAGTAGTGGACTCTGCCCAAAGCATCATGGGCACATGCCTCCCCAATATTGGTAGCTACAGGAGGCGCTACTCCAAGAGAATTATAATCAAACATCTTCAACGCTTGGGGTATATCCCACACAACTAGGTTCAAAGAGTGTAGAGGCTGTCTCATTAAGACAGGCGTACAGCAACCCCAATCAGAGCCTTCATGGATGACCACATGGCGACAACTACATCAGTCCCAGGCTGCAGATGTATCCTCCAGGGAACAATGACGCTCAACACATGGGTAAAGATGAGCTTTAAGCCAGAGAAATCCAGGTCTCTGCTGTTGAAATAAAAGGCAGTTTCACCGACAAGTTCTGTTTCTCTTTGAATGGGATTGCTATCTCATCAATTTCTGAGAAATGAGTTGATATTGTCTGGAGAAGGTCTGACTGCGGGCTAGACTCGGCTGCCACCCGGAAGACCACCAAGGAGTTACAAGTCTGGTTCGCCAGTGCAGATGAGTTGGGCCTACCTGGCAAGTTCAAGGCCTGGATCCACCAGCTTGGTATCCTCTGCTCCATGCTGGTGCATGACATACCCACACTTACAGCTGAGGCTCTTGAAAGAAAGATCAATGGCTATCTTCGAAGATGGCTGGGCCTCCCATAACCTGAGCAGCATTGCACTGTATGGGAAGAGAAATAAACTGCTGCTTCCCTTCAGCACCCTGAACAAGTTCATGCTTTTCCATGCAAGACAATTGTTGCTGTGCAGATTCCAGCATCCCTAAAGACTTGTCTGTCCAGACCTCAATGCCTGCTGACAAGAAATGAAAGGCTAAGGACCTGGTGATGGCTGAGTCACAGGGATCTGATTGGGACAGTGGCACCGTTAGGCAGGACTTGGCAGCTTCCCTTCAACCTGTTTTGACAGGACCAGACACAAACTTGTCCAGGAAGAGGTGCGAGCAGCAGTCAAGAAAATGCATACCTCGAGGACAGTAGGAATGGGCAGCAGGGAGATTGGACAAGGTGGAAGCATGTGCTCAAGTGGAAGATCTGGTCCAACATCTGGCAGGAAGAACCCCTTTATGTAAAAACTGGTTTTTTTAATCTTGAGAATACTGCTGATATACCATGTACTGCTCCAAGTGGTTTTCTTACCTGTGCATAAATAATTGCACATGATAATATATTCAACTTTTTACATCACACCCGTGGTAAAATGCATTTTCTATCCATCTTTGTCTTCTACCATTCTACTCATTTGCTTCATTTTTAAGCTTAGCATAATTTACAAATATTGAAACTCCAGTTTAACAATGATAATATACATTTTAAGCGACATAATGGACCAGTGGTCATAATAAACCAACACAGTGCCAACATCTCCCCATAGTCCAAAAGAAAATTTATTACACCTTTTTGGTTTCTGCCCTTTAGCCAGTTTGCTTCCTGCGATCTAAAAATAATTTCAGTAAATATAGGGTTTGTAAGTTTGAGTAGATACATAATGGTAATTATAATCATGTATTTACTTCTGGAAGTTGCATTGCAAGTAATCTTTCCACTGAGAGTGGAACTAGCTGTCAATGGCAGTGGTAGGTGAAAGTCCAATTGTAACATTTAAGAGAAGTTTGGATAGGATCCTGGATGAGGGGTGTGGAGAGCTCTGGTCAGGCTGGCACATATTAGTTGGATCAAAGGGCCTGTTTCTGTGTTGTATTGCTCTATGAACTGCTGGAGGCTCTCAGCAGCTCAGCATCTGCAGAGGTAAAAGGATGGTCACTAATTTGGGTTGAGATCCTACCAATGAGGCAAAAGGAGCATATCCTTAATCTATTGACGTTTATAATGCAGCTGTCCCCAACCACCGGACTGCAAAGCATATGCTACCGGTCCGCGAGAAAACGATATGAGCCAGCTGCACCTATCCTCATTCCCTGACACAAACTGTTGAACTTGAACATAGGGTTGCCAACTGTCCCGTATTTGCCGTGACATCCCGCATACAGTATTGGGTTAAATTGGTTTGTCCCATACGGGACCGCCCTTGTCCCGTATTTCCCCCGCTAAGGTAGAGCATTCCTATGAAACCTTTCGTGCCGAAATGGCGTAAAGCAAAAAACCAATAATTTATATGGCAAACATTTTTGAGCGTTCCGAGACCCAAAAAATAACCTAACAAATCATACCAAACACATAAAACCAGGAATGATATGATAAATACACAGCCTGTATAAAGTAGAAACAATGTATGTAGTCTAGTCCCGAAGATAAAGGCAAAACAGATTTGTGGGGGGAAAAATCAGTGCGTATGCGCATGCACACACAGGTGCCCGCGCAAGGCTTCATGGTTATGGTAGTCTTTCTTGGGGTAAAGTGTCCCAGGATTTGACTGCTACTTTTGGGAGAGAAAGTCGGCAACCCTAATTGTAAAAGACATGTTGAGGTGAGTTTAACCCTTTAACCCTACTTGAACACCCCCTACCCACAAGAATATTGTCAATATTAAACGGGTCTGTGGTGCAGAAAAGGTTGGGGACCCCTGTTATAATGGACCATCTGCATGCAGGATTAGTTTGATTAGGTTCAGTAGGTACATTTAATGTCAGAGAGAAGTATACAATATACATCCTGAAATTCTTTTTCTTTACAAACGTCCACAAAGAGTGCCCCCCAAAGACTAAATGACAGTTATATGTTAGACTGCCAAAGGACTCCCTCCCAGCAAAAATAAACATCAGTGCCCTCCACTGAGCACTCAAGTGTGCAGCACAGCATCAAGACAGACTTGCAGTATCCTGGTACTGTGAAGACTACTTGTTCACCTGGTAATTCAACATATCACAGACGCTCTCTCTCCCCCTAATAAGGGAAAAAGAGGTGCCCCTGTTTCACATCGAGGGGAGATATAACAAACAACTCGCTGATTTATGTTAAGTCTGTTGCGTTACCGTTTCCGAACCCTGCGCCCAAAGAATTGGCCCTGAGGCTTAGGCCTCTGGGCACACAGCCGGCAGCTAACCCACTGCTCCCGATGTTGTGTTCTCCTGTGACACCTCAGTCAGGGGCACCGGCCTTGAATCAGTCCGTCTTCAGAGCCATGAAAATCCAGCGCCCTGATGGTTTGCTAGTCTTCCAGGCTAGGTGACATTATCTTATAGTTTGGCACATCATAGGCTAAAACATCTTGTGCTCTGTTCTAGTGGCTTTGCTTTAGTTTTGTCTTTTGTCATAAATCCATGGTAATCGTCATTCAGCCACTAGTAACATTAAATATAGACCAATTACCCAATTTCTTTGCTCTTTTAGAGAATTATGAAATATCCTTTTAGCCTTTTTTTCTGTCAAGGAAAATTCCAGCTTTTCAAAGGTCCCACTGGTCACCTTACACTATGAACTTCACTTGACTAAATGTATTCCCAGCAGCTTGCCACTGATGCTATCTAATTTGCTGAGTGGTTTGTTTGGTTGTTTCTGTCCAGGATTCCCCATCTCTTCCTGGGGTTATGGAGCAAATTACCTTTCACACACACAACCTTCCATAAAACCATTAACCCCTGGTATGTTGATAATTGTAATGTTGAAAATTTGATCACCTCTGCTGGAATTTATTTCCACTTTGTTCTCATATTCACACATTTCATCTTTAACTCCTAAGCCATTATTAAATGTGCTCCAGCATCATAATTACATAAGTTGTAAATAATCAGGCACATGCAGGTTTTGTAAAGGGAAAATCCAAGAGTTCTTTTTCTGGTTGACATTTAATTAAGTCATGGAAATACATTTTGTAATTTATAACTTGGGTCTAAGCATAAAAGGTGTGGTCATTAAATTTCATGTCACCAAGTAGGAAAGGTGGCTACTTTTGTAGTAAGACTACAAAAACAGGTTGTTTGATGGGCAAGAGGTTTCCACCTCACATCCAAAAGGCAGATTGCTGGGAATTAAATGCAAGAGGGAGGTTATGTTAGTTATATGGGGAAATGGTAAGACACTCAGGATATTGTGTAGTTTTGGACTGCTTAATTAAGCATATTAAGGCATTAGAGTTTAGTAGAGGTTACTCAACTAATAAGGAGTTGGCAAATAAAAAAGGAAAGGTTGTACTGAAGTTTAGAAAACTGGTTGTAACGTACAAGAGCCAGATGGGACTATAAAGAATGGATGTAAAAAGGACAATCCTCTTATGAGGAATCCGTAGGAGAGGGGAAAAATATCCAAGGAACCTGTTTAACATTGAAGTTTTCCTTTTTCTCCTTCCAGACCTACACTAGTCTTTGGAACTTTTTCCTCAAAGGGAGATGGAAGCAACTTTTTAATTATTTTTAAGGGATAGTTGCTTGATAAGATTGAGAGTTTGACCGGGGGGGGGGGGGGGGGGGGGGAGAAGAGAGAGGAGTTTGGAGTCATTGGTTGCTGTTGACCAACAGGAATGTGCAATTTTGCTGTATTATTAAATGGTAAAAGGAGCTCATAATTTATACATTTTCATATTAGAACGTTCAGCGTCTGCCTTTACCTTTTCACTTATGTTCTTTCAACCCTCCCCCCCCCCCGCCTTTTCTAGAACTTCAAACTGATTTGATTTACAACCTTTTCTGCCTTGACAGACGTTGACCTGAAACCCAGGCCATTTCTTTGCACATATGCCACTTGACCTAAATGTTTCAAGCATTATCAGTCCAACTGTATCTAATTGTCAATAAATCTCTTCTATGCTTCGGCCTCCGTTACTGTAAGAGTAAACAGCTGACATTTTGGGCTGAGGCCCTACTTCAGGACTTCTCAACAGTCTTCCATGCCCATGCAATTCTAGTGCTCAGCAAGATAATTAAATGCAGTTAGTGACTTGAGCTTCAACCACACTCTCATGGAGCTTGTACAACCTACAAAGATTTTGTGCACAAACTCTAACTCCTTCACTATTAAAATCTGTCAGCTTGTATCACTTAACAATAGAACTGAAATTTTAAACACCAAAGAAAGGACTTTCTACAATAAAATTTAAAACTGGGCAGTTTTTCAATTTTACTTGGAACAGTTGACACAGCTGCTCGAGGAAAACACTCATCTATTGCCAGTTTCAATACTAAGGGAATAGTAGATTCGAAGATCGCTTAACACCCATCAATCATACAAATTCTTGGGTTTCTTTAGTTGCCATTGTACTGTACTATATGAAATAACAAAACAGCAAAGGCATTCAACCAGACAATTTAAACCACTTGGCTATTTATTTTCAATTTATGTACAGCTTTGTTTTAAATTCTTGATGGGTACAGCATCTGCAGAAGAAAATAAATTTAAGAATATTAGAGAAAATGAAACATCCACAAACTGCTTAAAGCTTCAATTAAACTTCTCAATAAAAACAAATTTTTCTCAGGGTTGTTTATGGCGACATAATAAACTTACTTTGAACTTTAAGTACATTTAACTATCCCTCGTGGAATATGCAGTTACCTAACTCCAAATTTATTCAGTGCCAAATCCATGTTTTACAGTGTCCACTTCTTATACAACTAAGGACAGTCAAAGCACCTGCAGCCAGCAAAGTCCCCTAGCTTGAGTTATTTTACTGAAAACTGCCCAACAACAGTAGAAGCAGAGCGCAGTATAGTATTTACCAAGCATTTCTACCAGACCATGCTTTGCCATACCCCAGGAGCATAATTAAAAAATGGAAAACTGGTTTCTGTCCCCGGTTTGAAAATGTGTCTAAGTTTCTAATAATTCTACATCTATAATGAACATCAGTAATACTATCAAACTTGGTGAACAATATTTCAGATTAATTTTCAGATGGCCAGGTAAATACTGGGCAATGGGGAAATGTACAGACTGTAATTACATGTTCTGATCCAAATAAATCCAAAACTACCAATCATTACAATTTACCATAAACTTTTAATTGATTCAACCAGCACAATGCCTATATATATTAACTTGTATATCTAATCTTGTATATCTTATATATCACATGTATATCTAAACATACAGAGAAATACATTGTGTCAAATCAATGATGATTGTGCTAGGTAGTCCACATGTGTTGTCATGCTTCCAGTGCCAACATAGAATGCCCACAACTCAATAACCCTAACACACACAGCTAAAACTGAAAAGTGTTAGGATAACTGTTATGCTACTACACCACCCCCTTCTATCTCTCATACTCAATGTTTAAACTGCAAACTATTAAGATGTACAAATTAAATAACCAATAAACTTGACTTTTTTTTGATAATAATCAAACCAGATGACAATATAAACAAAAAAAATTGCTTCCTGTACTTACCACCCGAATCCTGTGCCCGATAGCTTTTGCAGGCAGGTTACTTTTGAATTTAGCACGGACCATGCCACTGTTACCATGAGAACGAGTCACTTTACCCCAAATAACGCGAGTTTTATTTGGTTTACCACCAGGAGTGACGGTATTGCTGTAAAAAGGAGCAAAAGTTGCATTTCAACACATCCATTTATTTAATGTGAATTCCTCAAAAACTATAGATGGTGAACATCTGAAATAAGAAATAAGATATACCCGAATCAAGCAAGTGGAGAGAAACAAAGTTAAAAATGAAAAGTAATTCAACTGAAACATTATAGAAAATACCAACTACAGGTGACACACATAAAAGTGGCTGGTGAACGCAGCAGGCCAGGCAGCATCTATAAGAAGAGGTACAGTCAACGTTTCAAGCCGAGACCGTTCGTCGGGACTAACTGAAAGAAGAGATGGTGAGTTTTTAAAGTGGGAGGGGGAGGGATGGAGCCAAGAGCTGGACAGGTGATTGGCAAAAGGGATATGAGAGGATCATGGGACAGGAGGCCCAGGGAGAAAGAAAGGGGGGGGAAGCCCAGAGGATGGGCAAGGGGTATAGTCAGAGGGACAGAGGGAGAAAAAGGAGAGAAAGAAAAAATATATATATTTATATATAAATAACAGATGGGGTATGAGAGGCATTAACTGAAGTCAAGAGAAGTCAATGTTCATGCCATCAGGTTGGAGGCTACCCAGATGGAATATAAGGTGTTGTTCCTCCAACCTGAGTGTGGGAAAGCAGGATCTCCCAGTGGCCACACATTTTAATTCCATGTCCCATTCCCATTCTGATATGTCTATCCACAGCCTCCCGTCCCATGATCCTCTCATATCCCTTTTGCCAATCAACTGTCCAGCTCTTGGCTCCATCCCTTCCCCTCCTGTCTTTTCCTATCATTTCGAACACCCCCTTCAAATCTCTTACTAGATCTTCTTTCAGTTAGTCCCGACGAAGGGTCTCTGCCCAAAACGTCAACTGTACCTCTTCCTATAGATGCTGCCTGGCCTGCTGCGTTCACCAGCAACTTTGTGTGTTGCTTGAATTTCCAGCATCTGCAGATTTCCTCGTGTTTGCGACCAATTACAGGTTTATTATTTTATATGAAATCAAAGTAATGCAAATAGCTCATATTTTACAACTTGAGAGAAACGCTTAAAATAACAGGATCACATGCCCAATCCTCTATGCGCAGGCCCAAAAATCCAAGCATCTGCGATAGAACAAATTAACAATTTCACCAGCCATAAAACAGTGCACCAAGCATGATCAGCAAGTATACCTGCACACGTATTTCATGATTATAATAAAAAGGATCTAAAAATAAATTTGTTGAAATACAATCCAATTTACCAAATTACTAACAATTCTAAAGTGCAGTTTTGTTTAAGATATAGAAGAAGGAATTCTGAACCAGGATTCCCAAATCTATTTACGATAGATTTCAGAATTTTCTCTCCATTTACAAAATAGTCTACACTTAATTCTTCTCACCAAAATGTACATAACCCCACACTTATGTTGTATTCTATCTACTACTACTTTACCCACTCTCTCAACCTGTCCAAGTCCTTTGGCAAACTCCCTACCCCAAGCGACACCTATCCCCCACCTACATTGATATAATCTGCAAAAATGGCCATGATTCCATCTCGATCTCGAAATGAAAAGCTGCTGTCCTAAATGTGACCCCTGCAGAACTCCAGTCACTGGAAGCAGTTCTGAAAAGGTGTGTTTTACTCCCATTCTGACTTCAACCAATCAATCTATGCAATTTATCTATGCTAGTACCGTGTCTAATATCAGTCTCTTATTTTGTTATAGAGTGCCTGTGACCCAAAGAATTCTGCAAATCCAAGTAAATAACATCCACCTGCTTGGTACATCCTCAAAGAATTCTGATTGGTCAGGCAACAGCTCCCTTTTAACAAAACAGCGCTGACTTTATCCTATATCATATACTCTCATGTACGGTGAAATGTCATACTTAGTACTACTCTAAAATCCTACCAATCACCAAGGCCAGACTAATTTACCTAAAATTTCCAGTCTTTGCCCCTCGCTTCTTAAATATCATTACAATAGTGATTTTACAATCCCCAGGACCCATTCCAGTGATTCTTGAAAGATCATTATTAATGTCTCCTTAATATCCTGCTATCTTTTTCAGAATTCTGGGGCAGAGCCATCTGGTCCAGGTCATTTACCCACTGTTGACTCTTAGCTTCCCTCTCTGTGCTGCCCCCCCACTGAAAACTGATGGAACATACTTATTTATCTCCTCTACCAATTCCGTGTTCTCTATTACTTCCACAGCATGATCTTCAAGCAGTCCAATGTCGACTGTTATCTCTCTTTTACTCTGATCTACAAGAGCACTTCGAATCTTATATTTTTATTAACTAAATTAGCAAGTGAGAGAATGGTATCATTGCAAGGCAAGAGCCATTTGAAAAGAACAAGTCTTGTCAGGATTTAGTCATATTTAAGCCAATAAAAAGGGAGGTGTAAACAGAGTGGCCATTGTGGGAGTGGGCCAGCATTAAGAGTAGTCAGGCTCTGGTGACAAGAAGCAGAGGCTAAGGGTGCTGTGTCATTTCTCATCATTTGTTTTGATTATGAAGCTTTGGCTTGAGAAGTTGGACCCAAAGACAGAATAAACACAACAAGAGAAAGTGACCCAAGTGAGTGCAAAACTCAGAGGTTCAGAGAGGCACAGGCAAGAAAAAGCAAGCCTTTTTTTACCATCTGTAAATCCTTAGTTCAGTGGAGGCAGTGGAATGCTCCTCCTGGGAGATGTGGGCTATCGGAGTACCTGACAATCTCTCTGACTACATCTGCAAGTTCAGCTGGGGACAAAATCAAGGAACTGGAGCTGGATATACTCAAGACCATCTGTGAGGGAACACCCAGAGTGCAGGCTTCAGATAACAGACTGGTGACCACCAGGAGAAATATGGGGAGTAAGCTGTCAATGCAGGACTCCCCTCAGCAATGAGTACAGCATACCCCTTTGGATACTGCTGGAAGGAGGTAAGGGGTGGGGGCACTGTACTACTGTTCAGGGCCAATCAATCAGAGGGGACATAATGGAGAGCTCATCCACTGAGACAATGAGTAAAACTCAAAAATAGAAAGAGTGCAATCACTGATGGGATTATACTACAGACCACTCCCCCACCCACAACAGCCACCAGGATATCGGGGAACAGACACGCAGGCAGATTAAGGAGAGGTCTAAAAAAAAATACAGTTATTGTCATGGGGTCTTCAACTTTCCTAATGCAAACTTGGACTTTCTTATTGCAAGTAGTTTAGATGGGGCAGAATTTGTTATGTGCACCCAGGAGGGTTTCTTAAATCAACATGTGGATAGTCCAACAAGATGTGGTGCTGATCTGGTGTTAGGTAACGAGCCTGGCCAGGTGACCAAACTTTCAGTGGACATGCAGTTGGGGAGCAATGACCACAACTCCTTAAATTTTAAGATAGGTATAGGTAAGACTAAATTCAACCTTGTGGGAGAGTACTAAACAGGAGCAGGGCAAATTATTAAAATTATGAAGGTACATGAACAGGGATTAGGGAAATTGAGAACAGCTGATTTTGGGCAAGCCCACACCTGACATGTGGAGGGTGCTTAAAGAACAAATGCACAGAATACAGGATGATGTGTTCCAGTGAGGACAGAAAAAGATGGCAAGGTAAGAGAAACTTGGACAGTGAGTGAGGTGATGCAATTAGTCAAGAAGAAAAAGGACGAGCAGTCCTTAGGAAGCTACAATAACAAATACACATTTCACTAAGCAATGAAGAAATTGTTGCATCGATAACAATTAGAAAACATAAACAGGATAATTTACTAGTGAATCAAAAGGTATTCTCACTTCTTTGCCTTGTACACATAGGCACATCTTTTGCCCAGGTAAAATCCTGTTTCATCACGGGAGTAAACACCCTCAATCTTCAGCAGAGCTGTATGCTCCCTTTGGTTTCGAAGGCCCCGTTTATAGCCGGTAAAAACAGCTTTGCACCACAATCTGAGGAATTAAAGTGAAAATGGTAAATGTCATTTAAAAATTATTTCATTTAAGACAACCTGACCTCTGACATAGCAACATTATATAGCTTTATAGAATTTATATATTTCATTTAACATTTTACCAGATCTTTTCAGATATCAATACATATATCCACATTTTCAATTTTAAAAAGACGGTATCAAGTAACTTCCAAATTGATCACATAGCCCGATATAATTATTACCTTGACATTCAAAGAAGGCAAGCTCATTTAGCCAAAGTTTCAAGCAATTTGCCGAGAATTTTGCATCAAACAAATTTGGCAGTTAAGAATGTGGGATATAACGAGAAGATGGGTCAACGTATAGAAATTGACAATTATTGAGTTGTCATCGTTCATTTTAGGGATGCACACGGAACTAGAAAGCAATACCCCATAACCCCTTACACCCCCCCCCCCCACTTCAGATACTGAATATAGGTGCTGTTCGCTCTCTCTGTACAGCTCGAAGGAACTTTAACTAAAGCCCCGTAAGGACATTCAGTGAATAATCCGACCCCATGGCCTCTTACCTTCCAGGCATTGTGAGTGCGCGCCAGGCAGCCGGACCCTGTAAAACAGCGAGAGGCGTTTAACCACCAAGTGCAATCCGCTCAGTATCAAAAACATCCGCCAACACACACCCTCCCCAACAGCAAATAACCGACGCACGAACACTCCTGCACCAGCCCAAACGACTTTGAACTGCCTTAAGATCAATACTATGTCTTAACAGTTAGTTAATAGTCACAGCACTCAACACTCACAGCCTGCCAGAAAACCCAAGATGGAGGAAGAGGCCGCCGCACGGCACCCTGGGACTTTGGAAGACCAACCCCAGGCGCCGGCGGACACGACACTGGGCGGGTTGCGCCGAAATATCTATGAATACAAATACATTTATTTTGCTTAAACTGTCGAAAAGATTTTTATAAAACCAAATTCTAATTGGGAAACAATGTTCTTGAAAATTAAAGGTTTAAGGATTTAAAGTGATTTTTAAATGATTTTAGTTTACACAGTGTAAAAGCTTTAATTTATCAATGCATAAATGGATGCTTTTGGTCATGATAAACTTGCCTGTGTATATTTCAGGCCAGCTGTGTGGACACCATTGTGTCCAATGTGGGTCCCGCACTGTTTCCATGACAACAAAACAACAATGGCTGGGATGAGGGCGCCGGGGGACATTCTCTGCGCTGATCCCAATGAATCGCTTGTAAATAATGAGGCAAGAGGGTGAGTTGCTCGGTGTTAATGCTGCAGGTTTGCACGTCAATAGCTACAACTACCTCAACTATACCTCTTCCCACCCCGCCACATGCAAAAATGCCATTCCCTATTCCCAGTTTCTCCGTCTCCGCCGCATCTGCTCCGAGGATGAGGCTTTCCGTTCCAGGACATCTCAAATGTCCTTTTTCTTTAAGGATCGTGGTTTCCCTTCTGCCGTCATCAATGATGCCCTCACCCACATCTCCTCCATTTCCCGCACTTCGGCCCTCACCCCATCCTCCCACAACAGGGACAGAGTTCCCCTTGTCCTTACCTACCAACCCACCAGCCTCCGGATCCAGCACATTATCCTCCGCAACTTCCGCCACCTTCAACAGGACCCCACCACTAAGCACATCTTTCCCTCTCCACCCCTTTCCACCTTCCGCAGGGATCGGTCCCTCCGCGACTCCCTGGTCCACACGTCCCTCCCCACGGATCTCCCACCTGGCACTTATCCCTGTAAGCGCAAGTGCTACACCTGTCCCTACACCTCCTTTCTTGCCACCGTTCAGGGCTCCAAACAGTACTTCCAAGTGAGGCAACACTTTACTTGTGAGTCTGTTGGGGTCATCTATTACATCCGGTGCTCCCAGTGCGGCCTCCTTTACATTGGTGAAACCCGATGCAGATTGGGGGACCGCTTCATCGAGCACCTCCGCTTCGTCCACCAAAACAGACAGGATCTCCCAGTAGCCACCCACTTCAACTCTGCTTCCCACTCCCATTCAGATATGTCCATACATGGCCTCCTCTACTGCCGTGATGAGGCTAAACTCAGGTTGGAGGAGCAACACCTCATATACTGTCTAGGTAGTCTCCAGCCCCTTGGTATGAACATAGAATTCTCCAACTTCCGGTAATTCCCTCCCCCTCCCTTCCTCTATCCCTATGTCTCTCTGCCCCCTCCCCCAGCTGCCTACCACCTCCCTCATGGTTCCACTTCCTTCTACTACCCACTGTGTTTTCCCCTATTCTTTCTTCACCTTTCCTGCCTATCCCCTCCCTGCCTCCCTTCCCTGACCCTTTTATCTTTCCCCTTACTGGTTTTTCACCTGGAACCTACCAGCCTTCTCCTTCCCACCCTCCCCCCACCTTCTTTATAGGGCCTCTGCCCCTTCCCCCTACAGTCCTGACGTAGCATTCCGGCCTGAAACGTCGACTGATCGTCTCCATGGATGCTGCCCGACCTGCTGAGTTCTTCCAGCATGTTGTGAGTGTTGCTACAGTGTCTCAATTCGGTAGATGCACTACCTAGTGTGTTACTCAGCCAAAATGATCCACAATGGCTCTGCTGCAATGGAAGTGCTGGAGTTAGCCCCAGTGTCTGTAGTGAAGTGCTTTACCATGTCTTGAAGGAGGCATAAAATCATTTTACGTAAAGGCAAGTCTATTATTTACGGTTATATTTCTTACTTTGAAGTGCATTGTTAATTGATTTGATGTCATTAGTTAAAATCATGTGCACAGAAGTGGAATTTACCTCACTGGATAACTTACAGCAAAAGGGTAACTTCACATTTATGACTATGCACCCTTAATTCTCCTGGGTTATTTACGCTATAATTTCTCATTATTGCTATTGCAGGCAATCTCTCTCCAGCAAGCTACAAGAATTTATGTCTTGCACAGAGTTGCCTGTCCATTGAAGTTATTGACCTTTCCGTAGTAACAGATGCAAAACCACATCTCACCATTCACTAGTACTAAACAGCGACCCTGAGTTCAGATGGAATTTGGCCTGCTGTTAATCCAGTCTAACAGCTTCTTCATTTATTGTCCAATCACAAGAAGTTATTTTAAACTTTCCTTATCTCAGCAAATTGTTGGACTGATGGTAATTTTATCTTGGTTAAATTTAGCATTGTCTTTTTTTCTTCTCCTTTAATGAGAATAGGTCGATGAAGCAACTTTCCCAGAGTGACATTCTCCGGATTTGCAGTGTTCTGGAAGATTGTATCGATCAATTAACCATTCTTGGCCTCATTATGCCAGTCTCCTATGAAGAAAAGCCAGATGCAACACGTGTAAGCAATAGCATAAATCTATGTTGTATCTGCGTCTACCAAAGGATCTAATAAATCAACTGTGTGCCAGATCATGATCAGTTTTATTGTGGGTATAGACTCTTTTTATCACGTAGAGGAATAATTCAGGGAGACCTGTAGCAACAAAGAGAAGTTAAGTGTAATTAGTGGAAAGGTGAACTTTTTAAGATGCTAGTCTAGAAACTATTACCTCCTCAGTTCCCTTTTTATTTCTGTACTTTAATGTTGTTAAACTAACTGATTCCAACAGACCTAGCAATTCTACCTACTGATCCTTTCAATTGTGTTAAAGTGTGCCACGCAAGGATACTGCATCTATTTGCACAAAGTGCTAATAGGTTCTTGGCAAAATTCATACCTTTTGTGAGCATGTGGTTACAAAATTTGTGAGCAATTTAAAATTATCATAAATTGTGTAAATTACAAAAAAAGAAAATTGTAAATGCTTTAAGCATACAAAAGAATGGGATTCATACTCAATATCTGGAAAACTGATCTGCTATGGTGAAACATTGGAAAATATAACCCCCTATAATATTAGGCTGAATAGGCAGACAGGTCAATGAAATTTAATGCTGAGAAAAGTATATCACATTTTAAAAGGAAGAATAGGAAGCAACAATATAAACCAAGAGATTCAATCCTAAAAAGGATATAAGAACAGAGGGTATATATGCAGAGTTTATTGATAGTAGTAGTGCGTTTTAATAAAATGCTTGAAGTGTATGGGATTCTGGACTTCATAAAGAGAGATATAAACTACTTGCAAGGAAATCACAAAGAATCTTCATAAAATAATGGTTTGGACATAACTGAAGTATTAACCGGTTCTGGGCCACACTAGAAGGGATATTGAGACTTTGGAGAGGGTATGGAAGGGATTTACAAAAATGATCCCAGGGACCAGGGAGCTTAGTTCAATCAATAGACAGGAGAAGCTGGGGTTCTCATCTTTGGAACAGAGGAAGTTACGCGGGGATCTGAGAAAGGTATTTAAGATCATGACAAAGTTGATTGAAACATTGGTGGTAGGTCAGCAACTCAAGGACATAGAATGATGGTGGTTGGATAAGGAGCCAACAGTGACATGAGGATTTTGTTTAAAATGCAGGGAGAGGTGAGGGCCTGCAATGCATTGTGAGGAGGTGGTAGTGGTGACAGAGTCAATTGTTGTGTTCAAAAGCGAGCTGATAAATATCTCAAAGGAAAGGATTTGCAGGGCTGTGGAGAGAGGATTGTGAAATGGGATTAACTCAATTATTCTTACTTAGACCAAGTATGGACTCATTTAGCTAAGTGTTTTTTTGTATGTTGTAATCATCCTGTGATTGTGATATGGTCAGGAGGTTTTCCCTGGAATCCAAATCCTGCTTGTGTTTGTCAATAAAGCACGGACACTGGAAGATCACTGAAGAATGAGCTATGAGAGATGTGCGTATGTATCTCCCATAACCCAAAGGTTTAAGAGTAATTGTGGCACAGACTAGGGATTTTAACAGGGGCTTTGCTGGTTTGTGTAGTTGTCCCTATGTTGGACTTTACACGTACTTTGTAAGTTGTAGGAGAAAGCATCACTTTAAAAGGTAAAACAAATATTAAAGAAGTTGTCGTTGCCAATGGATCATTGTGCGGATGTGAAGTAATCTCTGGTATTGGAGTTGCCCTCAGTTTTTTAGATAAAGCATGGGACAGGCTGTTCTGCAGCACACCACCCAGCAACCCATGGTAGCGATATTCAGTTTCTGTTACCTTATCAGCTTATTTGCCTCTAAACATTGTTAACTGTTTAATTTCTTGCCGTATCAGGTACAATATTTGGTGAAAGAGGTCATTTTGACTTCCTGAAGAAAAGTTCTGATCCAAACGTTATTTCCTTTGGAGTTGCAGTGGCTCCCAAGTGTCATGTGTGATGATGAGTGTTTGAAAGTCCCTCCAACCCCAGTGCTGAATATGATCCTCCAAAACTTGAATTTGGCAGATCCACAGTAGTTTATGATGCTGGCAACCTTTATCTTGTTAGCCCAGAGCACAGTTTGTATATTAATTCTACACAGAGGCCTGGGATTCTTCCTGCACGGCTCAGATAATATTGTAGGTTCAAGTATTACCCTATGGCTTGTGTACATAATCTAGGCTGCTTCTCTAGCAGATTAATCAGTGAGTGAGAGCTGCACTGATTTAGATATCACCATTCCACTTGAACTTTTGACCCATCACCCAGCCTTGGTCTTGCTAAGTTACAATGGCTGCTGCTGTTCCTCACATTAAAGTTCAGAGTTCAAAGTAAAATTTACTATCAGAGTACATGCGTGTCTCCACATACAACCCTGAGATTCTTTTTCCTGCAGGTATGCTCAACGAATCTATAGAACAGTAACTGTAAACAGAATCAATGATCAATAAACTGTGCAGATGTAAGTATAAATAAATAGCAATAAACAATGAGAGTATGAAATAATAAGATCAGGAGTCCATAAAGTGAGACCATCGGTTGTGGGAACACCAGAAATAGAATTGTACCTTCTACCTGATGGCAGCAATGAGAAAAGAGCATGGCCTGTGTGGAGGGGCTCTTTGATGCTGGATGCTCCTTTCCTACGGCAATGTTTCATGTGGTTGGGCTCGTTGGTTGGGAGGGTTTTACCCGTGATGTACTGGGCTGAATCCACTACTTTTTGCAGCATTTTCCGCTCAAAGGGATTGGTGTTTCCATACCAGGCCAGTCAATACACTCTGCACACAACTTAGGAAAAATGATCAAAGAGCCGTGTGGAGGAGGTATAGAAAGGTTCATTACACAAGGCAGTAACCATTCAGCCTTTTCAAAGGGTCATGCTCCTATGTGGGCTTTGGGAGATGGCACAGTGGTGTAGCTAGCAGAGCCATTGCCTCTCAGCACCAGTGACTTGGGTTTGATGCTGACCTCTTGCACTGTCGGTGTGGAGTTTACACATCCGCACTGTGATCATGTAAGTTTCCTCTGGTTGCTTTCGTTTCCTCCCACCTCCCAAGTACGTGCAGGTCAATGGGTTAACTGTTGCTGTAAATTACCCCTAGTGTGTGGGTGTGGGGTAGGATCTGGGAGGAGTTGAAGGTAATGGGGAGAATAAAATATGATCCGTGTAAGTTGGTGGTTGATGGTCGGTGGAGACTCAGAGTGAGCGGAAGGGCCCGTTTTCTGCTGTATGACCATAACTACAACAACGCCTTTGCAGGCTTTATTTCAACGGGCATTTCTTTGTGAGATCTTTTGATCTCATTGCAACCTCACGCACATGACTGAGCTGTCCTCAGTTGAACTCGAGTCACATTTTGCTCAGGACCACTCCAGGCTACTGCTATTGATCCATGTCATACTTCACAGTTTGTTGCTCGTGTAGGGAGGGCACCCAGACCCAAGTAGAGGAAAGTTCTACTCTTCCTTCAGCCAACCAGTGCAGGTGGAGGATACTCGGGGATTTGACTGAATTGTAGGCTTCCCAAATGAGCATGGATTTACAAATGCACTTGTGTGGTACTCCTTTTTACCAGGTAATCCCTGCAACCTTCTTTCCAACAGCACCTGGTTGGTTAGACTCCTTGCATTTAAGATATCACTTGTACAAATGTTGAACTAACAACCTGTCCAGATTCCTCTGAGGCCTTGACTGTAGTCTCACTGACAGAACCTTGCTCTGAATAGGTGAAAGTTCACGATCCAGGGGTTTTTAACGTGTTGGAAAAAAAATCCAAAAAAAAAAAGGAGATGCTGGAAATCTGATAATCAGAAAATGCTGGAAACATAGGTCCAGCAGCGTAGAGTTGTACAGGAGGAACAGGCTCTTTGGCTCAGTTTATCTATGCCAACCAAGGTGTCTGCTTGAGCAAATTCCATTTGCCCAAATCCCTCCGAACCTTTTCTATCAATGTACCTGCCTAAAAATCTTTAAACATTATATTTGTACTGACCTTCCCCACTTCCTCTGGCAGATCGATCCATATACACACCATTCTCTCTGTGGAAAAACTTGCCCCTCATATCCCCTTTCTGCTCTCACAAACCCTGTATCCCCTACTTCTGGACTCCTCATCCTGGGAAAAAGACTTATCTGCCCCTTATGATTTTATTAACTTCTATAAAGGATGTTCCTTTTGATCAGAGATGGGAAGGAATTTCCTTAGTAGAAAGTGGTGAATCTGTGGAATTCATTGCCACCGATGACTGTGGAAGCCACTTCACTGAGTGTATTTAAATTGGAGGTTGATAGGTCCTTGATTTGTAAGTGCGTCAAAGGCTAAGGGCAGAAGGCAGGAGAATGGGGTTCAGAGGGAAAATAAATCAGCCGTGATCGAAGAGCAGAGCTGACTTGATGGGCTGAATGGCCTAATTCTGCTCTGATGTTTTATGGTCTAATATTTCTAAATTTAAAATAAAAAATGAACTGCAGACGCTGGAAATCTAAAGTAAAGCAGAAAGTGTGGGAAATAGCAGTTCAGGCTACATCTGCGAGAAGAGAAATTGAGTTAATGTTTTGGTTTGAAATGTTAATTCTTAGACCTGAAATATTATTGCTGTTTCTCGTTCGATAGATGCAGCCTGATCTGCTGAGTATTTCCAGCATTTTGTGTGTTTATTCTG
Source organism: Mobula birostris (assembly GCF_030028105.1). Taxonomy (NCBI): domain Eukaryota; kingdom Metazoa; phylum Chordata; class Chondrichthyes; order Myliobatiformes; family Myliobatidae; genus Mobula; species Mobula birostris. The sequence goes on along the minus strand of NC_092373.1, from coordinate 37,670,290 downwards.
TCTCTGGAGCCATCCCTCTACAAAAGCTAATGTCAGTGAAGAAATTCAGCACAACCTTCAGCTATCAAGCATGACCTTTGGCTGTTTGAAGATTAGTGCCTCAAGCCTGATACAAAATCAATTTCTACTTTTGCCTTTATACCCATGTCTGAGATTTGGAATACCTATAACAGTTAGACAGAGAGAGAGGGAAAAAAACATGTTTTCAAAGCTTCCTTGAAAAATGCAACAACCCCAGTGACACCTGGAAGTCATTCAAAGTGGACCATGAACACTAAGGGTGCTATTGAAAACCCAGCTCAATGCATTAGGAAAACACAAACATCCAACACAAAGGGCAGAAGAAGAAAACCAACCCTAAAATGACCGGTCCCCCCACCATCCATCTGGAAACTCCAGCTCCACTTGTGGAGTGTCTGTGGTTTCCAGACGGGTTTTTCAATCACCTCAGAACCCAGAGATCTGGAGTCAAAGGGAGTCATGTAAAAGTCTTGCAAAGTAGAACAAATATCAATTTCTCCTGTCAAACATCAATAGAATGTATATATCTACCCATCCTTTCCATCTTTCCCCCACTCCCTCCTCTTCCTCTCTTTATCAAAACTTGTTTCCCTAGTTAGTGATCTCGCAGCATTCCATCATCAATAGGTATAGTTAGCACATTAAAATAATTAACACAATATTCCTTCATGTTAATCATATAGTTATCTGTGATTAGTCAAAAGATAGTTGTCTAGAAATAGTCTATTTTAACTTTGTGCATGTCTGAAAATGAAAAGTACAGTACAATTATGTTCCTCACATCACTTTTGTACAATTTTGGTATCCATACTATAAAATTAAAAGTAGACTTTAGCTTCCCTTTTATTTCCTCTGCCTCTCCCCATTTGTCAGGAATTTAAAGTTAGTTTTATTTCTATCTTTTGAACAAATTGTTACCTCTGTTTCTCTCCAGAGTAGCTACCTGCCTGTGAGCCTTTACAACACTTTCTATTTTATAATTACAAACCTCATGAGTTGCAGTTCTCACACTGATAATTATCAGTTTAATTTGCAGTAAACCCTTGACACAAATCTCTGCTGTGTAGTTAATTTTATCCAACGATGCTGTGATTATTGAATGCATATAAACTGTGACATGTTAAGTAGATACACACCAATTCCAAACTATTTTTGATGCATCTGCAGTTTTCCCCTACCCCTCAGGCAGTGCTGCCTGATGTAGAATAGTTCCATGGGTACCACCTTGCCTATTCAAACAGGTAACATCACATATCTCAGTAGTGCATTTTGTAGGAGTGGAATCTCATAATTTATCTTCACCCTTATCCTCTCTTTATCATTTAAGTTTATTTATTGTATAAATTGACTCTTCAAACTCAATGGTCCACACAGCTTTAAGTGTTGATTGCACCACTGTATTTCAGTTCAAACAAGTTATAAGAGTCCAATCACAAACAAGAGAAAATCTGCAGATGCTGGAAATCCAAGCAACACACACAAAATGCTGGAGGAACTCAGCAGGCTAGGCAGCATCTATGGGAAAGAGTACAGTTGACGTTTTGGGCTGAGACCTTTCATTGGGACTAGAGGACAAGTTAATAAGAGTCTTACAGTTCTGTCTTAAATGATTTTATGTCTGTAAAATACATGTGGCATTGTCACATTGTTAAAGTGTGTAGTGTACCAGATGATATTCCATATATCAACAAAATTTTAAATTATAAATTATATTCCTTAAAATTGTAAAGATTTTGAAAACCCTGAGTGCTACTGAATTTTTTTTACTGCAAATGAAAATCTCACATTTTTCATCTCCAGAATATCAGGAATGAAATTGACCTGATACTGAAGGGTCAGAAACAAGTGGAGTCAAAATATCAGGATCTTCTGACTCTGAGGTCACAGGACAAGGAGGCTGGAAGGCTTCCTACAGACCAATTGACGGGGCTGAGGGAGCAAATCCAAGAAGCTGCAGCAGACCTGAAGAGGAGTAGTCAGCTCTTCAACACATCCCTGAAACAGAATCCACTTAGTGCTGATAATCTGGCCAAGGTACAGACTGACAGGTGAGATCACAACAACAAACATTTTAAGTATTAATTCTATTTTTGTTTAAAAATATAATAATTAATAAGTACATAATATTATGAGCAGGAGAAAGTTGTCTGACCCTTTTGAATTGCTTCCCACCATTTATCAAGATCATAGCTGCTCTTCTACAACACCTCCATTTCCCTCAACTGTCCACAAATCCTTTGATTCTTTTAATTTCATAAATCTGTTGAACTCTGTTTTTATGAACAGTTACTGTCTCTTCTGAGTAGAGAATTACAAAGATTTGCCATCTCTCTATGAAGAACTTCCACCTAATTTGCTCCCAATTTCTATGAAATTACTCCCACTTTGTCCAAAATCTCTGCCCGATTAACATCCAAATATAACCTGCAGCACCAGGGCTCCCAGCACATAAAATACGACCTCAAGTTGTAGTCTCACCTAACCTCAGTGGAAAAAACCTGCTTGCATTTACCCTATCAATACCCTCATAATCTTGTAAACCTCTATCAAATCTCAGAATAGCACCTTGGTCAAAGCTAGTGCCCTGATTTCACAATCTGTAAATGTTAAACACAATTCTGTTTCAGGTTATTCTTTGCAGTTAGCATCCTTTCAACTTAACTAACCTGATGAAGGGTCTTGGCCTGAAATACAAACTGTTTATTCCTCTCCATAGGTACCGCCTGTTCCTCTAGCGCTTTATGTGCATATTCTGAATTTCCAACATCTGTAGAATCTACGTAACTAACCAACAGGATTCACTTCTCAACATCATGTCATATTGATACATGCGACAAGTTTAAAAATAAAAGCTGCAGATACTGGAATTCTGAAATAAAAACAGAAAAATGCTGGAAACAACATGTCAGTCATCATTTAATGAAACTAGAATTCTTTTCCTTTCCACGGGTGCTGCTTGACTTGCTGAGTGTCTCTAACATTTTTGTACTGATCCATTTATTTATTTTAAGTCTACATTGTTCTATTACAGTGGCAATGGTAAAAAAGACATAATTAAAATGGGCTTAATAGTTTAATTTATTTCACTATCTGTTCAAGCTACCATTTAGAAATTAAATATAACATGGACATTTTTATTTTAGACCAATATATTCCTGATTATTAAACTGTTACTAGTTTTTATTCTCTTAATAGGCAATTTGCTTTAGATGTGATTACTAATACCCTGAATGAGTTGCACGTGTCAGGAACTTTCCTGACTCTACTGGATGTGATTGAGAGGGAGAAACAGAAAAAAATCAACATGCAAAATGCCATCATTAGGTGAGCCCTGTTATCAATGGTTGTCTTAATGCCTATATCGAGGTCAACATGAACAGATTTTACTCTCCAATTGACTGCCTCACTGTATTCCCAACTGTAAATTAGTCATAGTCATACTTTATTGATCCTGAGGGAAATTGGGAAACTATACTTTCAGATCCCGTTTATTAGACTCTGGAACAAACTTAGCCATATTTCTCACAGCAAATCTTGGACTAGAATCTCTGTGTGTTAACTGAAATGGTCAACTATATTTATCTCCACCTTTTAATTAAAGGAGTAAGTTCCTTGTTTCAAAAACAGAATAATGAAGAGAGCAGAGGACTACATTGTTAAATGTTATTGCTCGAAAGCAGGGCTTCCCAACTTTTTTTGTACCATTACCATTATCACTAAGCAAGGGATCTGTGGACTCCAGGTTGGGAACCCAGCTCTAAAGCCAAAAAGCACTTCAAAGCTGCTTTTCTGATTTTCACATGCAGTAAAGTAGATCGTGCTAACCAAAATTCAAAATGTGGTATGGGCCTGGTTATTGGGATTTCTGATTACAGTAACTCTAAATCTTAAACATTTAGTTTTACCGAAACTTCAAAGATTAAACAATGAATTGCCACAGGCTTGTGTGGTTAATGGTATATATTGCCATGGCTTGTAGTACTCACTTTTTGATATACATGTAACAGGGAAGAAGAAGGCAGAAGGAAAGTCAAAGCTCTGAGAAATCAGCTGCAAAATTTACAGGAAGAAAAGGAGGCAGAACAACAGGTTTCAAAGCTCCTTATTATCTGACTTTACAAAGGTCTATTCTTTTGTACTTTCGATTCGAATAAGAGGTATAATTTCAAACTTGCCTAGCAGTATTAAGTGTGGTACAGTTAGTTCTGAAAAGAATCTACAGCAAAATATTTAGCGGTTAATAAATTTAAAAAATCACAGGTAATTGGCAAACATTTTTAACTGCAGATAAGTTTTAAGATACATTTTTGTAGGAAGAATAGGAAGGCTACAAACTCCCTGGTTGTGAAATTGCTCTTTGTTAGGACACTGTGGGTAGCGATATGACTGGAATTTCAAGAGGGATATACCCATGTACATGTTTGTGCACAGTACGCCCGTTTTCAGGGGCTTTCAGGGGCATGCATTCATCTCATGCTGGAAGTGTGCTAATGGCATCAATCCTCATGAAATGCTAATTTAGCATCAGTACTACAAAATGCGTTTGTGTTGATCTAATTAAAGTGAGTAATATTTAATTACTCTAAAATATGGTGTCTTAAGTCATCAATAGGAGATATTGAGAAGCAGTGAAATTATATTAAACACGTATACTATACACATTAGTATACAACACATGTATACTCACATACTCGGCTGTCACAAGGGCAGGAATGGTTCCAGGGTTTAGATGTTTCAATGTTCCAGTAACAACATCTCCACAGCATCCTCCCTTTCTGCAGTTGTGATACTATTCCTGATTAGCAAAGCACTCCCCCATCTCTTTTACCTACTTCCCAAGGCCTATTCATGACAGAATCCCAGCTGCTGAAAGGGAGGATGTGGTGGAGGGGTTGTTTATTGAGTCGCTGTGGGTGGAAGTCAGAAACAGGACAGGAACAATCACTCTATTGAGTCTATTCTATAGACATTCCAATAGCAAGAGAGACATGGAGTAATAGTTCAGGAAGCAAATTCTGGAAAGGTGCAAAAATAACGGTTGTTGTCATGGGAGGCTTTAGTTTCCTTAATATTGATTGGCACCTCCTTAGTGCAAAAGGTTCAGATGGGACAGAAGTTATTAATAGGCAATGAACCTGGTCAGGTAACACACGGTATGGAATTATGATGCTATTAAGCAGGAGCTTGGGAGTGTAAATTGGGAACAAATGTACTCAAGGGAAAACACAATGGAAATGTGGATTTTGTTGGGGGAGCTCTTGCATGGAGTTCTGGATATTTCTGTTCTACTGAGACAAGGAAAAGATGGTAGGGTGAAGGAACCATGGTTGACAAGAAATGCAGAACATTTAGTCACGAGGAAGAAAGAAACATACTTAAGCTTTAGGAAACAGGGATCAGATAAAGCTTTTGAGAGTTATTAGATAGCCATGAAGGAGATTAAGAAGGGACTTAGGAGAGCTAGAAAGGGACATGAGAAGGTCTTGGCGAGTAGGATTAAGGAAAACCCCAAGGCATTCTACATGTACAGGAAGAACAGTTGGATGACTAAAGTGAGGTAGGACCCATCAAGGATAAAAGAGGAAACATGGGCCAGGAGTCAGAGGACGTAGGGGAGGTCTTTAATGAATACTTTGGTTCAGTATTCACCAGTGAGAGGGGCCTTGGCAAATGTGAGGACAGCATAGATCAGACTAATATGCAGGAGCAACATTAAGACAGAGGATAGACAAGTCCCCAGGACTGTATGGGATATACCCCAGTTACTAAGGTAAATGAGGGAAGACATTACTACATCTTTGGCAATAATCTTTATGTCCCCACTGGCCACAAGGGTAGTACCAAAAGATTGGAGGATGGAACATGTTATTCCTTTGTTCAAGGAAGGTAATAAGGATAATCTTGGGAATTATAGATCAGTGAGTCTTACATGAGTGGTGGGCAAACTATTGGAGAGGATTCTTAGAAAGGATATACAAGCATTTGGAGAAGCATAGTCTGATGAGAGATAGTATGGTTTTGAGAGGGGCATGATGGAATTCTTTGAGGAAGTGACAAAACAAATTGATGAAGGTAGAGAAGTGGATATGGTGTAAGCTGTTGACAAGGTTCTTCATGGTAGGCCCATTCATAAAGTCAGGAGGCATGGGATCCAGGGAACCTTGGCAACACAGATTCAGAATTGGCTTGCTCACAGAAGGCAGATGGAGCACGTTCTGCCTAGGGTTTGGTAACCACTGATATTCCACAGGGATCTGTTCTGGGAGCCTTGCTGTTTGTGATTTTTTATAAATGACTTGGTTGAGGAAGTGGAAGCAACACACATCAAAGTTGCTGGTGAACGCAGCAGGCCAGGCAGCATCTCTAGGAGGAGGTACAGTCGATGTTTCAGGCCGAGACCCTTCGTCAGAACTAACTGAAGGAAGAGTTAGTAAGAGATTTGAAAGTGGGAGGGGGAGGGGGAGATCCAAAATGATAGGAGAAGACAGGAGGGGGAGGGATGGAGCCAAAAGCTGGACAGGTGATTGGCAAAGGGGATGCGAGAGGATCATGGGACAGGAGGTCCGGGGAGAAAGACAAGGGGGGGGGGACCCAGAGGATGGGCAAGGGGTATAGTCAAAGGGACAGAGGGAGAAAAAGGAGAGTGAGAGAAAGAATGTGTGTATAAAAATAAATAACAGATGGGGTATGAGGGGGAGGTGGGGTATTAGCGGAAGTTAGAGAAGTCGATGTTCATGCCATCAGGTTGGAGGCTACCCAGACGGAATATAAGGTGTTGTTCCTCCAACCTGAGTGTGGCTTCATCTTTACAGTAGAGGAGGCTGTGGATAGACATGTCAGAATGGGAATGGGATGTGGAATTAAAATGCGTGGCCACTGGGAGATCCTGCTTTCTCTGCCGGACAGAGCGTAGGTGTTCAGCAAATCGGTCTCCCAGTCTGTGTCGGGTCTCGCCAATATATAGAAGACAACATTGGGAGCACCGGACGCAGTATATCACCCCAGTCGACTCACAGGTGAAGTGTCGCCTCACCTGGAAGGACTGTTTGGGGCCCTGAATGGTGGTAAGGGAGGAAGTGTAAGGGCATGTGTAGCACTTGTTCCGCTTACAAGGATAAGTGCCAGGAGGGAGATCAGTGGGGAGGGATGGGGGGGACAAATGGACAAGGAAGTCGCGTAGGGAGCGATCCCTGCGGAAAGCAGAGAGAGGAGGGGAGGGAAAGATGTGCTTAGTGGTGGGATCCCGTTGGAGGTAGTGGAAGTTACGGAGAATAATATGTTGGACCCGGAGGCTGGTGGAGGGGGTAGGTGAGGACCAGGGGAACCCTATTCCTAGTGGGGTAGCGGGAGGATGGAGTGAGAGCAGATGTACGTGAAATGGGGGAGATGCGTTTGAGTGCAGAGTTGATAGTGGAGGAAGGGAAGCCCCTTTCTTTAAAAAAGGAGGACATCTCCCTCGTCCTGGAATGAAAAGCCTCATCCTGAGAGCAGATGCGGCGAAGACGGAGGAATTGTGAGAAGAGGATGGCATTTTTGCAAGAGACAGGGTGAGAAGAGGAATAGTCCAGATAGCTGTGAGAGTCAGTAGGCTTATAGTAGACATCAGTGGATAAGCTGTCTCCAGAGACAGAGACAGAAAGATCTAGAAAGGGGAGGGAGGTGTCGGAAATGGACCAGGTAAACTTGAGGGCAGGGTGAAAGTTGGAAGCAAAGTTAATAAAGTCAACGAGTTCTGCATGCGTGCAGGAAGCAGCGCCAATGCAGTTGTCGATGTAGCGAAGGAAAAATGGGGGACAGATACCAGAATAGGCATGGAACATAGATTGTTCCACAAAGCCAACAAAAAGGCAGGCATAGCTAGGACCCATACGGGTGCCCATAGCTACACCTTTAGTTTGGAGAAAGTGGGAGGAGCCAAAGGAGAAATTATTAAGAGTAAGGACTAATTCCGCTAGGCAGAGCAGAGTGGTGGTAGAGGGGAACTGATTAGGTCTGGAATCCAAAAAGAAGTGGAGAGCTTTGAGACCTTCCTGATGGGGGATGGAAGTATATAGGGACTGGACATCCATGGTGAAAATAAAGCGGTGGGGGCCAGGGAACTTAAAATCATCGAAAAGTTTAAGAGTGTGAGAAGTGTCCCGAACATAGGTAGGAAAGGATTGAACAAGGGGGGATAAAACCGTGTCGAGGTATGCAGAAACGAGTTCGGAGAAACTAGTCAGAGACTTATCCTTGTAAGCGGAACTTCACCTGTGAGTCGGCTGGGGTAATATACTGCATCCGGTGCTCCCGATGTGGTCTTCTATATATTGGCGAGACCCGACACAGACTGGGAGACCACTTTACTGAACACCTACGCTCTGTCCGCCAGAGAAAGCAGGATCTCCCAGTGGCCACACATTTTAATTCCACATCCCATTCCCATTCTGACATGTCTATCCACGGCCTCTTCTACTGTAAAGATGAAGCCACACTCAGGTTGGAGGAACAACACCTTATATTTCATCTGGGTAGGCTCCAACCTGATGGCATGAACATCAACTTCTCTAACTTCTGCTAATACCCCACCTCCCCCTCGTACCCCATCTGTTATTTATTTTTATACACACATTCTTTCTCTCACTCTCCTTTTTCTCCCTCTGTCCCTCTGACTATACCCCTTGCCCATCCTCTGGGTGCCCCCCCCCCTGTCTTTCTCCTCGGACCTCCTGTCCCATGACCCTCTCGTATCCCCTTTGCCAATCACCTGTCCAGCTCTTGGCTCTATCCCTCCTCCTCCTGTCTTCTCCTATCATTTTGGATCTCCCCCTCCCCCTCCCACTTTCAAATCCCTCACTCACTCTTCCTTCAGTTAGTCCTGACGAAGGGTCTCGGCCTGAAACGTCGACTGTACCTCTTCCTAGAGATGCTGCCTGGCCTGCTGCGTTCACCAGCAACTTTGATGTGTGTTGCTTGAATTTCCAGCATCTGCAGAATTCCTGTTGTTTGAGGAAGTGGAAGGATGGTTTGGTTAGTACAGTGGTTTCCATAGTGGGTAATTTGGGGTAGTGGGAGTTTGTAAGGAGGCGATAAGGATAAAGGGACTGGTGGTGCAAGGGGGGCAGCTGAGCGGTTTCAGGCTTAATTTAACAAATGAATTGCTTACTATAAGCATTTGATCCTCAGTACCTAATAACTGATTACAATGATCATGTAATCACCTCATCTCTTGCTAGCCCACCATTCTTTTAGACTTTGCTCAAAGCACGTTATGGATGTTGGAAAGCAATATGACAGTTCTGTATTTGGCATACCATGAGAAATCTGGACTGAAGAAATCTTGTTATCTCTGCACGTTATTGCCATTCACTACTGTAATAAAATGTTAGCTACTACGATTCCCATGCTCTAATCATGCAGTGACACAATTCCTGTGAATTAGGGTATGGCATTCAATGGGGTAATGTTCAGATCTGCTCTTTCAAATGATCTTGACTGCATTTCTCTAGTCCATGGCCCAACTGAGATATCGCTGCCCCACTTTATGTACCTTTGGGTAGAGAGTCAGGTTTTACCTGAGCTATTATGACATCATAACTCTCCCCTTTATTGATCACAGTGCTTGGGGTTGGACTTAAACAATAGGTGAATGACCATGGCCATTAATCCATAACGCAAATGGCAGAAGCAGACCATGTGAAAAAGAAGTGGATAGTATAGTGTGGAGTATGTCAAAAATGGATTTATACTAGCACCAAACAACTAACAGCAGCCAATATGTCTGTTGTGTGAAAATCTTTTTTCAAGTGAGGCAGTGAAGCTGTCCAGGCTCCTTGAACGTTTGAAGAGAGTACATTCTGATAACGCAGACAAGAATTTGGCTTATTTTCAGTCACTTTGTGAAAACTTACAGAAACAGAGAACACTTCAAAACCTGTTTCCCAGCACTTCCCAACAAACAGTGATGGTTTGGGTGATTCATTCAGCATTTTATTGCCCACTGTCAAATCTGGAAACCTCCATACAATTGGAGAAGAACTGATTCTGCTATCAGTAAGGGAGGTTCTGCGCATGTTTTTGCATAAGTCACCAAACCAAATAATGAAAGCGATTCTGCTCGGCAAAAACTCTGTTCAAAGATGAATAGATGAAATGTCTGGAAATAGGAAGACACATTGTGCAACATACCTAGGACAGCAGAATTTGCTCTGCAGTTGAATGAGGCATTACCCTGCCAGGTAATGAATCTTTGCTTCTTGAGGAGACGGTTGCCAGACCCGCTGGGCCTGGGCTTGGGGCAGGAGCCCAGGGGCCGACTAGTGAAGGAGGATCAACGAAAGGGAATCCATGAGCTCCAACGTTTGTGCACTGGACATGTTTATGAGATTATTGGCACCTTTTATTTGTTTTCCTTTTCTTTTGTTTCTCTACTAACCCCGTACCTAAATATAAAATCTTAATCGTTTAACTGCACATCATGGACTGAATGTAATTTCGGGATACTGATGCTACACGGGGAACAGAACGCACAGCATCCACCCAAACAAGAAAGCTAAAGTTTGGTTGGGGAGGGGGAGCCACCCTCAAGATCATGCCACTAGATGCAATGAGTCTTACAATGTGGTTTGCTCGTCCGGGATATGGATTTTTGTTGGATGCTGCGTGTTTGCCCTGTTTAAATCAGTGCTGGTGTGTCTCTGTGGGATTGCAGTTAGACAGGTGTGCCTCTGTGGGACTGGGGTTAGTAACGGGCTGAGTGGGGTGGATATTCATACCTTGGATGAATTGTTAATTCGATTTTTCAGTCTGGTTAAAGCTGATGGCGACTTTGAAATCGTAGTGCAAAAGGTTGATAAAATGGCGGGCTCAGACGTTGCTTCAGTGCGGGCTAGCGCTGTCGTCACGGAGGTGGGATTGCCAGTGTCTATTGGTGCCCCGGGTGAGGCAGGGCCATGGGCTGTCCCTACTGTCCAGAGGGAGGGGGTGGAGGAATACAAGACGTGGGCAGAACGGATCTCTCAGTTGTTAGATGAGTGGCAGTGCTCAGTTGAGGGAGAGTGGCAGGGATTGGTTGAGAGTCTGAGTAGGCAGGCTGGTGATGCTGTTAGAACTGTCAGAGTCAATTACCCCGTAGTGACAGCTCTCAGTTATCTGAAAGCAGGGGAAAATGCGTTTGGTTTGACTGGAGGTAGAATGCAGCACCTGGGGGGCTTTCCATACCTGTGTCAGGAGATTGGGGGAAAGTTTTCAGGGTATCTTCTCTGGCTGGGGGAGCAGATAAATTGCTTGTGGTGCCAGGGGGAATCAGTTAAGGGGATCAGCCCCTCCTTCAGTTGTTCAGCTGATCAGAGAGATGTTGGGAAACTTAATGGAGGCCCAGTGGAGGAACAGCTTGGGGTCTCTAGGGGAACACATTCCCAGCAATGTACCAAGGAACTCCAGGAAGAAAAAGACCCTATTTTTGAGGGCTTAGTGGGACCACGCTTCAGTGTGTCTTTATGGATGGAGGGAAGGCCATCCTTGACACCGGGGCGCAGGTCAAGTTGTTGTACAGTTCGTTTTACAACCAATATTTGAAGCATTTATCCTTGACACCATTCTGGATACTGGAAATTCAGAATATCAATGCTGGGGATTATCCAGAAGAGGATTATTGGTCAGTGAAACTGGAGTTCTCGGTGGCCAAGGTAGGGGTGTCTGAGGTTCGTGAATCGTTAATGCTGATGTGTCCGGACACTGTTGAGATGGGCAGCGTTTCGATTCTGGAGGGGACCAACACCCCGCTGATGAGGAGGCGCATGGGGGCCTGCCAGGAGGAGGCGGGTGAGAGCTGTCTGGGGGCATTGTCTGTGCACCCAGTGTTTCGAGCTGCTTGTGAGGACGTGTGTAGCAGCATTGGGCCGGTACCGAATTTAAACGAGAGCCGATGGTGGTACGGCCTGGGGGAAGTGTCGGAGGGTGAGACCCTCTTAGTGGATGCTCCGACATACCATGGGGCGGGGGGGGTGGGTAGTTGACCGCTGCAGACACCTCGGTGAGAGAGAGGTTGCGGTGACTGGCCCCTGTAGACGTGGAGGATGCAGGCAGCGTGTGTGGGTTTATAGGACCCTGAAGAGGCGCACTGTACCTGACCAGTATGCGGTCCCGAGGGTCAAAGACGCGCTGGTCTTTGTCTGAGTGGTGTGAAGTAGTTTAATGCACTGGATCTGAGGAGTGGATGTTGCCAGCTCCCGATGAGTGAGGCCGATAAGGAGAAGATGGCTGTTATAAGTCCCCTGGGATTCTTCCAGTCCGAAAAGATGCCCCAGGGCATATCCGGAGCCCTTGCAACTTTCCAGCAGGGCATGAGGAAGATGGTGGGGAATGTGGAATTGTTTGTTTTGGTGTATTTGGATGATCTCCTAGTATTTGGATCTGCCTCGGAAGAATATGAAGCCAGGCTGTTGCGGGAGCGGCTGAGAAAGAGTTAAAGCTTTCTCTGGACACTTTCCAGGTCCGGCGAAAGTCGCAGCTCGTGAGTGACTGTCTCTACAGGATCAAGTTTGAAGTGAAGACAGAGAGACAGAATTCCCAGCAGAGACTGGAGAAAGTGATCCAGAACCAGTTGGAAGACTTGCATGTTGGGGGAGACAAAGAAAGTTGTCTGACTAAGACCAACAGAAAATCAAGAGCCCAGAGAGGGGAGCTTGACTACACTTCCGAGGAGGTGAAGCAATTGCAGACAGACCTCAGAAGAGGGAAGCGGGAGCTTGAAGGGAACCTGAAGATGACCATCCACAGTTTAAATGAAGTGGAAAACCTGAAAGTTGACCTGGAAGAAGTCATTAGGAAGAACAAGCTGGAGATAAGTTTGGTGAACACTAAACTGGAGGCTGAACAATTTTTGACTGCTGCTTTTCAGGTCGGGGTGGAAGAAGCCGGTGGAGTAACTGCGTCCCAGGTCGAGATGTTCAGGAAGCGTGAGTCAGAACTGCTGAGACTGTGGCGAGAGTTGGAGGAGTCCAAGAAGAAGCTGTCGTCTCGATTACAGGAGGCTGAAGAGGCTGCAGAAGCAGTCCAGGCCAAGTGCTCCAGTGTGGAGAGAACTAACCAGCAGCTACAAATTGAGGAAAAGGGGAAGAATACAGATTCGACAGTTGATGAGATGGAGGTGTGGTACATGCTGCCTTTCGCTAACTTCCCCTTGTTGGATGAAGAGACTCCTGGCCCTTCTCCCACTGAGTCAGGTGAAGGGGGGTGCTAGCTGTGGGCAGCCTGCGTTACTGCAGGACCCTGAAGGAGAGACAGGGGTGCCTGGACACCAGACAGGAGGATCCGAGTTGCAGTGGGGGCATGAGTGAGAGATTGAGAGAGAATTTGGCAAGCAGACCCAAGGTATCCCCAGTAGTGTCCGAGCCTGAAGGCTTTAGGTGAGGGGGTACGGAGGTCTCGGAAGATTAGGAAACTCCCAGATAGGTTGGCCTATGTAGCGCCTGGGGAACAGGGTGTAAGATCTACTGTTTGGGGAGCAATGTCACTGTTTGTACCTGGATTGGGCTTTTGTGTCTGCAGGAAGGGTTGGCGAGTTATTTAGAAGTCATGAGGACATGACTAAATTTGGAAGGGTTTCTTCTTTTATGTTACTGCTAAGGTGAATAAAATGGGTTCTCTGTACTGTTAACTGCTGAGACAGTGGTTCTCTATAGCAGCATGTTTGGGTTATGATTAGTGAGAACGGGACTTGTATTCATTTGCTAACCAATTGGGATAGATGTTATTCTTTCTGTTTGTGTGAAAGCTGTTAGTTTGCGCGGGCTTGGAGGAGAAGGCGTGAGGAGGATGAAGAGAGAAGACTTGGCTTAAGGAGACGGTTGCCGGACCCACTGGACCTGGGCTCAGGGTGAGAGCCCAGGGGCCGACTAGCGAAGGAGGATCAGTGAAAGGGAGTCCGTGAGCTCCAACGTTTGTGCACTGGACATGTTTGTGAGATTATTGGCACCTGTTGTTTTTCCTTTTCTTTTGTTTCTCTACTAACCCCATACTTAAATATAAAATCTTAATCGTTTAACCGCACATTGTGAACTGAATGTTATTTCAGGGTACTGATGTTACACAGGGGACACACCATGCAGCATCCACCCAAACACGAATGCTAAAGTTTGGTCGGGGAGGGGGGCTTCACCCCTGGGATCATGCCACTAGATGCAACGAGTCTTACACACTTTTTGAAACTGTGATAAAATCCTTTGAAGACTCAAATGCTTCATTCAGTAATCAACTCAAGAAGATTAGACAGGATATTGCTTATTTCTCAGAATTATTCGCAAATTTATTGAAATCATCTTCAATTGCAATGAGATGATGTGAATTTTATAAAAGTCAGATCAGTCATCTTCACATTTCCGTCCAGGTTAACCCTATTTAAATGCAACGTTTACCATCATAATCTTTTTCAATTTCTGAGCCTCTCTGAGTTAGAAGAGAAAAGAAGAATACCAGATGATGATCTTCAAGAAAGATGTGCTCACTTAGGTGAGCTTCGTAAAGACATGCAAGAGAGACTTCAGGATCTTCTCTTGATCTAAATTCCAGATTGTGTAATAAATCCATCCCTGACCACTTGTAAAGAGGAATTAACAGGAAGGATGGAGGAAGAACTGATCTCGTTACAAAATGCCTTTGAGCTGAAGCCAAGGTTCAAAAAATCATATCAAGACTTTAAGTTGCAGAAAGAAATCTCTGAATGCTGTCCTGCAATGTTGAAAAAAGTCAACATGTTCTTTATTGCCTTTCCAACATCATATCCAGTGGAGCAGAGTTTTACTGCAGGTGCCCAACTTCTTTCAAAGCAACAAAACAAACTGCAAATACTGAATGTGGGGATCTGAGACTCCTGAGTGACATTCAGCTTGATATTGAGAAGCTGATGTCACTGCTCCAAGCCCATCCATCTCCTTGATAGATGAAAAAGCAATGAAGCAGTGAATTGTTGGACTAATAATGTACACTCTAAAATTGTTGATGAAAATTGTTTTACTATAATTAAATTAAGAAATAATTTCATTTCTTTAAATAAATTTGAATAAGTTTTGAAATTATTTGTCACTGCTTTGAATTTGCCTCTAATTTCTTTCATTGGGCATTATAAATCAAGATTCTTTATCGTTTTTATGTAATGTCCAGAAAGGGAAACGAGGGTGCTGGGATGTGGTGTTGGAGCCAAGGTAACCTATAAAAGTTTGGGAACCACTGGGTTAGTAAGTTTTGTAAATGACGCAAAAGTTGGTGGTGTTGTGAATAGTGTAAAAGATTGTCATAGGTTATAATGGGAAATTGACAGGATACAGAGTGGGGTTGAGAAGAGGCAGATGGAGTTCAACAGAGAGAAGTGAATCGCTTTTGAAGGTAGAGTTTGAAAGTGGACTACAGAGTCAATGCTAGGATTCTTAACGGTATGAAAGAACAGGGAGATCTTGAGGTCCACATCCATAGGTCCCCAAAGTTGCTGCACAAGTTGATAGGGTGGTTAAGAAAGCATATGGTGTGTTGGTGGCGTTCATTAGTCAAATGATTGAGTTCAAATGCCGCCTGGTAATGTTGCAGCTCTATAAAACCTTCATTAGACCACACTTGGAATATTCTGGTCACCTCATTATAGGAACAGTGTTGAAACTTTAGAGGGTGCAGAGGAGATTTACCAAGATTCTGCCTGGTTTAGTTGAAATATCTTATGAGGAAAGGTTGAGTAAGCTAGGGCTTGTCTCGTTGAAGCAAAGGAGGATGAGAGATAACTTGATAGAGGTGTATAAGATGATAAGAGGCACAGATAGAATGGATAATCAATGCATTTTTCCCAGGGAATAAATAGCTAATACACGAGGGTGTTCTGGTGATTGGAGGAAAGTATAGGGGTTGTCAGAGATAGAATTTTTACAGAGAGAGTGGTGGGTCTGTAGAATGTGGTGGTGATAGGGTAGAGGCAGATACATTAGGGACATTTAAGAAACTCTTAAATAGGCACATGGATGAAAGAAAAATGTAGAGCTATGTGGAAGGGAAATGTCAAATTGATCTTCGAGTAAGTTAAGACAATCGAGCGCAACATCAAGGGCCAAAGGGTACTATGCCGTACTGTGCTATGTTCGATATGCCCTGTAAAACTTTGCTTTGATCATACTTGGCAATTTACACTGTTCTCAAGTCCTTATTATATAAAAGGTATAGAGACACAAGTACAAGGGTCATATCAAAATTTAGTTTATATCCATCAGGGATAATTGAACAGGACAGGGATCTTTCTTTTGGAAAAAAAGGTCAGGAGAGGAAAAAAAAGTTTAAGATTCTGAAAGGTTCTGCAGGTTGATGTCAATCTTTTCAATTCTTGGGGTGATGCGGTGTGGGAAAGGCCAAAACTCTACTTCATAAAAAAGGATAGCTAGTAATAAATGCAGTAGGGAAGTGATTAGAATGTAGAACCTGCTGCTACAAGCAGTAGTTGAAGGAAATAGCATTGTGGGAAATAAAAGGGAAGCTAGGTAAACCAGTAGGGGAAAAAGCAATGGAAATTTATGGTGAAAAGGCTATCTGCAGAGGGTCTGGTTTTGAATAAGTTGTCTGTAATTCATCAGCCTTTGTTAATGAATCAATATTATTTCCAAAAGTTTTTCCAAATTGAAAATATAAATTATATTTTTAAGTATTAAGAAAATATTGAAGCTATTTTGTCATTAGTGGATTGATTGAATTATTCCAGTGATTTTCTTCTTATTTAATCATAGATCAGGAGAAACCTGTAAAGTTAAAGAAAAAATAGCTATGCTATTTTCATTAGTCAAAGGTAGATAAAGGTTGTTAATTTAAATTTACACAGAGGGTATTATAGTCTTTGAACAGCTCCAGCTGCTTGTAAAAGCTAGTTTTTAAAAAAATCTACCATAATTAGTATAAAAGATCAATACCAAAATAAGTTGCAATGTCTTCATAACAAGATGATGTATTAAGGGAAATTCAATATTGCCAGCTGTAAGATTGGGGTTCAATTCCCAGTACTGTCTGTAAGGAGTTTGTATGTTCTCTCTGTGACTGTGTGGGTTTTGTGTGCGTTTCCTCCCACATTCCAAGGATGTATGGTTAGAGTTAGTGAGTTGTGGGCTTGCTATATTGGCACCAGAAGTGTGGCAACACTTGCAGGCTTCCCAGCACAATACCTGCTTATTTGATTTGATGCAAGTGATCCATTTCTCTATATGTTTAGATGTATATGTGACAAATGTCTAAACATGCAATCTCTAAAAATGTCTACAAATCTATTCTATTTTCTAAAACAAACATATTTAGGGAATGGGTGACAATGCAATAATATTACAACCATCTGTCTAGGTCTTAACAAAGTGACCACTCTGACAGAGAAATGGGTCAAAAATATTGTGGAAATGAGAATATGTTGCTTTATTCTTTGCATTTTAGATAGAGCGGATGAAAATTAAAACTTCAGCCTGGTTCTGAGAATGTTAAACCAACTGCATCCTGGGCAAGATTAGTTCAGAAAAACAGTATCATGTTTATTTATTTTATTGATCATACACCAACATAATTGCAGAGGTGGAAAGTAAATGCAGCCGCTGATTCTTGCCTTTTATTTTTCTGACCAGAATAAAAATGAGATGATTGCACACTTAAAAGACCAAGTGCAGGAAATGAAGGCGAAAACCTCCATGGAAGGGAAGTACATGAAGAAAGACTCAGAACTGCAGGTCCATCAGACACATAAGAAATGTGCCAATGAGGAGAATAAATTAAAAGAAGAGCTGCAGGTCAGGAAATGAAAGAGAACTCTAACTTAACTGTACTGAAGCTTTGCAGTTTTTGTTTAATTAAAATAATAATCCAGATTTTGATCAATCCATGCTGTTGTTCGCATAGATCTTGCTCGTTTCCTGCTTAGTCCAAAGGTCATGATACTAATACCAATATAGTTTGTGCTCCACTTCCTTATTTATGTCCCCGTGAATAGATAGATAATAATCGGCAGCAAGATCTGTCCTTTTGCCTCCTTGGTCAATATACACTGAAGCCAACTGTGGTGACTTGGCTGCCATTCTGGTTCAAAATGCAGCATGATACACGAGACTCACTGCTTGGTATAGCTCAGGCCTATGCCTAATTTGCTAGTTGAGTTAGCAAAGCAGCCTTGTTTTTATATTTAAAGGCTACATGCATATATCAAAATAATTGCATATTCTACTTTAATTTATAAATACAAGTTCTGGTTAGGCCACACTTGGAGCACAGTGTCCAGTTCTGGTCGCCTCAGTATAGGAAGGACGTGGAAGCATTGGAAAGGGTACAGAGGAGATTTACCAGGATGCTGCCTGGTTTAGAAAGTATGCATTATGATCAGAGATTAAGGGAGCTAGGGCTTTACTCTTTGGAGAGAAGGAGGATGAGAGGAGACATGATAGAGGTGTACAAGATAATAAGAGGAATAGATAGAGTGGATAGCCAACGCCTCTTCCCCAGGGCACCACTGCTCAATACAAGAGGACATGGCTTTAAGGTAAGGGGTGGGAAGTTCAAGCCGGATATTAGAGGAAGGTTTTTTACTCAGAGAGTGGTTGATGCGTGGAATGCACTGCCTGAGTCAGTGGTGGAGGCAGATGCACCCGTGATGTTTAAGAGACTACTAGACAGGTATATGGAGGAATTTAAGGTGGGGGGTTATATGGGAGGCAGGGTTTGAGGGTCAGCACAACATTGTGGGCTGAAGGGCCTGTACTGTGCTGTACTATTCTATGTTTTATGTTCTATGTTCAAGCGATTCTGCAGATAACACACAGAAAATGCTGGAGGAACTCAGCAGATCAAGCAGCATCTTAGGAGCTGGCCAAAGTTGATTGGAAAGGGACACTATCAGGGATGATGGCAGAAAAGCAAAGGCTAGAGTTTCTGAGGGCAAGTCAGAGACAACTTAAAAGCAAAAGGCATATAATATAGCAGATTAGTGGGAAGTTAGAGGATTGGGAAGCTTTAAAAAACCAACAGAAAACAACTTAAAAAACCATAAGGAGAGAAAAGAGGAAATATGAAGGTAAGCTAGCTAATAATATATGAGGATACTGCAAGATTTTTCAGATACAGTATATAAAGATGAAAAAGAGGCAAGAGTGGGTATTGGACCTCTGGTAAATGACACTGGAGAGGTAGTAATGGGGAATGGCAGATGAAATTAATACATTTTGCATCTGTCTTCACAGTGGATGATAATAGCAGTATGCCAGAAATTCGAGAGTATCAGGGAGCAGAAGTGAGTGCAGTTACTATTATTAAGGAGAATGTGCTTGGGAAGCTGAACGATTTGAAAGTAGATGAACTTACCTCCAGGGTTCTGAGAGGTAGCCAAAGAAATTGTGGAGGCATTAGTTATGAACTTTCGAGAATCACTAGATTCTGGAATGGTTCTGGAGCACTGGAACATTGCAAATGCCACTCAATTCTTTAAGAAGAAATGAAATTACAGGCCAGTTAGCCTGACTTCAGTGGTTGGGAAGATGTTGGAGTCCGTTATTTGAGATGAGATTTCTGGGTACTTGAAGGCGCATGATAAAGTAGGCCAAAGTCAGCATGGTTTCCGTAAGGGGATATTCTTGCCTCACGGATCTGTTAGAATTTTTTGAGGAAATAACAGGCAGGATAGACAAAGGAGAGTCAGTGGATGGTTGTTTACTTGGATTTTCAGAAGGCCTTTGACAAGGTACCACACATGAGGCTGCTTAACAAGATAAGAGCCCAGGGTATTGCAGGAATGATACTAGTATGGATAGAAGATTGGCTGACTGGTAGGAGGCAAAGAGTTGGAAGAGAGGGGGCCTATTCTGGGTGGATGGTGGTGACTAGCATTCCTCAAGGGTCAGTATTGGGACTGCTTCTTTTCACGTTGTGTCAACAATCTGGATGATGGAATTAATGGCTTTGTGGTCAAATTTGCAGACAATATAAAGATAGGTGGAGGGACAGGTAGTGCTGAGGAAGCCAGGAGTCTGCAGAAGGATCTAGACAGATTGGGAGAATGGGTAAAGAAGTGGCAGATGGAATATAGTGTAGGGATGTGTATGGTCATTCACGTTGTAAGAAGAAATAGAAGTGTAGACTATTTTCTAAATGGAGATACAATTCAAATATCTGAGGTGCAAAGGGACTTGGGAGCCCTTGTGCAAGATTCCCTAAAGGGTAACTTGCAGGTTGAGTTGGTGGTAAGGAAGGAAAATGCAATGTTATCATTCATTTCAAGAGGACTAGTGTATAGTAAGAGCAAGGATGTGGTGCTGAGGATTTATAAGGCATTGATCAGATGTCTCTTGGAGTATTGTGAGCAGTTTAAGCCCCCTTTCTAAGGAAAGATATGTTGGCATTGGAGAGAATCTAGAGGAAGTTCGCAAGAACAATTCTGGGTATGAAGGAGTAAAGCATGAACATTTGATGGATCTGGACTTGTGCTCACTGGAGCTTAGAAAAATGAGTGTGGAATCTCAGTGAAACCTCCTGAATATTGAAAGGCCTAGATGGAGTTAGTGTGGAGAGGATGTTTCCGATAGTGAGGGAGTCTAGGACCAGAGGGCACAGCCTCAAAATAGAGGGATGTACACTTAGAACAAAGATCAGGAGGAATTTCTGTAGCTTAAGGATGCTGAATCTGTGGCAGCATAGTCACTGAAGGAACCAGTCTACCGATGATGCCATTACCACAGCACTACACACCACCCACACTCACCTGGAGAAGAGGGATGTATACGTTAGAATGCTGTTTCTGGACTACAGTTCAGCATTCAACACCATAATTCTCTCCAGACTGACAGGAAGCTCAGAGACCTCAGCCTGCACCCCGCCTTGTGCAGCTGGATCCTGGACTTCATATTGGATCGCTGACAGGTGGTAAGATTGGGCTCCCTCACCTCTGCCCCTCTGACTCTCAGCGAAGGAGACCCCAGGGCTGTGTCCTGAGTCCCCTCCTCTGCTCCCTTTACATCCACAGCTGTATTTCCAAACACAGCTCCAATCTGCTGATCAAAGTAGCAGATGACACGACATTGATCGGTCTTATTTCTAGCGGTGACGAGACAGCCTACAGTGGAGAGGTTAACATCCTGATACTGTGGTGCCAAGATAACAACCTCTCCCTCAATATCCAAAAAACAGAAGAGCTGATTGTGGATTACAGGAGGAATGAGACAGATTCGCCCCGATCAACATCAATGGGACTGCAGTTGAGAGGGTGAGTAGTTTCAAGTTCCTCGGTATACTTTGTGGCAAAAAAAAGCACAACAGCATCTCTTCCACCTCAGGCAACTGAAGAAATTCGGCATGAGCCCCCAAATCCTCAAGACCTTCTACAGGGGCATCATTGGGAGCATCCTGACTGACTGTATCACTGGCTGGTATGGAAACTGCACCAGCCTTGATCGCTGAGCACTGCAGAAAGTGGTATGGACAACCCAGCACATTTGTGGATATGAACTTCCCTCTACTGAGGATATTTATAGCAGCAGATGCGTAAAGAAGGCCTGGAAGGTCACTGGGGACACCGGTCACCCAAACCCTGAACTGTTTTGGCTGCTTCCGTCTAGCTAATGGTACTGCAACATTAAAGCCAGGACCAACAGGCTACAGACAGCTTCTACCTACAAGCCATTAGACTTATAAAGTCACATGTCTGTACATTGCGATGGAATCATAATGCAAAGATTTTTATTCCTTCACGTTGTGGGATTGATGTAAGATTTAAATAAATTCAAATATACTTAAAACAGAGGTTGATAGGTTCTTGATTAGTCAGGGCATCAAAGGTTATGTGGAGAAGGCAGAAGATTGGGGTTGATAGGGCTAATAAATCAGCCATGATGGAATGGCGGAGCAGAGTCAATGGGCTGAGTGGTATAATTCTGATCCTATGTCTTATGGTCTAAACGTCGATGAAGAGTCTCATCCTGAAACGTTGACTGTTTATTCCCCTCCATATTTCTTCCAGTATTTTGTGTGTTTGCTCCACTTCTCCCAGCAATATCTTTATCTTGAACGCTAAAAAGAGGGCGTTTAGAGATGGAAATAGGGAGGAGCTGAGGGCAATACAGAGGGAGCTGAAAGCCAGGATCAGGGAGGCTAAAGACAGGAACAGGAGGAAGCTTGAGTGGAAACTCCAGCAGAACAACATGAGAGAGGTCTGGAGGGGGATGAGGACCATCACTGGGTTCTGGCAAACTAGCAACAGAGGAGCGGAAGGCAGTGTGGACAGGGCCAATGAACTTAACCTGTTCTTTAACAGATTTGACATCGTGGCCCCTGCCCATCCACTACATGAGCCATCTGTTGTCAGCCCCCAACCAATTCCATTCTCCCCTCCTACCCTTCCTCACAGTCCCCCACCCTGCTCTCATAACTATACCCCTTCCCCACACGAAACCACCACGGCGGGCTTCACAGCTGAACAGGTGAGGAGACAGCTGAAATGTCTCAACCCAAGCAAGGCTACAGGACCGGATGGTGTCAGTACCAGGGTGCTCAAAGCTTGTGCCCCTCAGCTATGTGGAGTACTTCGCCATGCCTTCAACCTGAGCCTGAGCCTGAGGCTGCGGAGGGTTCCTGTACTGTGGAAGATGTCCTGCCTCATCCCTGTGCCGAAGACGCCATGCCCCAGCGACCTCAATGACTACAGACCGGTGGCATTGACCTCCCACATCATGAAGACCCTGGAGAGACTTGTTCTGGAGCTGCTGCGGCCTATGGTCAGTCCACACTTAGATCTCCTCCAGTTCACCTACCAGCCCCGACTAGGAGTTGAAGATGCTATCGTCTACCTGCTGAACCGTGTCACACCCACCTGGACAAGCCAGCGAGCACTGTGAAGGTCATGTTTTTTGACTTCTCCAGTGCGTTCAACACCATCTGCCCTGCTCTGCTGGGGGAGAAGCTGACAGCGATGCAGGTGGATGCTTTCCTGGTATCATGGATTCTTGATTACCTGACTGGCAGACCACAGTACGTGTGCTTGCAACATTGTGTGTCCGACAGAGTGATCAGCAGCACTGGGGCTCCACAGGGGACTGTCTTGTCTCCCTTTCTCTTCAGCATTTACAGCTCGGACTTCAACTACTGCACAGAGTCTTGTCATCTTCAGAAGTTTTCTGATGACTCTGCCATAGTCGGATGCATCAGCAAGGGAGATGAGGCTGAGTACAGGGCTACGGTAGGAAACTTTGTCACATGGTGTGAGCAGAATTATCTGCAGCTTAATGTGAAAAAGACTAAGGAGCAGGTGGTAGACCTGAGGAGAGCTAAGGTACCAGTGACCCATGTTTCCATCCAGGGGGTCAGTGTGGACATGGTGGAGGATTACAAATACCTGGGGATACGAACTGACAATAAACTGGACTGGTCAAAGGTCACTGAGGCTGTCTACAAGAAGGGTCAGAGCCGTCTCTATTTCCTGAGGAGACTGAGGTCCTTTAACATCTGCCAGATGATGCTGAGGATGTTCTACGAATCTGTGGTGGCCAGTGCTATCATGTTTGCTGTTGTGTGCTGGGGCAGCAGGCTGAGGGTAGCAGACACCAACAGAATCAACAAACTCATTCGTAAGGCGAGTAATGTTGTGGGGATGGAACTGGACTCTCTGACGGTGGTGTCTGTAAAGAGGATGCTGTCCAAGTTGCATGCCATCTTGGTCAATGTCTCCCATCCACTACATAATGTACTGGTTGGGCACAGGAGTACATTCAGCCAGAGACTCATTCCACCGAGATGCAACACAGAGCATCATAGGAAGTCATTCCTGCCTGTGGCCATCAATCTTTACAACTCCTCCCTTGGAGGGTCAGACACCCTGAGCCAATAGGCAGGTCCTGGACTTATTTCATAATTTACTGGCATAATTTACATTTTACTATTTAACTATTTATGGTTCTATTACTATTTATTATTTATGGTGCAACTGTAACGAAAACCAATTTCCCCCGGGATCAACAAAGTATGTCTATGACTATGACTACGACTATCTTTACATTCAATGAGTGCACAGTGATAAGTTCCATCAACAAAAATACAGTTAAAAAGTAAAGATTATTTAATTATTAAAATGTTGTCAGGCTATTAAAATCTCTCATTCCATTATATTTGGTCTTCTCTAACCAGCTCTTGAAAAGTAAAATTGAACAGGAGACTCAGATACACTTGGAGATTGAAAAGTTCCTGAGGCAAAATCAAGCAGTAAGTAGTCCAAGTCTTTCAATTTTAATGCAAGGAACTCCGCTTCTCTAAATTAGAACAAAAGGCAGAAAGGGCTGCATTACAGAAATTTTGAATCAGCATGGTTTCTACCTCATGGAATACTTAAATCTCAAATTAATGTATTTTTCCATATGTGTGAATAGCCAGAGGCTTTTTCCCTGGGCTGAAACAGCTAACACAAGGGGACATAGTTTTAAGGTGCTTGGAAGTAGGTACAGAGGGAATGTCGGTAAGGCTTTCACACAGAGAGTGGTGGGTGCGTGGAATGCACTTCCGGTGATGGTAGTGGAGGTGGATACAATAGGGTTTTTTTTAAGATAGGTACATGGAGCTTAGAAAAATAGAGGGCTATGCGGTAGGGAAATTCTAGGCAGTTTCGAGAGTGGGTTACATGGTCGGCACAACACTGTGGGCTGAAGGGCCTGTGATGTGCTGTAGATTTCTATATTGTATGTTCTATGTATCAGAACCAGGATCAGCTAGTTGTCCAGAAAACATTTGAGAAATATGTACTTGAGGATTATTCAGGCATGAAAGTATTCCATTATAAATTGGACATTTCATGAAAGTTTTATTAAATAGCCAGTTGTGATGAAGCAATCTGTATTCTTATGCAGAAAAATATTTTTAACAACTTTTTTTCTTCCAGTAATCTTTCCATAGCCCAAGCTGCAACATTATTAGTTTATCTGTAATGAAAACAATTTCACAAAATTGTTTTAGAATTTTGAAATATTTGTATCTGAATTGTTTTCAGATCTTCTCATTAATTTGGGCTAATATCTACAAAGCTTAGCTGTTTTTAGTACAAATTATTATTTTATTTTATTTTCAAAATAACCCAATTTCCAAATATTCTTTAAGGCCACTAAACCCTCCACCTTGGTCCTAATTACTGTGTGTTTAATTACTAGATAAGTTGGACACCAATTTAGAAAGTTATCTGTGATAATCTGTCTTCCAAAGATCACATTATTATTCAAGTCAAACTTAAGACTGTTGCTCCTTCTAACCTACAGCAGGGTATTCCCAAAATAATATTTTTGTTTTATTTTCTTCTTATGACTTCATTCTTCATTGTTATTATTTTACCTTGAATAACCTCACAGGTTTTGGTATCTCATCGGGGTTGCATTACAAAATTTGACTTTCCTGGCCATGGAAAGAAGAAATAATCAGTCAAATGTCTTGCTATGGGTAAATGGAGAACCATATCAAAAAATAAATATACCTCAGATGGTATTAAAAATTATGCAAACAGGAAAAATACTGTGTTTTTAGAATAGGAAACAGTAAAATAATAAATGCTGAAACACCTGATGGGTTAGATGGTCATTGATCTCAGTGTTGTGACAGAGACATAATTTTTAGATTTGGAGGTAAATTGTCATTTCTGGCCATCATCTACCATCCCCAATGACTTGCTCTGGGTAAGGAGCTGGCGACTAAGTTGCCAGACCAATAATCCAGATTAGACACAGGAGTCTGCAGATGCTGGAACCTGGAGCAACAAACAAAATGCTGGTGGAAGTCAGCGAGTCAGGCAAGGGAAATAACAGTTGATGGATGAAGTGTCTCAAGCCAAACATTGTCCATTTCCCTCTGTTGATGTTGCTGACACTCTGAGTTCCTCCAGCCCTTTCGCTAGGAATCCAGATGTCCGGACTAAACTCAAATCCCACAGGGGCAAGTGTAGAATTTAAATTAGGTTACTAATCTGGAATTTAAAGAAAAATAATAGCCTTTAGAATGGTGACCATAATTACTGAAGTGTTGTAAGAACCCTTTTTGTTCACTCATCACCCTTCTGCCATCATACCTGGTTTGCCCTGACTGTAACTCCAGATGCCGCAATGTAGTTGACTTGCAGTTCGAGAGCAGCTAGAGATGGACATTTGCAATGGAGAGCACTCAGTAAATGCACTCCTTACACACAAACATTGGCTTGCCATTGCAGTGAGTGTACACATTTCCATGTCTTACCCAGTATATTCCCATAATAGGTTCTAAACTGAGCTGATGTGCTTGGGTTGGCTTCACGTTGCCTTTCCTGCCATACATGGCAGAATATTCTTTTTTTTAGTAATGGGGATTTGTAAATGTGTACATGTTGTTTGTATACTGTATTTAAGCAAAACACTTCTGTTTATTTGTAATATGATTGTAACTACATTGTGGAAAGGTTCATATTCTAATTCATGTGTAGTCTTAAGTTAACCTTGTCGGTAATTGAAGATACTATGTCCTAGTGTGTGTAAAAACAAGGAGCTCTTTGTCCTCAGTTTGGGAGAAAGGTAGGGGCTGCCTGGAGTTCACACTTGATAATGATAAATATGGAGCTATTGCTGTGCTTTCATGTTAGATAGGAAAGGAAAGGTACATCACATCAGGAGTTTCTCCGATTAGCAGACGATTTCCCTCCACGCCTCTCTGAGGTAGTGGGGAACCATGTACAGCAGTGGTTTGCTGTACCTTCTGTTTATAACCCAGCACGGATGGAAAGCGTGCAAGGGAGCCGGCTGGTTTCGAACTCGGGACCTTTCGTCCCAAAGTCTGGCACTGATGCCACTACGCCACCAGCCAGGTCCTCATGTTAAATATCTTTTAATAAATATTGGCAGTTTTCTGTTCACTATTTTTGCTAAGTTTTGTAAGTTTGATTTTTGACGCACTCAATTACCAACCTTGCACTAAAGTGCTAAGTGACTCCAGCCATTTTTCCTTTGGTCATAACCCACATATTTAACAACAATAAATGCCGGCTGTGGCAGCAATACTCAGATCCTGTAAATAGAATAATAATTTTTAAAAATTAAACTATAAAAAGAAACAATTCACGTACTTATTGGTGTCTACAAACAAAGCCAAATTTGAGTTTATTGTTGAATGCACATATGTGAACTTGTGTGTGGCAGTATATCAGGCACATTGCATCAAGTAAATAGTTTATTATCCATGTGTTTTAAGACTAGTAGTAACACATCTAATGCCTATATGATCAGCAACATTTCTCAATGGCAGCAAAAGTCTCAGAATTCAATAAAATCATTCTGTATTACCTCGTTCCGTGCTAGATACAGGACTTTATCAGAATTGTGAGGTTCCCATTGGCACAGGGAGCACAACATCAACAGCGACTGGGTTGCACAAAATTGCAGAGATGTACTTGAAACAGAAGAGTTTCATTCTCTGCATAAAGCCATAATCTGTGCACAGAAAATCTAGATTGTCAGCTCCACATATCTGCGAGGTTCTCACCAATCTACCATCATCTGACAATCCACTGCATCTCCACTTTATAAACCACACCTTAAACCAAGTTAATCACTCCTGACCTTAAGCAGTCTGCATACAGAACAAGTGTGATCCTCCATCAGAAAGAATGGTTAGTCATGCAATATGATCAAAAGATCATTGGTACCTCAAACAGTGCCTTTTTTCTGCTTAGAAAGATCTGCAGGTGCATTGTGGTGTGTACGGTAGTGTACCTCAAAATTCAATGGCACCTGTGAGCCTCTCCACAACACAGCAATGATGTGGTTCAGCGGGGAATAGGAGCAGGGCGTTGAAGCTCAGGAGAAGGAATTGGAAAAACAGAAAAGGCAACACTGGGGGAAGACAACATTAATGGTTCTTTGCAATATTCTAATAAATGGTGATTTGTAAATGCAAACAAAAATGCACATCGGTGGACAATAGGAAAAGTAAAATGTGCATGGGTGCAACATTTAAAGTTTTTAGGAATTAAGTAAACAGTTTTTAACATTGCATCAATGATGTTGAGGCCAAACTGATCTTGATTGCTGTCTCCTCCCATAGTAACTCATTTGCATAACTTCTTCCCTGCCTGTGGGTGGTTGAGAACCTCTCTGTCCTCACCTGTTCCACCTCTGAAAGTCAGGGTGGCAATGCAGCTTCTCTTTGCTATTATCTACCATTTCCTGTAGCATTATTCCATCAGTTATGGAATAAATTGCAGAATTATTTGCAGCTTTAACTATCTCCCAATATGGAAGAACTGAGCAGGTATTAATTAGTATTGGCTACTTAAATAGTTTCAAACTACTCCCCAAATTGGGCTGCATTGCTTAAGCATTACATCCAGTATTTCTAAATAAAGAGAAACATTTGTACAAAAGTAGAGCCAAAATAATCCTCCACTAAATTTTTAATATTCTAGAAACTACCCAATGATTTAAAAAAAATTGATTAAAGTACCTCTCTCCTTGTTTCCCAATTAGGACCTGGAAGAAAAGCTGGAATTTTGGATGGAAAAATATGATAAGGATATTGAAGCAAAGCAAAATGAATTGATTTCTATAAAAGCATCCAAGAATAGTAATTTACAACGACTCAAAGAGTACTCTGAAAAGGTACAGCCAATAGTCCACTATTCATATATTAGGATAAGAACATGGCTATTTTTTTTCTCCTTTGCACTTTTGATGGTCCTTTTCTGTACAAGTGACAATAATGAATAAGCATAAAAATGGTCAGCCGAAATGTGCTCTTCAGGTCACTGCAGCTGATCTTTTCATTGTGGCCCACTGTTATCTCCAAGACATTAGTGATGCTCACAACACAAGGAAGGGAGATTCTTTCTTCATGAGTAAACCAGCAGGCAATATAGGCATAATGATTTCCTCAGAAGGCGAGCTTCTTCATACCTCACAGGCTGCTAGACTTCGCCCTTTTAGCATTACATGCACCATGTCAAAGGCATTTAGCACTGTTGTCAAGCTACTTGAGCTGAATCCAAAGATCTAGAATATTGGTCAAGAGACACAATTTCAAGTGTACCATGGCAGCAGTGGAGCTTAACTTTGAGTAAGTAAATACAAGTACATCTTGAATAAAATTAGTAATAATTAACATGATACTATTGGATTGCTGTAAGCATTTTCCACTGAAGGAAATCTGTCATCTGTGCTCACTCACACACGAGGAATTCTGCAGATGCTGGAAATTCAAGCAACCCACATAAAAGTTGCTGGTGAACGCAGTAGGCCAGGCAGCATCTCTAGGAGGAGGTACAGTCAACGTTTTGGGCTGAGACCCTTCGTCAGGACTAACTGAAGGAAGAGTTAGTAAGAGATTTGAAAGTGGGAGGGAGAGGGGGAGGGGGAGATCCAAAATGATAGGAGAAGACAGGAGGGGGAGGGATGGAGCCAAGAGCTGGACAGTAGTTTGGCAAAAGGGATATGAGAGGATCATGGGACGTGAGGCCAAGGGAGAAAGAAAGGGGGAGGGGGGAAACCCAGAGGATGGGCAAGGGGTATAGTCAGAGGGACAGAGGGAGAAAAAGGAGAGTGAGAGAAAGAACTTGTGTATATAAATAACTAATAGATGGGTTACGAGGGGGAGGTGGGGCATTAGCGGAAGTTTGAGAAGTCAATGTTCATGCCATCAGGTTGGCGGCTACCCAGACAGAATATAAGGTGTTGTTCCTCCAACCTGAGTGTGGCTTCAATACAGTAGAGGAGGCAGTGGATAGACATATCAGGATGGGAATGGGACATGGAATTAAACTGTGTGGCCACTGGGAGATCCTGCTTTCTCTGCCGGACAGAGCGTAGGTGTTCAGCAAATCGGTCTCCCAGTCTGCGTCGGGTCTCGCCAATATATAGAAGGCCACACCAGGAGCACCGGATGCAGTATATCACCACAACCGACTCACAGGTGAAGTGTTGCCTCACCTGGAAGGACTGTCTGGGGCCCTGAATGGTGGTAAGGGAGGAAGTGTAAGGGCATGTGTAGCACTTGTTCTGCTTACAAGGATAAGTGCCAGGAGGGAGATCGGTGGGGAGGGATGGGGGGGATGAATGGACAAGGGAGTTGTGTAGGGAGCGATCCCTGCGGAATGCAGAGAGAGAGGGGGGGAGGGAAAGATGTGCTTAGTGGTGGGATCCCATTGGAGGTGGCGGAAGTTACGGAGAATAATATGTTGGACCCGGAGGCTGGTGGGGTGGTAGGTGAGGACCAGGGGAACCCTATTCCTAGTGGGGTGGCGGGAGGATGGAGTCAGAGCAGATGTGCGTGAAATGGGGGAGATGTGTTTGAGAGCAGAGTTGATGGTGGAGGAAGGGAAGCCCCTTTCTTTAAAAAAGGAAGACATCTCCCTCGTCCTGGAATGAAAAGCCTCATCCTGAGAGCAGATGCGGCGGAGACGGAGGAATTGCGAGAAGGGGATGGCATTGATGGACAGCATGGATTCTACACAAAACTGAACACACATTGTAACTGCGCTCCACCAGTTGATACAGACTTTCAGAAAGGCCTCATTTACATCCAAACCATTGTACTGAACATTTCACCATGAAAATAACTGCTTAATGCTGAGCAATTATTCACAAGGTATTGTCTACTAGTGCCTGCCAAACCTGCGACTGTCATAAGATTAGCAAAAGCATGGAACACCACCATGGAGGTGCACAAATAATTAATCACAGTCAACTGTTTGAGAAAATATTACACTTGTGTACGGTATGTATTGTTGAAGGAACACATAAACTAAACGTGCTACCAGCATTCTGACAGAAGTATTCATCAATTCTTGATATCACTAGATCCAAATCCAGGAACACTAAAAACCCTGTGGAATATGTTCACTGGGATTACACAAGTTCAAGAAGTTGATTCCTTACCACCTTAAGGAGCTAAAGGGATGGGCAATCAATACCTTGCAACATCCTCATTCCACAAATCAATAAATAATAAGAAACTTCACAACTTCATAAAATATCTTACTAGATGAAAACTGACTTGAAAAACAGAAAATGTTGGAAACATCAGCACATGTAGAAAGTAAAGTGGTATTAATTTTTGAAGTCTGAGATCCTTTGTCAAAACTGAGAAAGATTCTCTCCTCATCTGAGTGCTCTGGAGTAGAAAGAGGGAATTGACTTCTGAGTGGTTGCAGAAAACTCGTGTTCCGATCCCAAATCTCAATCACCGTCTGTCATCTGCAATGTACCCGAGCTGTAACTGTAATATCAAATTGAATGTTAAGATATCTTCTTCAAATTTTCCTACCCTAGACTCCAGGATTTTGGGCTTTTTGAAAGGCTAGATGCACATTTACAATATCATGTTAAGGGATAGCTAAATAAGAGAGGTGAGCTTAAACCATTAGATCTTCTATCTGTGAAGAGGTTGTAGAATTGGGGAAAGTGGAAAATGAACAATATTTAACAACATCTGTGCTGTTGCTGGTCAATAATTTCAACACAGATGTCCCTGCATCTTATTACTATTACACTGAACTGCCTTGGGTGTTAATGAGACAGATTAAGTAAATAAATTGTTCTCTTATTGTTTTGCTTAAGGGGCACATGGCATATATCCTTATCATGATGTGACTGCTGATCTACTGGAATTTCATGAAACATGTTTTGGACCGGGTTGCCTCTTCTTTATTTTAATTCTGATTAATTCAACTAGGAAAGAGATTGAAAATAAAGATACTTAGACACATTTTTTCATTCTAACTCTTCAGTTCCTGACATATGAACAAGTGATTATTGATGACAGAGTTGAGAAGGAGAATGAATGGAAAAGACGGACACAAGAAGAAAAAGAGTATAGGAGCATTATTAAGGTAAAATTATATGCGTGGATATCATTAATAGTTATATGCAACATAATTGGATTCATGCCAGACCAACTATACCTAGCTACAGATCAATGTTCTTTATAATTGAATAATGTAATTGCACAATATAAAATTTCTTCAGGATATCCCGTTCACCCAAATTGTTCTTAAATAAGTACTTCATGTCTTTAAATATGTGTGCAAAGTCACCATGCAAGGAAGTCAAAATATAAATAATATATAATAACCAGTCCTGTGGGAATAAATGAGATGATGCTTTAGGTGTTGACTTGAGGTTATTTTTATGAAATGATTTATCTATAACCAATAGAACAAGGGGAAAGGGCTGGCGTAATAAACTTAGGGGCATTCAGTGAGCTGATCTGGTGGAAAACAGACGATGGCTAACTGCAGATGATAGCAGAAGTGTTAGTAAGAGGCAATGACATCTGAGTCATACAGAATGTACTAATAAAGCAGAAGGTAAAAGACAAAATTGTGGAGGTTCTAGCATGAAAAAGATTGGCAAAGTGAAGCAGAATTCAGTAACAACAGCATATTAATCATCCCTACCATCAGACTCTCCAGCAAGTGGGAATATCTTCCATTTTTTTCTCTAACAATGTACTTGTGTAAGTGCAATTCTACCTCTAAATTTGTAGATCTGATGAAAGATCAATAACTCTGCTTCTCCCTCCATTCATCCAGCCTGATCTGCTGAGAATTTCCAGGATTTTGTATTTTAGGAACTCTCAAATTTTATGTTATTTAAATAGTACAGTCTGGTTAAGTATTTATATATCCTACTTCTCTGAATGTTTGGTGAGATAATGGAAGCATTAGAGCAGGAATCGTCACATTCTTTAACATGGAAATGTGACTCTCAGTTTTCAGAACATAGTCTGCATTTCAAACAAATGTGGAAAGCTAAGTTGAAATAGTTTAATATGAAACCTTTTGTGAACAAATCGATCCATTAGATGGTTCAACTATAAATTTGTATATTGATAATGCAGTGTACTTACATAAACAATTTGGAATTATCACATTGCAATACATGACTTTTATACATATTTGTTACATTTTGTCTTTGACGGATATAAATGGACCATTGAGGTATTCAGAGTAAAATAGTGAACTCAGTTTTAGGGGGTTTGGGCCAATAAGCAGTAATATATATAAAAAAAACTTCTGGGTTTTGCTGTACAAAAAAAAGCTAACAATCAAATAACACACACAAAATGCTGGGGAACTTAGCAGGCCAGACAGCATCTATGGAAAAGAATACGGCTGACGTTTTGGGCGAGACCCTTCTTCAGGACAGACGTAGGGTCTCAGCCCGACACATTGACTGTACTCTTTTCCATAGATTCTGCCTGGCCTGGTGAGTTCCTCCAGCATTTTGTGTGTGTTGCTTTGATTTCATTTTCGCTTGTGTGTGATTCAACAATCAAATAACTTGTTTGCTTCACTTCTTGGATCAGATAATATTACAAAAACTCACTGAATATCTTTTTGTGTGAAATATTTAATCTTTCCCTTTTTCACAGCTTCAGTCATGGTGGCGAGGGGTCATGGTTCGTAGGGGAATTGGTATCTACAAGAATGTTAAAAAGAAAGCAGAAATCAAAGGAAAGGCTAAAGGAAAAGGGAAGAAGGACGATACAAAGAAGAAAAAATGAAACCACTTATGAACTTAGAAACTTTACAGCATGCCCAACTTTTGTTTCAACGTGGAAGATTATTACTTGGTAATACAGTTCAATTTGCACTGACCAAATAAGACTTCAGTTTATACAAAATCAACTACTAATCGTACCAATAATTGACCTTTTATACTTTTCACCTTGGGAAAACAATATCAATGCTTTATGTCTTACTACTATAACTTGTTTCTTAGCATTTTCATTCTCAGTGTAAATTCTTCCATTCTCCATACTTTCAAGACCCACCTTCCTGCGTTCCAAACTCACAACTATCTAAAGATAATAAAATGCAAATTATGACATTAAATTTTAATGGAAGATCTTTTGCTGTGACACCTCTTAAGAAAACCTTGTCGTTATTCTCAAGGGCACAATGGAATAAAAAGCAATAAACTGTTAGCCGGAGGAGCTTAGCAGGTCAAGCAGCATCTAGCGAGGAAATAAATTCTCAAAGTTACAGGTCAAAACTCTGCATCCGGACCGTGTTTATACTACTGTTGACACTACTTATAATATCAACAGTCACCATATCATAACAGGGTTACACCACCAAGGATTGTTTGTAACCCAAATTGTTCGAGAGCCAGAATTTCCATACTCTCCTGCTAAGGGAAATATCTTCAAGTCCTTTAAAATTTTGTGACCCAGGTTTTACTTTTGTCAACATTAGAAAAGTCATAGGGACCTTGAAATTTACATGCATACACTGCTTAATGCAGAAACCCCATAATTGCTGCTGGTAATCTAGGCTATGGTACTTGTAGATCTTCTGAAGAATCATAGAATTGTGGAGCAGAGAACATAGAACCATTAGGCCCATGCTCATTATTTTCCCTCATTTATATCAATCCCATTTTCCCACATTAAGTTCAACACTACCTATTTAGATGCCTATCTAAATGTCTCTTAAAAGCAGAAACTGTATTTTGTTCTATCACAAACCATGAGGGTCCCAGCATCAATCTCTGTGATACCCCACTGGTCAAAGACCTCCAATCAAAAAGGTATCCTTACACCATCACTCTCTTCTTCCTATCACTAAGATAATTGTGAGATCCAATTAGCCCAGCTTCCTTGGATCCCCTGCACCTTAACCTTCTACTGCCCTGCCTTCATCAATCTTCTCAGCTGCCTCTTGAAAAAATCTCAATTGAATTAGTGAAGCAGGATTTCCCCGCACACAGCTTATGCTAACTCTTCCTGACTTTCCAAATGTACATAAATCCCTCGGGATTTTAACAATAATTTTCCTGCCATTGGCATCAGGCTCACCTGCTTGTCATTACCTCCATGCATAATCATGGGAGATTAGTGAATACAGGTAAACCCAAGGAACTTGTGAACTGAAAATATTATACTTTGTTACAAGTGAATTGTTAATAGTTTATCAAACCATAATTACTGCTTAGCAAACTCTTAATCTCTAGTAAATTAATTCCGTGTATGGATTGATATCTCCAATAAATAGTACAAAACATACTTTGAAAATAAAACTCTTTTGGAAAAAATATTTTACGTTCTACCTTAATGTCTATACTTGTTTTATATTCTTACAAAACGTGTGAAGAAAAAAAAATAGTTGTAAGGTTGAAGACTCAAATTTGCAAAAAGATGCTGTAATCTGGAGCAACCTACGCTGCTCAAGGAAATCAGTAGTTTGTTCAGTATTTTTGGTTTGAAGGGAATTATTTATGTTTTGTGTTGAGAACCTGAAGCAGGATTGATGCAAGGTCTTGATCTGAAATGTTGATAATTCCCTTTCCTCCACAGATGTTGTTCGACCCATTGAGTGCCTCCTGCAGTTTAGACAATAGACAATAGGTGGAGGAGTAGGCCATTCAGCCCTTCGAGTCAGCACCACCATTCACTGTGATCATGGCTGATCATCCACAGTCAGTATCCAGTTCCTGCCTTATCCCCATAACCTTTGATTCCACTATCTTTAAGGGCTCTATCCATCTCTTTCCAGAAAGCATCCAGAGACTTGGCCTCCACAGCATTCTGGGGCAGAGCATTCCATATATCCACCACTCTCTGGGTGAAGAAGTTTTTCCTCAACTCTGTTCTAAATGGCCTACCCCTTATTCTTAAACTGTGGCCTCTGGTTCTGGACTCACCCATCAACAGGAACATGCTTCCTGCCTCCAGCGTGACCAATCCCTTAATAATCTTATATGTTTCAATAAGATCCCCCTCAGCCTTCTAAATTCCAGAGTATACAAGCCCAGTCGCTCCAATCTTTCGACATATGACAGTCCCGCCATCCCGGGAATTAACCTTGTGAACCTACGCTGCACTCCCTCAATAGCAAGAGTGTCCTTCCTCAAATTTGGAGACCAAATCTGCACACAGTACTCTGGGTGTGGTCTCACCAGGGCCCTGTACAGCTGCAAAAGGACCTCTTTGCTCTTATACTCAATTCCCCTTGTTACGAAGGCCAGCATGCCATTAGCTTCCTTCACTGCCTGCGGTACTTGCATGCTTGCTTTCAGTGACTGATGTACAAGAACACCTAGATCTTGTTGTACTTTCCCTTTTCCTAACTTGACTCCATTTAGATAATAATCTGCCTTCCTGTTCTTACCACCAAAGTGGATAACCTCACATTTATCCACATTAAACTGCACCTGCCATGCATCTGCCCACTCACCCAGCCTGTCCAAGTCACCCTGCATTTATTGCTGAAAGATTTCCTCGTTGATTTCCTTGTTCTCAGTGCAGCTTAATAACATTAGTCACTAGATGCAATGGATTGCCTTGAACTGAAGACTGTCAACATAAAAAAAAATACAGATCTGAAAAACAAAACATGTTGGAAATACTCAGTAGGCCTAGCAGCATCTTTCGCGATAAGTTGTTGTTTCAGGTCAATACATCACAGAAACTGAATACCTACAGTGCCTATAAAAAGTATTCACCACCACCTGGAAGTTTTTATCTTTTATTGTTTTAAAACATTGAATCACAGTGGATTTAATTTGGCCTTTTTGACACTGATCAACAGAAAAAGGCTCTTTCGCGTCAAAGTGAAAACAGACCTCTACAAAGTGAACTAAATTTATTACAAATATAAAACATAAAATAATTGATTGCATAAATATTCATCCCCCTTTAAAATGACACACCAAATCATCACTGGTGCAGCCAACTGGATTTAGAAATCACAATTTGTTAAATGGAGACGTGTTCTTTGAGACCTCTGTGCAGACAAGGTGTTCCAACTGATTGTAGTAAAAACACACCTGTATCTGGAAGTTCCAACTGCTGGTGAGTCAGTATCCTGGCAAAAACTACACCATGAAGACAAAAGAACTCTCCAAGCAACTCTGCAAGAGAAGGTTATTGAAAAGCACAATTCAGGTGATGGATACAAGAAAATTTCCAAGTGACTGAATATCCCTTGGAGTCGTCGTCGTTGTGCTATCCCTCGAGGTCAAGGATGATGGTCTTCTTTCTGTTGATCTACTTATGGGCTCTCAAGTGGCTTATGAGTCCAATCTTGGCTTTGGAAGTTCTTCCGCATTCAGGACAGGTAGTTCCAGATGGCAGATCGGACTTTGGGTGTCGCTGCCTCTCTTTACATTTTCTTCTCTTTTCTTCTAATTCTGCACATATGTTGGCTTCAAAAGTTGTGGTTCCTTCTTGGATGATGGCTTGCCAGAGTTTCCTGTCCTTGGCATTGGTTTCCCAATTGTTGATGTCGATGTTACATTTCTTCATGTTGGCTTTTAAGACATCTTTGAATCTCTTCTGTTGTCTGCCTCTTTTACGTTTGCCTTCTTTAAGCTGGGAGTAGAAGATTTGTTTTGGCAGACGTTCGTCTTTCATCCTAACAACATGACCGCTCCATCTTAGTTGGTTCTTGATGACGTAGGCTTCAATGCTTGTTGTTTTTACTTCATTTAGCACACTGACATTGGTTCTTCTATCTTCCCAGCTGATATTTAAGATGTTTCGAAGACAGCGTTGATGGAACTTTTCAAGTGCCGTCAGTATGTTGTCCAGGTTTCTGATGCATACAGGAGCGTTGGGATTACCACTGCTTTGTACACTAACATTTTGGTGTCTGTTCAGATGTCATGATCGTGAAAGACTCTTGTTCGGAGACGTCCAAAAGCTGTTCCAGCGCATTTAAGATGATGTTGGATCTCGTCATTAAGGTCGACATTGGAGGAGAGGTGACTTCCAAGATACGGAAAGTGGTCCACGTTTTCCAGGGTTGTTTCGCCAAATTGAATTGATGGTTCTATCCAATTTGTCTCAAATGGTGACAGTTGATAGATGATCTGAGTCTTCTTGGAATTGATGGTAAGTCCAAATTTCGTGTATGCACAGTTGAAGGCAGTCAGAATCAGTTGTAGGTGGTTTTCTGAAAGAGCTGTTGTCATCTGTGTATTGGAACTTGATGAGGGAACTCGTGGATGTCTTTGTTTTGGACTTCAGATGGGCAAGATTGTAAAGTCTGCCATCTGTTCTGTAGACAATTTCGATTCCTGGGGGTAGGTCGTCCTTGATAATGTGGATGATTGTTGCACTGAAGATGGTGTACAAAGCTGGGGCAATCATGCATCCCTGTTTTACTCCTGATCTAACTTGAAAAGGCTCATAGTTACTGTTGCTGACCATTTCTGTGGCAAGCATGCCATCGTGGAGGAGTGCAGTTAAGTCAATCATCAAGAAATGGAAAGAATATGGCACAGCTGTAAGTCTGCCTAGAGCAGGCCAACCTCAAAAACTGAGTGACCGAGCAAGAAGGGGACTGGTGAAGGAGGCCACCAAGAGACCTATGACAACTCTGGAGGAGTTACAAGCTTCAGTGGCTGAGATGGGAGAGACTGCACATACAACAACTGTTGCCCGGGTTCTTCACCAGTCACAGCTTTATGGGAGACTGGCAAAGAGAAAGCCACTGTTGAAAAAAACTCACATGAAATCTTGGCTTGAATTTCCCAGAAGGCATTGGGAGACTCTGAAGTCAGCTGGAAGAGGGTTCTATGGTCTGATGAAAAGAAAATTGAGCCTTTTGGCTATCACATTTAAAGCTGTGTTTGGCATAAGCCAAACACTGCATATAATCAAAAACACACCATCCCTACCATGAAACATGGTGGCGGCTCAATCATGCTGTGGGGATGCTTCACTGCAGCAGGCCCTGGAAGGCTTGTGAAGGTAGAGGGTAGAATGAATGTAGCTAAATACAGGGAAATCCTACATGAAAACTGTGACTTGGGAGATTTGTTTTCCAGCAAGACAATGACTCCAGGCATAAAGCTAAAGCTACCTTGGAATGGCTCAAAAAAAACAAAGTTAATATCTTGGAGTGGCCAAGTCAGAGTCCAGATCTCAATCCAATTGAGAATTTGTGGCTGGACTTGAAGAGGGTTGTTCACTCACGATCCCCATGCAATCTGACAGAGCTTGAGCAGTTTTGTAAAGGAGGATGGGGAAAAATCGTAGTGTCTAGATGTGCAAAGCTGATAGGGACCTAATCCACACAGACTCAAGGCTGTAATTGCTGCCAAAGGTGTACCTACTAAATACTGACTTGAAGGGGTGAGTAATTATGCAATGAATTATTTTATGTTTCTTCTTCTTCTTCATGTGCTTTGCGCGTTACATGCTTGGGTGATCATGGCTTTCCACATCCAATGATCCCTCGCAGCGTCAATGATATCTCGCACACTTAGATCTGTTAGTTCTTTCACAGTGTCCATATGTTTTCTCCTTTGCCTTCTACTTCTGCGTTTCCCAGGCAAACGGCCCTGTAATGGAAGGCATTCTATTTCTCCCTTCTACTTCTACTTCTATCTCTATTCTATTTCTACTTGACTTCTCCCTTTCTGATGACGTGGCCCAGGAATTTAAGTTTCCTCTCATTTAATGTTCTCATTAAAGATCTTTTTGTATGAGCACGTTGGAGTACTGTCTCATTAATTACCCTATCTCTGTATGATATTTTCAGCATAGTTCTAAGAAACCACATTTCTGATGCTTCTAAGTTTCTTTGGAGTTCTGGTGTTATAGTCCATGTTTCGGAAGCATACAGCAAGATTGACCAGATGTAACATTTTAGTAGCCTAAGCCTTGTTGTCATAGAAATGTGTCTGTTGGTAAACATGGGTTTCATTTTTTGGAAGTTGGTTTTGGCAATGGAAATTCTTCCTTTTATTTCTACTTTACTTCTAGCATCTTGTGATATAAAGCTACTGAGGTAATTAAAGCTGATCTTTTGTTCAATCTCTTGGTTACCTATGTACAATTGGCAGTTGGGAGTATTCTGCTGTTTTGGTATTACCATACATTTGTTTTTTTAACAGTTGATGGCTAGACCAACATCTGCACTTGTTTGGACTACTTTGTCTAGGAGGATTTGTAAGTCTTCTGCAGCACTTGCTATTAGGGTGGTATCGTCTGCATATCTTATATTGTTGATGTTAACACCTCCAATTTTTATCCCATCTAGGTCTTCTATTTCTCTGAGAATCATTTCACTATAGATATTAAATAATTCCGGTGAGGCAATGCATCCCTGTCTAACTCCTCTTTGAATTTTAGTCCAACTGCTTACATTATCATCAATTTTTATTGCCACTGTTTGATTCCAAGCAGCTGTTGGTCCCTTTCGTCAATATTTAGTGAGATTTTGAAATAACTTTTCATGTTGCACTTTGTTGAATGCTTTAGTGAAATCAATAAAACATCAAAAGACATCATTTTGATATTCAATTGCCCTTTCTGAAAGCATTCGTAGTATGAAAACTGCGTTCCTAGTTCCCCTATCCTCAATAAACCCATATTGCAGTTTAGAAGTTTCTGGTCTTAACTTGTTTTTAATTCGACTCAGAACAATGCTCAACAAAATCTTTATTATGTGACACATAAGACTGATTGTTCTATAATTTCCGCAGTCAATAGCTCCAGGAATTTTTGGCAGAGTTATAAATACTGATTTCAAGAGATTGTCAGGCAATACACCAGACTCATATATACCATTAAACTGTTCAAAAAGAATATCTATGCCCAGATCTTCTAGGGCTTGTATCATTTCCACTGAAATTTCACTGAAAGTGGCTTTACCACTTCTCAGCGCCTTTACTTCCTGAGAAAACTAAAGAAATTTGGCCTGTCCCCTAAAACCCTCACTAATTTTTATAGATGCACCATAGAAAGCATTCTTCTAGGGTGCATCACAACCTGGTATGGAAGTTGTCCTGTCCAAGACCGAAAGAAGCTGCAGAAGATTGTGAACACGGTGCAGCACATCACACAAACCAATCTTCCGTCCTTGGACTCACTTTACACCGCACGCTGTTGGAGCAGTGCTGCCAGGATAATCACGGACACGACCCACCCAGCCAACACACTTTTTGTCCCTCTTCCCTCCAGGAGAAGGCTCAGGAGCTTGAAGACTCGTACAGCCAGATTTGGGGACAGCTTCTTTCCAACTGTGATAAGACTGCTGAATGGATCCTGACCCGGATCTGGGCTGTACCCTCCAAATATCAGGACCTGCCTCTCGGTTTTTTTGCACTACCTTACTTTCCATTTTTCTATTTTCTATTTATGATTTATAATTTAAATTTTTAATATTTACTAATTTTTACTATTTTTAATATTTAATATTTGTAATCCAGGGAGTGGGAAGCGCAGAATCAAATATTGCTGTGATGATTGTATGTTCTAGTACCAATTGTTTGGCGACAATGAAGCATAAAGTACCATGTTTCATGCTTTTCATTGCTTTAGTTATTTCTTCTTTGGTAATAGGTGGGCCAGAATTAGGGTGTTTAATATCTGGGAGTTCCCCTCTATTATCTTCAAAAAGCTGCTCTATATACTGAATCCACCTCTCACATACTTTATCTGGTTCTGTTAGTATGGATCTGTCTGCTGATCTTATGCATCCTGTGGAGGAGGTTTTCTTAATTCCAGTGATTTCCTTAATTTTCTTGTGTATTTCTTTGCTGTTGTTAATATGACCTTCTACTTCATTGCATTTTTGATTCAGCCATACTTCCTTTGCAATATTGCACAATTATCTGGTTTGTCTGTCTGGCTCTCTGTATTCACTTCATTATTCTTCACTAACCTTCTTTGTTCCATCAGATCTAGAATTTCTTGGGTTATCCACCCTTTGTAGGTGTGTTGGATTTCTTGTACTGGGATTTTCTCCTCTGCTGATTGCTGTATAGCATATTTAAATCTGTCCCAAATAGGTGTTGTTACGTTTTCGCTGAGGTGGTCTTCTACAGCTGTCTTAAATTGTTGCTTAAGTATGCTATCTTTTTTAAGTTCTCCCAGCATATACTTCTTTCTCTTTTTTCCACAATTCAGTTTCTTTAATTTTGTTTTAATGGTAGCTATTACTGGATGGTGATCTGAACCACAGTCTGCTCCTGGGTAGGCTTTAGAATTTGTGATATTATTTCTAAAGCGTTCATTGATGGTAATGAAATCTGTTTGATTCCTTATTCTATCTTCAGGGCTAATCCAAGTACACAATCGACGTGGATGGTTTTTATACCAAGTATTGGTGATCACTTGGTTGTTTCTGACACACCAATCAGTAAACCTTTCTCCATTTTCATTTTTCTCCCCTCATCCAAAAGGTCCTATGATGTTATCAATCCTTTCCTGTCCAACTTTGGAGTTAAAATCTCCCAAGACTAGTTTTATATCCTGAGATTTACATTACTCATAAACACTGTCGAGATCTTCATAAAACTTGTTGATATCGTCTTCATCCGCATCATTTGTTGGCGCATAGTCTTGGATTATGCTAATGTTAAAAGGGTTACCCCTTAATTTAACTAAAAACAGCCAGTTGGGTATCACCCAATATCCCTAAGACATTTTGATACTTGTTTAAAATAATTCCAACTCCATGCACATACTGTTGATCTCCAGAATACGTTATCAGAGAACTATTCTTAGTGAATTTGTCACTGTCGGTCCATCTAATTTCTGACAGGCCTAAGACATCAACTTCCAACCTTTTTATTTCATTTAACGTGTCCTCCAACTTTCCTTTCTGGTAAAGTGTACGGATGCTCCATGTTGCTACCCTTAGCCTTTCCCTATTGCTTACAGTCTCTGGATGACGGTCTGGTGTCACCTGCAGCACCTGACTACCCCTACCGGGCAAGGTGTTGTTCTGTTGATTAGAATCAACCCTATTCA
Organism: Mobula birostris; assembly: GCF_030028105.1. Lineage (NCBI taxonomy): Eukaryota > Metazoa > Chordata > Chondrichthyes > Myliobatiformes > Myliobatidae > Mobula > Mobula birostris. Next base: position 37,627,558 of record NC_092373.1, on the reverse strand, counting down.
CGCTGTTGTCTGGTTTCCTTCTTTTGTTTCTTTCCATGATTGATTAGGCAGAAATTTCAACAGTGGTTTGCCATTGCCTTCTGTTGCTGCAGTGCTCATCTAACTAGAGCATTTGACCTCTACTGGTGTTCCCAATTGGGAATCAGACACTAGACATTGCCCAATCTTTGCTGTTGTTGTACAAAGACAATCCTCCACCAGAGCCTGGAATCCATCTCCCTGCTGCTGGAGACTCCAGTGATTTTAGGTGACACCACCACCATTGGTCTGGTTATTTTTCTGGTGCCAAACACTTGCCATATGTTTTATGTTTAATAATTGTAAAAAAAATTGACTAATTTGTAGAAATTTGTTTTCATTTTGACACTAAAGCATCTTTTTCTGTTGATCAGTGTCAAAAAGCCAAGTTAAATCCACTGTGATTCAGTGTTGTAAAACAATAAAATATGAAGTCTTCCAAGGCTGTGAGTACTTTTTATAGGCATGGCACATAGGTATCTTTTGCCAGGCTGTTCATGATTCTAACAAACAGCTCACACAGGGCAGTGAATTAGTTAACAAATTCTGCTTTAATCTATGCATAGGTGTAAATATATAAATTGCTGCTAATAGTAAACACCACGATTAGAACTGCAAAATCCAATTGCAATCATTTTCCTTTCTAAGAAGATATAGATCAAATCTAATCAAACATTTCTCAAAGAATCACATTTTCCTCCTTGGAATGAACCATAAGATATAGGAATAGAATTATGCTATTTGGCCCATTGAGTCTGCTCCGCCATTTCATCATAGCTGATCTGTTTCGTTCTGAGCCCCAACCTCCTGCCTTCTCCCTGTAACACATCATGCCCTGACTAATGACAAATCTATCAACCTATGCTGTAAATATACCCAGTGACATGGCCTCAGCAGACACCTGTGGCAATAAATTCCACAGGTTCACTACTCTCTGGCTAAAGGAATTTCTCATCTCTGTTCTAAATGGGTGTCCTTCCCTTCTGAGGCTGTATCCTCTGGTCCCGGATACACCCACCATAGGAAACATCCTCTCTACATTCACACTATTGAGGCCTTTCAACATTTGATGGGTTTCAATGAGATCCCAGCAAATCTTCAATGAGCTTTTCCTAAGTGAAAATTAAAACTCAAAAATCAAAAAGGCCAAAATGCTCTTTACTTTTTAAACTGTTTGCAGTAGTTTGCATTGTACATAAAGTACTAAGATTTTCCAATCTCTTGTGCATTGGGTGTTTTAAGACGTTTTTTTAAAATGGGCTCTTTCAGGTTCTTGTTTTGTGGCTGCCTGTAAGGAGAATGATCTCAAAGTTGTATAGTTTATACATACTTTGATAATAAATGTCCTTTAAACTTTATTCTTTCTTATTTTTCTGATCAAATTGGGCAACTATACAAAATTTGCCTCATTTTTGCTCGCACTTAATGTGACTTGATTTCTCTGTAGTCTTTTTGCAGCTTTGTAAACTTGAAATAATAGTCATTGATTTGTGATTTGAAAAGTTGAGGCCAAGCATGGCAGTTTCTATTTCCTACCAGTTTCCTCTATTAACCTAGCCTACTTATTCAACCATACATATATTACACCTGTCTTCTAAACATTAATTTTTTTGGTAAGGAACTTCGTCAAGATTCCGGAATGAAGAAATAAAAATTGATCTTGTGCAGCATCTTGAATAATTCTCTTCACATTACTGCAAATTTGTTTTAACTAGTATAGTGGAAATTATTCACTGTATTATATGATCCTAATTTCTTAATAGCCTGACAGAACAACTACCATTAGGGTGCCATAAATCACTCCAGTTTGTCTTTTCTCCACTTTTTTTTATTTTGTAGTTCTATCCAAACTAACATGTGCACCTAAATATATCTAACATCCTTTGTTACATAAATATGTTAGTTGTAATTTGCAATAAATGAGGTGTATTGTACCATGCCAGACTAAAGTAGTGAAATTCTATTTCACTTTGCTGTCTACATCACTCTGCACTAAAGCTGAAATCAAATCTTCATTTCTAACTATAATAATAGTTCATCTACTTTGCTGTAAATACTTCATAATTAATTGAGATAAGTTCATTCTGAAGGAAAAATAGACAAATAAATGTATACCATATCCATATACAATCTTTATTTATCACAAAAGCCTCATAAACCTATAATGTATGTTATACATATGTACAAAGGTGACAGTTACAACTAAAGTGGAGTTGACAAAACATGCCTTTTTACATAACAGTTATCTATACAATATATTTAGAGCCAAGGCCACCAAGTTTTTAGTAGGTCTACTCTGGGACATAATTGAACAATACACATCAAGTCTCTGTGGCTGTAGGAACACAAACGACAGCTCTAGCTGCTCTCAGCAGACAAAATGTCACATTTAAAAGAGAATATGAACATAAAACACCCAAATTTGTGTACAAATAATCATAACTGAGCATCTACAGAAGTATTTACAACAATCTACAAATGAAAAGCAAAAACTCTTCCATGTATGTTCATCACAAACATTTAGGTACTGGTTCCTACTAGTTGGGATGTACAGTTAACTTCTTTGGAAATTATTCATTCCTATATTTGTCAGTTTCAGTCAATTTCAAAATGGTCCAGCAAAAACATATGTCTACATTACTTGATACATCTCCGTTTACTCCTGGCATAAAAGTGGTTCCAACCTGATTCATAGGTCAGTGATTTAACATTATATTCCTGCTGAATACAAGCGAATTAGATATTCCATTATTTCCAGTAAGTGCCACAAAAAGATTGAAATGTAGAAAAATTGCATCCTATAAAATACAGTACTGAATTAGATTTAGAACAGTCTAATATTTGCCAATACACAGAAAAAGCACAAGAAGATATTCAAACATTTCAAGAATTTCTATGATTGCCTGTTGTAAAGATGAGCAACAAGGTACAGTAAATTTACTTAGAAACAGGGTTATAGTTAAGTCTATTAAGAATCCTATATGATTCATTTAATAATAGTGCAGTATTGAGAACAAACTAAATCAACTTAATCTGCAATGCCGTATTATGCAGTCAGGTATAGTCATACCTTTATTTTCATATTATTACCAATCATTTGAAATGTTCATAATCTCCATTATGTGAATGCCTTTTAAACATGTTGATGCTCCAAACAAAAACAGAATGACAAATAGACAAGATCAGAAAGAGCATATATTCAGGATACTGGAAACTGGAATTGAAAATGCTGATGCTGGAAATGTTCAGCAGGTCTGGTAACAGTTTTGGAGAGAAGCAGTGAACTTTTCAAGTCAATGAACTGCGCTGATGAAATACTCTGCAGTCAAACACACTATGCTAGGTTATGATCCGAGCCAATATGCAGTCTCAAACTTGTTTGATGAATACGCTTTTGTACAATGATCTTCTGAAAATTCTAGTTAGTACAAAAGAGTTTTAAAGTCATCACTGCACATAAATGGGAAAATGTTTTAAAAAAAAAGATGCCCCTTAAATCAGTACTATTGCGCTTCTTACAAGCCAAGTTAACTCAAGGAATGAGAAATTGAATCTCAGGGAAGTATATGGTGACATATATATGTACTCTGATAATAAATTTACTGTGAACTTTGAAAATAGAAAAACACTATTGAATTGTTGAAACTCCCAATTAGAAATCAAAGTACACGATTGATTTATTTAGGTTGCTTAGGTTTGTGTGCTTTTACTGGTCAGAAGCATATTACTGATAGCAATTATAGTTTTGTTGCAGCAGCGTCGCTTTCCAACAGCACAATGCTGCCGATTATTTTTAAATGTGCAAAATATTGTTTCCTTATCAAAATTAACCCTCACTCACTGCACCCAGCCTTATCTGCACTACCTCCTTTTCCCAATCCCAGTGTCTCAAATTTATTCAAATCAAATGATTCCTATCTAAAATTATCCCATGATGGGCAATGATCAAAAATTAATGTTATAATACATTTTCACCCCAGATGTTTTTTTTACTTATCCCTCTTATTCTCTATCAAATTTTAAAAATAAGTGAAAATGAGTCATTCTTAAATATATTATTTTTGTTTTGTTATCAGACACACAAAGGGCTATTGCCCCAAAACAATACTATTCAAATATTTCAAAATTATATGAATAAGAATTATATGTACTTTTCGGTCCAGCAAGTCTGCAGAGGCAAAAAGTATGGCTGACAAATATTACGTCATGTGAAATGGATTTGTTGCGCTGAATTCACTTCATAACTAATGTGAACAATGTTAATCTGCACCTCAACTGTTTCCAATTTAGGCCAAGTACTTTTCAGAGAGCCAATGGGTTTTACTAAGTCAATCAGACACCAGTTAGCAAATTTGAAATAATGACAATGAAAAAGACAGTACAAAGAGATTAGCTTTGGTAATAAAATCATATTGTATAGCTTAAAATCAAAACATAATTTAAAGCAAATCTGTACTTGAACAGAGTGTGAACTGTTTAATATTAAAAACAAGAAGACATGAAATGTGGTTGTTTGTGAAAAGGGAAGTGCAGGCAAAACTCCATCTGTTTAGGTCATAAATGATTAAAAAAAAGAACTCCCTTAAGAACAGCCCCAAGTTTAAATGGCATAAAACATTTTGAAAATGTATTATTAGCCACTTTGGTACAGATAACAAAAAGTTAGTGTGAGCACTTACTGTTTGAGGATGAAATATAGGATATCTCGCTCATAATGAGAGTTTGAAAATTTTATGTTTACTATTACTGCAAGGGTGAATCTAACGTTTAAGATTAGACCATCAAAAGTAGCAGTTACAACTTACTTCACACAGAGCCTTTCAAGGCAAAACCACTGTTTATCAGTCTTTGTGTGTAGTTTTTAAAAATTAATTCTATTGTATTTCTTAGTTCTACTGTGAATGCCTGCAAGAAAATGAATCTCAGGGTAGTATATGGTAACATATATGTACCTTGATAATAAATTTACTTTGAACTTAGTACTTTAAAATGATGGATAAGTACTCACATAAATGTAGAAGAGTGTAGTGAAGGTACTAAAGGTCATGCAGAAAGACTACACTACAGATTTCCTACTGATGTCATGAAGCTCACTGAAGTTCATGCCACTTCATGATAAAGTGCATTTCACTACATTACTTAAATACAGCTGAGCAACCAGACATTATTTAGTGGTTGTTTTACCATAAATATAAATGTATACTCTAGGAACAAAATCTAATGATAAAAATTAATTATAAAAACTCTATTAAACTATTTAGATTAGAATAGACTAAATGTACTTGAAGGCAATAGAAAGTAATATTAATATTAGAATAATTTATTATTCTAATATGTCTTGTATAATCATCTCCAACTATGCCTCAAAATATATAACAAGGACTAAAACCCTGTAACCAAACCAGAAATTATTCATACTGTACTGATCCACTTGAGTACAGTCAGTGCATAGTTTCTAGAAATGGATTTCTAAAATCACCATGAAACATTCTCTAATAAGAATTTTTACAATATTTAATGGGGTTCAACTACCGGTGAAATATACTATTCCTATAAAAAATACTGAGTGGACATTTATGTACTTCTGTATTTCCTTAGAATTTCTTACCAGACAGAGATAACTAAGTAAAAATATTTTATTACCTTGTGAAGATCTGCTGCTACTGTGAATGTCTTACTCCTAATTAGAACTTGGAATCAAACTAAAACTGGTGTGGATGTTTACTGTGAATTTCTTATTCTAATATGTCTCGGATCGTCCTGACTGTTCCTATCAAATTCCATCCAACTGGCCACCACACAAACAAGAAATCCAATGTGTTGCCTGGCCACTCATGAGGCAAGTTGAGGGGAAATCTATTTCTTATTTTAGTTCCTCAATCTGTTGTTAAGACTATTCTGCAATATCTCAATGGTTTGAGTGCTACTATGAAAACCACTTGGATCATAGTATTCAAGCCAAAAAACAAATGGAGTGCTGCCTTTTCATAAAAGTAACAGAATGCAAAGATCAAAAAAGTTATGTTTAACAAATGGCTTCTAGTGCCAACAAGGCAGAAAATGATCGTGCAGATTCCAAAAAAAGAGAATGTGATAAATATGATCACCATGCAGACCGAAGTGGAATACTTTCTATAATGCTGCAAAATATTTCTTGGGTGTGACGCCCATCACTTGTAGTCGCTAGACAGTTGATTAATGGTGCTGCTTAGTAGGAGCGAGCTCAAGCAGAGTTTCTATAGTCACTGCTACCTGTGCCAGTCCTTTCTCTTCTAGAATGTGAAGGGGCAGGCACAACCGATCCTAAACAAAATCAAAAACAAGAGAAAGGGAGGGGAATAAAAGGAAAGGAGAAAAACAAAATTAACAAATGATATACTTGTGTAAAATAACAAAAATTGGAAGACCTGAAAAATGAAATAACATCAAATTAATTTGCACACAAATGAATACTGGAAAAAGACAAGTAGTAATGAAGTGGGAAGATGGTGTGGTTACGCTTGCTAAAACCTACTTCAATCAATAGCTACTACTTTCAAACCTCATGTACTGACTCTATGAAAGATAATGGAAGTTAATGCAAAAAATAAATATACTCTACTTAAAGCTGAATGAATTTTGACGTTAAGTACTGTTTACATGCTGTCTTTGTACGCATAAAGACAAAAGGTTTTAAAAGGTATTACATTAGGTTAGTTTATTATTGATAGACCTTTCATCCTATACATGCATGGTTAAAAATGCATTAGTGATCTACATATCCAATTCCTATTTAACATAATGAGAGGCAACAAATAAATTTCCTTGTTGAATTTCAGCTATAATGTAAAGTTAATTTCAGTTATAATGTTACCTGGCTTTTCTGCAAGGGAACACACATTAAAGAATTTTACATATAATGGTACAGACCCAAACTTTCAAGGTTGTCCACTGAAAAATACTGCAAAATTATTATTCATCACCCATCAGAAAAAAAAACAACGTAGTTTTCTAATACCAAAAGTAAGCCAGGTTTCAAACGAATTTGGAAATAATGTCATAAAAATCAATTATTTTCAAAATAAACTACTCAGTGAGAAATAAGTAATTTGAATCTATAACTTCCTCTTCAAACGTGAATAATTCTTAAAATTTATTGATAATCTTTTCCTGTGAAATTGGAACTTTATATGAATTGGAAAATTCTTTGAAATGCAAATATTATTGGGTACAGAAATTATAAATATACTATTCTTTCATCAGGTGTTGTTTCTGTTAATTAAAAACTTAATATTTTTGGTGTTTAGATTCTTACTTACAATATTACATAAAATCAATAGCAGCTCTCACTGGTTCTGACCTTGTAAGTGTTGACTGAACTACTGAATACTTTGGACTTCTATTTCAACAATCACAAGTCAATTCTCAAACTAAAGAGACATTATTTACATCTTCCAGCATCAAGGAAGTTCAAATATTTTTAACATCTTGAGAAAATTTATATTTTTATTACAGAATATTATGTGCTGTATCTTCAAAACACCTTTCAAAACATCTTGCTTTAATTAATGAAAAATAATGTTTACCTGTTAACACTAATTTTACAAAAATCCATCACTGATTGAGTCATAAAATACATTCCTGTGCTCTGCAGAATATATAAGTCTAGGCTTACACATTTGAAGTGAATCAAGTTGATCAATCAAGAATCAGTAGAGCTGTTAAAATTTGTCTTTAATACTGGGGTATTGAAAAAATAAATAAGCCCACTATTCCCCACTTCTGACTTCTATCCTGCTGGAAAGAGGTATATACATACAGTGCTGAAAAGTTAAAAGTTTACACTGATTGGTTATGTTTGAGCATCCCATTCAGCAATCACTTTACAGAAGCACATGGCAAAAATAAGAGGTGGATTCTTATCATGGACTCATTCCCCAGCATGAGCTATAGTAAGGGCAAAGAAGCTAAAAGTTAAGATTCAGAGAAGAGCACTTACTCCTTAAAATGGCTTGTATCCCCTTTGGCAATTGTAAATTTAGGTCTCAGAGTTGAGCAGAATTGTAAACAAATCACAATTGTTACATTTCTATGCACTCTCCTGTGAATATGTTGCACTGATTTCATCTTTGGTACAATGCAAGACGTGATTAATATGGGAAAAATGAAAACGGATTGAATCAGGTCTTGTATAACTAATTCTGACTACAACAAAATAATTTTCAGTGATCTAATTACAGGTAGTAATGACTACTAACTCATTAAATGTCAACCACTCTGAAAAGAGGATGAAAAAACTTGCAAATTGTGTAATATTAACTGTTGTCTAGGAAAACAGGCATAAATATTACCTGGAAGATTGTTACGCTATCTGTTCGTAAAGTATTTGTTTTTGCTGATCAAGGATTCAATAATATTTTATTTAAAAACTGAGCATGAAAAGGTGTTATTTAAAAAGTCTTTATAAAACATAAAATATCTTTTGATGTTTCATGATGAAAGGCAAAAGAAGATAGTTCAAATTTTCATCAGTCATTTTTTTCTTTGATGTTAGTGTCTTAATCAAAAACATCAAAAATGTCAAATATAAATTAAACTATCAATGATGTATTTGGCTAGATAAGATTTCTGTACTTGAGAAAAGCAAGTTCTCAAGTTACAACATGCAAATATTTAAGTACTGTAGAAAGATTTTTTCTGTACCTAGGTGAGCCAATCTTTACTCCATTAATTTTGGTTACATTCTTTGTTGCATAATGTTATGTTGAATTTTATTTATTTCCAGAGACCAGGCAGAAATTGCTCTGAAACAGTCTGCATTTCCTGAACAATTTTTAAAACGTGGTAGACGTTCAACTGTGGAGTCAGGACCAAGGTGATTTACACTTGATACATTAAAAGTTCTACGTAATTTTTCTGAAAGCATTATTTCCCCCCAAAAAAATTCAGATTATTACTACTGAACCTATTCTTGCTATGGCTTTTAACAGTTGCGCTTTAATACACCCTGTAATAGTAATATTGAAGGCAGAGAAACAATAGACATGTGGCTAACAAACATCTAAAGGCGTATGTGTGCAGATTCACAGTAAATGAAGATAATCAATAGTCTGCAGCCTCAACTGTTACACAAGCCACTGAACCACATATAAAAGTCAGGATTATCAACTTAATGCAAATATAATCCAAATGGATCACAGTTTGATAGAATAAATAAAGAAGCTGTTTTGAAGACAGAGTATCTGGTAATCCAAAGGCAGCATTAAAAGGGAGCAAAATATCTTAACTAATGTTGATTGTAACTACTTGATCTATTTTCCAATGAAGTCCTGCCCTTAGAACGAGCCCCAGAAGTATGTAAACAAGTCTTGTTATTTTGGAAATATTTTAATCTGATTATCAAGATAATCATAAATAGTCATGACAATTATTTAAGTTTTTTTTGGAGTGTGTATGCATGCATGGATGTTTCATCCAAAGAGTGGCCTGAGAAGACCGAATGGTTAAAAGAAAATAGAACTTGGCTTAAAACCCATTAAATGCAAAATGAATTGAAGGCACTATAAATGGTTTCTTCTCCAAACTATAGAAATCTAATCATTGATCTCTATTAAAAACCTTGAAGTACTAGAAAACATTTTCTATGGAACTTTATTCAATCAAAACCAGTAGTGCAGTTCAGTTACAGACTCCCTCTCTCTCATCTTTCCCCTTGCACATACCTTCTCTTCTAATTAGAATACAGTGACCCAATGGTACAGAGCAAAAAGCAGAAGCATAACATTGACGTAAAAGAGAGCAAAGCCTGCAAGCTGGCAACCAGAGAGAGGGGCAAGAACAGGACTGGTTATGCTTGCTCCCAAAGTCAGTAGCATGTCAACCGTCTTTTGAGTGCTGAGGAGGTTGGCTTGGAGCACATCAGATGAAGAGCAAAGGACATCCTTCCAATGTTTCAGTGAGTGAGGAGAGAAATGACAAAGAAAAATTAGTTGAGAAAATCAGCATGCAACATTTAATTAGATTTTTACTTTTGCCTCAGTTTAGAGCCATGCATAATAAACGAGTCTACAATTAACTTCAATGTGCCAGCAACTCATTTAAATGTTGAACTCATTTCTAACATTTATTTAACTAGCAGCTATTACCTTTATATATTCCCTTTTCATTTCCTAAGATTCATGGATTTGTCTGCAAATCTATTAGAACAAATATTTTCATTTGATGGAACTTCTGTTTACAAAGACTGTATTGTCGTAGAAGTTGGAGCAACAGCTTATTGCTGCTTACTTTAACTATATTCTTGTAACAAAATTTAAATTTCAATGGTAGGCTAAGCTGACTACATCTGTAGTTGTTTCAGTTGGAACTGCTGGAACACTTTCAGTTGTCAGGCTAGGTTGCACTGTACCATGTTATTGCCAGATTGGAGCTGGAATCTTTATCTCTGATTTCAGTTCATGTAAAAATAGATATTGCAAGATGTAACATAAGAATTCCTCTGTGGAAGGTATTGTTTGGATAATAGAGGCACAAAGGAAGAATTTCATTAGGTAATAAATGTAATAACATTGGTTTTGTTGTTCCCATATGCTTATGAAACTCAGGAGCTATTTATCTTTGGAAAGAGCATGTTATTTAGAATATTTTCATTTTTTTGATGTATGTTATATGTTTTAATAAGTAGAAGTTATAGCAGTTCAATACCTTTACACATAATAGCTTAGATAGAATTTCATTAGATTTTCACACATAAACAAAATGAGAAGAAACAAGAGTAATATTATGTTGATTCCAAGGGTAGCATTCTGAGGAGGAATGAGTTGGGCATTAAATAGTAATGACTACAAAGAATAGGTGCAAGCTATCAAAGAAAAACACATCCTGAAAGCAGACCTGGCATGTGCAAAAAAAGGAGGGGAAACAGTATTTTTCTGTTATATCCTCCAAGTTTAAAAACAAAAACATTCACTGATTTCCTACCTCTTGTTTTCAAAATTATAAGTATTTTAATTTACAACCACTATTACTTTCATTGTAACTGTTTACTTTTCAATCATATGCAATAAGAAATCAGAGAACAATTGTTTTAAAGACTCGACTGAAAACTTAGAAACATCATATTTCAAATGCAGTTAATTGTATTGATGCTAAGATTGTCAGGTCTCTTGTAATTCTGATCTTTTATTGTTAAACCTAATGTAGGAACATAATTTCAATTAGATAAACACAAATTTAACAAAAACATGAAAATGGGATGTATCAATGAAGCACAAGAATTTAATCTGAAAGGATAATACCTGTACCTTGTGAATATCCTGGATGCAGCCAACAATGTTTTTGATTACAATAAATTTTAAAATACTTTTAAATTACTTTAATTATGATTCACACAAGGATATTATACAGTTCATTGCATTCGCCATTGAGAATTGCAAATACACAATTGTTAATGATCTGTCACAGCACTGCTCACAATAATCCATAGTAGTTTTTGTTTTCTTCTAGTTAGTTTATGATCAATAAACGGTACATTGAAAATTTACAAATTTGTGGATAAAATACCTTGTGGAATTAATAGTGACATCATTGGTAGTACATGCTATACAAAGAAAATATGACTTTTAGAAATCTATTGTAATTGTTTTTGTCTGACCTGTTGTATTCTCTTTTAGTTGAAGATGCACCAAGAAACCTCTCATTTGAAAGAAAGGAATGTTCAATATTATGCCCAAAACAGCGCCAAATAGATGGTAGAATGTAGAAACATTATTCTTGTCTACAGTCAAAGTATGTTAAGTTAAAACCTGTCAAAATAGTTTCCCTCCAGCTCATGCAGGTATAAATCCAGCTAAGAGATTCAAGTCATCCAAAAAAAATTAAATCATATACCCATATATCCAGGAGGTAAAATTTATACATGCAGGAGGCTGGGGATACTGAAAACACATTACCATTGTACTGACAGAAGTCCGCATACTTTGAAGTCTCACATCTTTGAAATTTATTTTAATTGTGACATGAAGACAATATTACAGTTTTCAGTAAATTTGTACCTTTAAATCTAGAATAACATCATCAGTTCTGGAATTCAGTTTTGCAATTTCTTATAGTTAAATATGTATTTTATAAAATTCACATGCTGTTAAAAATGTTCCTGAGTTAATGCCAAGGTTATATTTTTAATGAATCATGCAAAATTCTGATAAAACTAAGTAAAGAAAAAAGTTCAAGTTTGCTTCTCTAAATGAATGGGGGCCGGGGAATTAGCAGTGAAAGTAGAGAATGCTGGAAACACTCATCATTTGATGGAGAGTAATGATGAAGTGTTGTCTTTGTCGGCCTGCTAAGATTTTCCAGCATTTTCTATTTTCTATTGCTTTAAATCAAATCCCTCTCTGTAAAAAGATTCAAAAGAGATCCCAACATTAAAAGGCCAAGAATATTGTATCATCAAACCAGATTTGGTTAATTAACTCTCCTGAGCATGTCCACACTCTGGTAATTTAAAATTCAATGTGAACTTTAAAACAAAGAAGAAATGACAATAGCTCTGAAAGCTCATGCAGTGTAACTGTCAGAGTGTGAAAAAAGAACTACAGAATGCACAATAGGAAGTTGGCTGTAGTGGGGAGAAAAACTTTTCAGGTCAGTGGGTCACTTGCTCGACACAGAAGAGACACTGGAACTGAACAGGTTTCAGTTGCGATCTCCATTAAGAGAGAGAATAGGAACTTGGGAATGACTGATAAAATAAGAAAGAGGGAAAACTGAAAGAGAAATAAGGAACAATCAAAACAATGGCATTTGTTTCAGATCTTTTTCTCTAAAAATATGACTGGTCATTGATGACTGATTTGGCAAGTATTAATCAATAATGTTAGATGTCAATAAAAAAAGCAGAATCAAGCATGTAGCAGCATAGAATCTAGGTTTGACATAGACATAAAATAACCTCAAAACAAGTGCACATACCTGTGGTACACCAATTTTCTTACATGCCTCTAAGAAGTTCTCCACATTTCGTCTGCATTTTGCCATTGTAAGTTTGGGCTGTAACCAAAAGTTGAACAAGCTAGTAAACTGAAGTCAAAGTTCAGTCTATGGGAGATATTATAGGAAAATGCTGTTTAAAACAACAGGAGGTGATGGATTGAGAAAAGAGGCACAAAGGATATTTATAGAACTTATATTTATATTTAATTACCCCATGCAGTTATACATAAAGAGAAAGTTTCGTTTGAACTGAAACTACTAATGCTTTCAATGCTGCCTCAGCACTTCAATACTTCTGACATGTCAGTCCATGGCCTTCTCTTTTGCCACAATGAGGCCATTCTCAGGGTGGAGGTGCAAAGCCTACCAGCTAGATAGCCTCCAGACTGATGTCACAAACATCAATTCCTTCTTCCAGTAACTTTTTCCCTTTCCCTTCCCCTTTCTTCTATTCTCCACTCTGGCCTTTTACCACCTTCCCACCTGCCTGTCACCTCTACTGCTGCACTTCCCTTTTCCCCTTTCTCCCACGATCCCCTCTTCTCTCCTATCAGATTCCTTCTTCTGTAGCCCTTTACCTTTCCCATCCACCTGACTTCACCTATCACCTTCCAGCTAGACCTCCTTCCCCTCCCCCAACTTTTTTATTCTGCCAGCATCCCCTTCCTTTCCAGTCTTGAAGAAGTGTCTTGGCCTGAAACATTGACTGTTAATTTCCATGGATGCTGCCTGACCTACTGAGTTTTGTGTGTGTTACTTCAGTCCATTTTTATGAAATCTCTATACCTTAGCAGTTATAAAAAGGTTAGATTTAAGTTTACACTGGAGATGACCTAAAATGCAAATTGTTAAACAATGACAGGACATCAAATGAACATTTAAGGATGTAGTGAGCAAGTACAATGCCACCACAATTTTCTCCTGAGATCTCCAGGATCACAGAAATCAGTCAATTTGATGTACTCCATGTAATATCAAAAGTGGCTTTGTACAGCAAAGGACACTGAAGCAGACCACATGCCAGCTACACTCCAAATCTGGTGATGCCTCTAGCCAAGCTGTTCTAGTACATTTGCAATACTGGCATCTACCTGTTTCCAAAAAGCAGTTATAAGTCTAACCTGGCTAACTACTACATTATTAGTCTACTCTCATTCTCCAGCAAAGTGTTAAAGGCATCATCGACAGGGCTATTAGATAATACTTACTCACCAATAACCTGTTCACTCTTGCTCAAGTTGGGTTTTGCCAGAACTATTGGCTCCAGACCTCATCACAAACTTGATCCCAACATAAGACCATAAGACATAGGAGCAGAATTAAGCCATTCGGCCCATCGAGTCTGCTCCGCCATTCAATCATGGCTGATCCTTTTTTTCTCCTCCTCAACCCCATTTCCTGGCCTTCTCCCCGTAACCTTTGATGCCATGTCTAATCAAGAATCTATCAATCTCTGCCTCAAATACATCCAATGACCTGGCCTCCACAGATGCATGTGGCAACACCAAACAGATGAATTCTACAGGTGACAGTGACTGCCTTTGACATCAAGGCAACATTTTACCATGATAAAATTGGAGTCATAGGGCAAGAAAAAGAAATACACTCTATTGGATGGATTCACACCTCACACAAAGTAAAGTGACTGTAGTTAGTGGAGATCCATTGATCCAGCACCAGGGCTTCAATACAGGGGTTCCTCATGTTAGTGTCATTGGCCCAACCATCTTTAGCTATATCATCAATGACTTTACTCCATCAGACGGTTCAAAGTAAGAACTTCTACTGACGATCACACAAACAGCTCCTCAATAAATGAAACAGTTCATGCCAGCACACAGTAAGATCTAAATAACATTCAAGAATGGGCTGATAAGCAGCAAACAATATTTGCACCATAGAGATACACTAAACAAGAGAGATAAAAGTCCTGACGAAGGGTCTCGGCCTGAAACATCGACTGTACCTCTTCCTAGAGATGCTGCCTGGCCTGCTGCGTTCACCAGCAACTTTGATGTGTGTTGCTTGAATTTCCAGCATCTGTAGAATTCCTCGTGTTTACGAGATTAAAGATTAGCTTTATTTATCACATGTACCTCGAAGCATCAAAACCAATAGTGAACTGCGTTGTTTGTGTCAACGACCAACGCAATGTGAGGATGTGTTGGAGGTAGCCCGCAAATATTGCCATGCTTCTGGAAAATGTACAAACTCCTTACAGACAGTGGTGAATACTGAACCCTGACTGTGGGTGCTGCAAAGTTATGCTAACATGCTGATACTCCCCCACCGTCCCCCGTACCATACTGTCCCGAATTAGTCAGCCACAGTGAAGTTGCTATATAGACCATCTGGAATTCTACTCGGCACTCGCTACCTTGTTGAAATTTCACACACAATAAACCATTCAGCAAATTATTTAAGCATTTCCCATTTGATCTGCCTTCCTACAGTGGAGCTCAGCTTGTCCACAATGCCCAAGTTTAGCTCGAGAGTTCCCTCCATCTGACTGATTTCCAGATAACAGTTTAGACCAAATAATCCGCAATCCCTGATCTTCCTGGTTTAGTATAAAGTACCTTTACAATTGAGTCTGCCATCTATTCCCTTTACTACCTTCAAATTGTCAGAGTCCTATTACACCATTAACACTAATATTTACTCCAACCAAATAATGAGATGACCAAAAGAATTTTCTTTAGTCCCTGCAAAAAGCTCAGTTGCCTAACTTGTTACTCCATTGTCTTTTTCTGGTAACTGAAGTCAACCCAGAAGAGTTTTAAATTTATTAACTTATACATTTATTACATTTTTATGAAAATGAATTTCCACTCCCATATGTTCCAGCCTCAGCGCATTAGTGGTTAAAATACTTATCCTGTACCTTTGTTACCTCTAAACTTGATCATTAAAATACACTTGGCCAACCTGCCTATTTCTATCTTCCAAAGACTCTAAGTTACTAATTTTGTCGTGTGTATACTAAATCACGAGAAGTTATGTTCAACTACAACTTTAATTTATTATCAGAATCAAAGATAAGGCAACTGATGAAATGAGAACTGGAATTTGAAAATGCAAGCTTTATGAATACAACAGCTTTTTTGTGGCAATAAAACCTTTTAGTATCACCATCAACTGGATGTAACTAGTACATAATTCTTACTCTCATGGAGGAATAACAACAGTTATATATATTTTACATTGCATTTAACATGGCATTATGTTCCAAGGTATTACAGAAGGGTATTATCAACAAAATTGGACACTGAACCATATAAAAGAGATACAAAGCCTCTGTGTCCAGCACATAACTGTCTGTAACTTCCACCATCTCCAATGGGAACCCACCACTAAGCACATCTTTCCCACCACCGCCCCCCCCCCACTTTCCGCTTTCTGCGTGGATCACTTCCGACGCGACTCTCTTGTCCATTCATCCCTCCCCACTGATCTCCCTTCTGGTACTTATCCTTGCAAGCGGAACAAGTGCTACACCTACCCCTACACCTCCTCCCTCATGACCATTCAGGGCCCCAAACAGTCCTTCCAGGTGAGGCAGCACTTCACCTGTGGGTCTGTTGGAGTCATCTACTGTATCTGCGGCACCCAGTGTGGCCTCCAGCATATTGGTCAGACCCAACGTAGATTGGAAGAATGCTTCGCTGAGCACCTATGCTCCATCTGCCAGAAAAAGCAGGATCTCCTGATGGCACCCATTTCAATTCTACTTCCCAGTCCCATCCGTCAGTCCATGGCCGCCTCTACTGTTGCAATGAGGCCACACTCAGGTTGTAGGAGCAACACCATATATATATTCCATCTGGGTAGCCTCCAACTGGACGACATGAACATCGTTTTCTGGTAATTGCCCCCCCCTTCAGCATTCTCCCATTTCTGTTTCCCTCTCACACCTTATCTTCTTACTTTCCTATCATCTCCCTCTGGTATTCCTCCTCTTCCCTCTCTTCCATCGTCTTCTACCCTTTCTTATCAAGATTCCCCCTTCTCCAGTCCTTTATCTCTTTCACCAATCAACTTCCCAACTTACTTCACCCTTCCCCGCTCCTGGTCTCACCTATCACCTACCGCCTTGTACTTATTCCTCCCATCCCCCCACCCTCTTGCTCTGACTTCTCAACTTTTTTCCAGTCCTAATGAAGAGTCTCGGCGTTAAAATCTGACCATTTACTCTTTTCCACTGGCGTTGACTGGCCTTCTGAGCTCCTCTAGCAGTTTGTGTGTGTCACATATGAGACATCAGAGTAAATAACAAAAAGGACAAGATTGATTTTAAGAGAAGATTTAAACTTCTTCAGTGTTGGCATCACTGGAAGAGGCTTCACAGTAGTGAACCTAAAAATGCAACCACAAGGAAATCTGCAAACGCTTGAAATTCAAGCAACACAAACAAAATGTTGGTGGAACATAGCAGGCCAGGCAGCACCTATAGAAAGAAGTACAACTGATGTTTCGGACCGAGACCCTTCGTCAGGACTAACTGAAAGAAGAGATAGTAAGAGATTTGAAAGTGGGAGGGGGAGGGGGAGATCCGAAATGATAGGAGAAGACAGGAGGGGGAGGGATGAACCCAAGTGCTGGAAGGTTGATTGGCAAAAGGGATACAAGGCTGGAGAAGGGAGGGGATCATGGGATGGGAGGCCTAGGGAGAAAGACAGGGGGAGGGGAGCCCAGAGGAAGATGGAGAGCAGGCAAGGAGTTATTGTGTGAGGGACAGAGAGCAAAAAAGAGAGAGAGAGGAAAAAAAAAGGGAAAACTAACTAACTAACTAACTAACTAAATAAATAAATAAGGGATGGGGTAAGAAGGAGAGGAGGGGCATTAACAGAAGTCAATGTTCATGCCATCAGGTTGGAGGCTACCCAGATGGAATATAAGGTGTTGTTCCTCCAACCTGACTGTGGCTTTCCTTAAATATGCTTAAGAAAGGAATTCAACAGCTGAGAGCTTTCCCAGCTGACTGCATACCTGCCAGTAGTAAAACAATTAAACTTGGAGATGATCAAGAGGCCAGAAATGGGATAATTAGAAGATTATGAGAATAAACAAGGTTACAAAACTCTAGATGAGTAAGATCAAGGGTGAATTTGAAAACAGTGAAAAGAATTTTGAAAGTAAGACCTTACTTTAGCTGTGTGCCAATGTAGGTCAGTAAGCAGAGGAGTGATGAGTTACTGAGATTTGGTCTACAATAAGACAAAGACAATAGTTTTAATCACAACAGCTAGGCAATTGAATAATGGAAGCTGGCTTGGAAAGCATTAGAATGGACTATTAGGTAAAACAAAGGGGCTGATTATAGTGGGATTTACATCACCTGGAAAGTTTGTGGTAATGTACTCTAGGAGGTCACATTCAGGTAAGACATAGAGAGTAAATGGCAGGGGCCTAAGGTGAGTCGATGTACAGGGAAATTTTGAGGTGCATGCCCAGAGCTCCCTGAAAATGGTGACAGAAGTGGATAGTGTTGTGGAAAAACCCAATCGGTTTGCTTGCCTTCACAGGCTGAGACACTGAATATAAGAGTTGGGATAGCGTGTTGCAGAACATTGGTTAGACAGTGTATTAAGTACACTTCTGTCCATCATAGTCCATGAAGGACAGGGTAGCAATGCAGAGAGCGTAGAACAGATTTACCAGAATATTGCCTGGAATGGAGAGGTGAGGTATTAAGAGAAATTGGAACACTTTCATTTGGAATACAGGATACAGGGGTGACCTTATAGTGGTTTACGTAATTGAGGGCAGAGGGCAGTCCAAAACTAGAGGTGAGAAATATATGAGATTTGAGGGGTAAGCTTATCAAACAGAGGGAGGTGAATATATGAAATGAGCCAGAGGAGGTAGTAGAGGCAGATACAATTACACTGTTTAAAAGGCAGTCAAATAGCTATCTGGATAGGAAAGGTGAAGTACTGTTTATGGGCCTAATGCAGGCAAATAGGATTAGCACACATAGAGGATGAGGTGGGCCATAAGCACCTGGTTCCACAATTCTCTGATGAAAGCTTTTTTTTCAGCAGTTGAGATGTTGGGACTGTGCAAGTTTAAGGAGATAAAATATGAGGATAATAGGGTACTCTTATATTAAGAAAATACACATAGGATTAAGTATCAAATTATGATAACAAAACTACCTAGTTCAGTCCCAGGAAGTTACAAGGGAAAGAGTTGATTTGAAGGTACTGTACAGAGTAAGACACAGAGATCAAAGACAATTGGCTTCTATCTTCATAATATTTAGATGAAGAATTTTTCTACTCCTGTATTACTGAATACTGGACAAGAGGTCAATGGAGGGTCAAGATAAAACTATAAGACTATAAGATATAGGAAAATTAGGCCATTTGGCCCATTAAGTCTGCTCTGCCCTTTCATCATGGCTGATCCAATTTTCCTCTCAGGCCCAAACTCCTGCCTTCTCCCCATAACCCTTCATGCCCTGAACAATCAAGAATCGATCAATCTGTGCTTTAAATATACTTAAAGACTTGGCCTCCACAGTTGCCTGTGGCAAAGAATTCCACAGATTCACCGCCCTCTAGCAAAATAAATTTCTCCTAATCTCCGTTCTAAAAGGTCGCCCCTCTATTCTCAGGCTGTGTCTTCTGGTCTTAAGACTCTCCCACCATAGGAAATATCCTCTGCATATCCATTCAATCAAGGCCTTTCACCATTTGTCAGGTTTCAATGAGGTCACCCCTCAGAGCCATCATTCACTCTTCATATGACAAGCCATTCAATCCTGGAACCATTTTCGTTAACCTCCTTGGAATCCTCTCCAGTTCCAGCACATCCTTTCTAAGATAAGGGGCCCAAACTAGGCCTCACCAATGCTTTATAAAGTTTCAACATTACATCCTTGCTTTTATATTCCAGTCCTCTTGAAGTGAATGCTAACATTGTATTTGCCAATGGTGATAACAAGGTAAAGCTGGACAGCTGGATGCCCAAGTCTACAAGTGAAACTGACACTCTATCAGTTGTCGTTGAGGATGCTGCTGATGGAATTACACTTCAGAATACTCACCACTGCTGGAGATGGGACATGGATACTAGGGACTGACCGTGGTCTCACATGATTAGCCAGATGACAGAGGACAACACCATCTGTAAGTGCTGTTCCAAGATCACTTGGGAGTGAAACCTTTAACCGTGATTCAATGTTCTGAAAAATAAATCAGTGAAAAATCTATAATGGTTAATTGTTTAGCAAATACATTTTATAAACAGTGATGCAGAGGATTAAGTGATACACTTGAATTTTAGTTCTGCAACTTTGCTTAAATTCAAATAAAGTAATTTCATTTTACCATCTGATAGCTAAAACATTTTGTAATAATAAATATGGCTCTATTCCTAATGGATATATCAACACGAGATAAAAGCAGATTAATGTGGTAGTTCAGATGGTAGTTTCCTTAAAAATAGTTGATGTCAGAAATTAAAAGACTCATTTAAATACTTTATTGTGGGACACCAGAACTAAATGCTCAAAGTGGTAAGATTTTATTTCCCTAACTGGACAAGCACAAATTGCAAGAATAATATGTTTTTTTCCCCCTTTCTATTCAGGCACAGCACTTGGGAATTGCTGGCAGTGCCAGTTGCATTAACTTTTTGGCTTGTCAGTCTATTTCAGAAGACAGTTAAGAGCCATGAGGTATAGAGATAGCAAGAGGTATGGAGGTGCATATAGAGTAGAGAGTCTCATGTTGTGGAGCTGGAGGGTGGTGCAGCTAATATAGCTGTTGCCTCACAACTCCAGAAACCCAGCTTCAATCCTGACCTTGTTTCTATCTATACTGAATTTGTATATTTTCCCCGTGACTACTATGATTTCCTCTAGGTGCCCTGGTTTCCTTCCACATACCAATGATGTGCAGATTTGAAGGCTGATTGGCTATTGTAAATTGCCTTTAATGTATAAGTGAGAGGAAGAATATAAAAGAGATAATGGGAATTTGGGGAGAAAAACTGGGATTATTGTAAATGATTAGTACATAGTAGGCAGAAAGGCTTGTTCAGGATTCAATATTATTTAGTGCCATTTCAGTACACAAGTGTAAAGCAGGATGACATAATTGTTACTCTGGTTCCAAATCAGCACAAAATAATACACAATAAGATGAAGAACACAATAATCTACCTACAGAAAAGATATAAATAAAATTGAAAGAGTGCAAAGAAAATTTACACAGACGTTGCTGGGACTTAAAGACCTGAGTATAGGGGAAGATTGAATAGGTTACAACTTTATTCCCTAGAGTGGAGATTTGATAGAGGTATACAAAATTATGAGGGGGTAAATGCAACCAGGCATTTTCTACTGAGGTTAGGTGAAACTACAACTATAGGTTATGGGTTAAGGGTGAAAGGTGAAATGTTTAAGGGGAACACGAGAGGGAACTTCTTCACTCAGTGGTTAGTTTCTGTGCTGTATGACTGGCAGGTGTCAACAAATCACTAAGCTTTATTCCAAGAGCACATTAAGGTTCCAGACTTTTGGCAATCTGAGGGAATGTGAATAAAAAGTACAGGCATCTTCCTTGCATTTATTTACATAAATACCATTCAGAATCATTCCATCATTAATTCATTAGTATGTTCCACGATCTATCATTAGATAATTTTCCTGTGGACTTGCTTACTGCAGGCCAATTGTGATGCTTCAATTGTGGTGGACAACTGTACAATTGATTACCTTCCTCAGTTGCTGCACTGCTCTCTGTTCATCCTCATATTGTTTTTGGTTCTGCAGCATCATTGGGATTTCAGAACCCTGACCAGGGTTTATAGAGGACGAAGCAGAAAAGTTCCCATCTAGAGAAAGAAAGGTTAATTGTGCGTAAGAAATTACCACAGGAACATTGCTGCTTGACATTCATATCAAGTATCTTATATATATTTATTGTTGAAATCCCTTTATAAATTCAATGGGGTGAAATAATTTCTAGCCTTAAGATACATTGTAACTCTTTTTAAAGGTATGATAGCCACATAAGGCATCGTGAACAAGGTATTAAAAATTAACCTGGGGCTAAATACACCGTCCTGCATAACAGTGAACAAAAGGATA
The DNA here is from genome assembly GCF_030028105.1 of Mobula birostris. Taxonomy (NCBI): domain Eukaryota; kingdom Metazoa; phylum Chordata; class Chondrichthyes; order Myliobatiformes; family Myliobatidae; genus Mobula; species Mobula birostris. Next base: position 37,605,468 of record NC_092373.1, on the reverse strand, counting down.
ATGGAAATAACAAAAAAATAAGAAATCGATGTACAACTTGATCATCTTTCTCTTCAACTTTTTGTTTTCTCTGATAGGCACTGAATTGTCAGACTTCTCCTCAATTGCTACATCTCAATTTAAACCAGACAACCATTGTTTATATGAAAGCCTGGACCATTTGATATTTTAATCTGGCATCAATAGGAACAAACCAATGATGAGAAAAAGGATCTACAACTATGTAAACCAGAAATTTCAATTCTAAAATTTTGAGGAGTCTGAACTGACATTTTTAATGCTAGACTGCAACATATTTTGCATTTCAGTACAGATCTCAATGAAGAAAAATCCCAGGTAATTCAGGGATATGTTCAAGCAAATGAAGACAGAAGGTGGCAGCCATCATTAAAGACCCATACCACCTAGGCCATGCCCTCTTCTCGTGACTACCATCAGGGAGGAGATACAGAAGCTTGAAGACCAATACTCAACTTTTTAGAAACAGCTTCTTCCATTTCTGAATGGTCCATGAATCCATGAACACTACCTCACTATTTATTTATTTCTTGCATATTTATATTAACCTTGGAATCTTTTAAGTACTACACTGTAGCCGCAAAACAACAAATTTCACAATATATGTCAGTAGTAATAAACCAGATTCTGATTTTGAATAAAGGAGATATTTGTAGCTATGATGAAAGTGGTGTCAAGAACATCCTGACAGGAGGCAGAGATTTAAAAAAGTAATTTCAGATCTGTTCCCAATGCAACCCAAAGCATATTTGCCAATGATGTCTCTATAGTAATGCAGGGGCACCTAAATGTTAAGTGCTTGTTATTTACACATGAAACAATAAAGAAGAAAAAAAAACCTTTGTGAAAGTGGGAATCAAAATTCAACCCTAATTAAAGAATTTTCTCCCAAGGCATATTTCAATGTGTGATCTACATTTGTATTTGATTTTATCATATGATTTCCTGAACTCCTTTATTCTCAAGTGTACTAAATGTTCTTATCAAATCTCAGGAATTCTTCAGGGTAGTGTCCTAGGCCCAACCATCTTCAGCTATTTCATCAATGACCTTTCCTTCAATAGTTAAGTCAGAAGGAGGGATACTTGCCTATTGCACAATGTTCAGCTCCATTTGTGAATCCTCAGATAAAGAAGTAGTGCACCATCCATAAGGCACATATCAGGAATGTGACAGAGTATTCTCCACTTGCCCAGATGATTGCAACTTCTCAATAACACACTGGCTTAACATGGTAACTGGCTTGACAGGAATCCCATCCAGAACCATCCACTCACTCTTCCACTGACAAATAGTAGCAGCACAATGTACCATTTACAGGATATACTGCACAAAGATTCCTTAGCGTGCACCTTTCAAACCCATGACCTCTACAAACTCGAAGAATAAAGACAGTGAAAGTATGGGAACACTACCAATCAGAAGTTGCTCCAAGTCACAAATTATCCTGACTTAGAAACATATGACTGTTCCTTCATTGTCACTGGATCAAAATCCTGGAGCTCCTTCGCTGACAGAATTGTGCATACACCCACACCTGCAGTGGTACAAGAAGGCAGCTCACCACCACATCCTCAAGGGCAATTAGGATGGACAAAAAATACTGACATAGCCCATAGAGTTCATATTCCTCCAATGCATAAGAAAATGAAGTATCATTTTCTGTTGATGCATGTCACCTACCATTTACAGAAATATTGCACATTCAGAGAGAAACATGGAATTGCATGACAATCAATGTTAATGACACTATTTCCTGTGCTCCACTGAACAATGCGAAATTTACTTACCTTTTTTCATTTCATCACGCATGGTTGCTCTCAGGAGAAAGCTTTCAGGTCGGTTAGGTTGCATGGCCTGCTTGTAAACATTGGGGGAAGAACCAGGATAAGGAAGACCAGGTTGGACTGCAGACAGATATCAGAGGATATAAATGAGCAGAACTGAATGTTAAAATTAAGCAGCAGAGTTTAATTAACAATCAGTACGAGCAGGGGGAGAGGGGAGGAGGAGAGAGAGGAAAGGGAGAAGGATTGGGAGGAGGAGAAGGATTGGGAGGAGGAGGGGGATTGGGGGAGTGGGAGGGGCAGGGAGAGGGGAGAGGGGTTGGGGAGGGGGAGGGAGAGGTGGAAGGGAGAGGGGGAGATCTTTTTAATGGTGAGGACTTAGCTATTAATTCACACCTTATGTTCATATTTTTATATATTCAAAATATTAATTTTCCAAAACCTGTTGTTTTCAATTTTGATATTTCAATAATTCTACTTCTGGCAACTTTTATTTGTTTTCTGAAATTGGTTACGTATACCCAGTTTTTCTGCAGCTTGTAGTCATTTTGCACTAGACTCAAAAGTATATTATTTTTATTTTCTGTTGTCAAGAGATTCTGGACTCCTGAAACTATCTGTAGGCTAATTCACCAATGAACTAGGGAATGCATGCCACTTACCATGTACTAGACTGATACAATTCCGCCTTGGGCTGAATGACTATAGAGACAAATGAATTATACCAAGATATTCTCAATGATACAAGTAAATTAAACACACGTCAAAGTGGGAAACCTGTCTCAAAGATTAGATAATTTTTGTAATTGTAGCCCACCACCAGTCTACCTAGAAATGTGAAGGTAGATATTTTTAGGATTTTCAAGATCAGAGATTGTGAATAGATTAATGGAGGGGTTTTCAGAGCTTTACAAAAAACATGTGCCATTATCAGTCCCATAATCACTGTCTTATGACCAGGTGGATAACATAATGCTGACGTTGAATTTTGATCCTTATCTCAGATGCTTATTACAATGCAACATTGTTTAAAAACAAGTAAATGTTTTATTTGACATCAAATGAAGGAAACAAAAAATACATAATTTTATTGTGCATACAAATAGAGGAACAACTGTTTTTGTGATAGTTTGCAATGGTTTTTCTCTTACCAGTATGGGCAGATGATTGGGTAGTTACATTCGGTGACATGGGTGCTTTGTCTTCATTCTGAGGAAAAAGACAAGATTTTTAAAAACTAATAAAAGATTAGTTGCACAGAGACTAAATGTAGTCTAAAAATGTGGAGCCTCTCTGCAATACATCTTACTTCCTTTTCAACATTGAGCCACACTGACATCTTGATACTCCTTCAGAGTAAGCGGTGAATTAAAGTGTAAACTGAACTAAGAATTAGTTTATTCTGCAATAATTTTTGGTTATATATAAAAGTTAAAAGCTTAAGCTATGCCATTGTGTTTTGCATGCCACAGTCAAAACAGATTTAGTAATATTGGCCGAACAGCCTGCTAAGGGCCTGACTGAAGAGACTTGATCAATGTCATTTACTTCCCGCTCAAATACAACCTAACATGCATCACAACAAGTTACAGAAACTCCACCACATAGTAAAATCTGAAAATACTAGGCCTCCCAAGTTATTATCAATCATTTTCAGCTGGGAAACAGAGCAAGGGAGTAAGAATAGATTAGCAAACACGAGAAAATCTGCAGATGCTGGAACCTTTAATAATAGATTAGGCTAGGTAAAGCATCCTCTGGAATAGATAAAGATCACTATGCAGGTATGTAACAATTGAACTGGGTCTTGGATGAAATACTTAACGGCAATAAGTACCTAAAAATTACAGCACAGCTGGTTAATATTTTGTAAAAGTGTAAATAATTAATCTGAAAGCAAAACCTAAACTGTAGCAACTTCCGAAAGCACCCATTATAAAGGACGCAAACACGAGGAAATCTGCAGATGCTGGAAATTCAAGCAACACACACAAAAAAATGCTGGTGAACGCAGCAGGCCAGGCAGCATCTAGAGCTGTGTTCACCAGCATTTTTTGTGTGTGTTGCACTGGCTCTGTTGCCCAATTAATGCACACATTATCTGGAGGGTACTGAGATGAGCGCAATTGTATTCCATCTCCGTAAGTTTCCAATTAACAATTCCAAAATATTCTCAAACAGATCATATGCACCAGCTTGGTTTATAATAACTATTTTCACACAGCTATAGGATATTTGTGAGCAGGTTTGCTAGAACTGTTGGGGAGGGTTTAAATTATTTTGGTAGGGGATGGGAACAGAAGTGATAGAGCTGAAGATGGAGCAATTGGTATACAAGTCAATTCAGTGCATAGTGAGACTGAAGACAGGCAGATGATAAGGCAAAATTGCAGTCAGTGGATGAGTTGAAGTGTAAAACGAGGGCAAAATCAAAAAGGCTGATGAATACAGGACTGAAGGTGTTGTATTTGAATGCATGCTGTAAACAGAAAAAAGTAGATGATCTTGTAGCGCAGTTAGAGATTGGCAGGTATGATGTTATGGGTATTACTGAGTCATGGCTGAAAGAAGATCATAGTCGGGAGCTGAACATCCAAGGATACACCTTGTATTGAAAGGACAGACAGGTTGACAGAGGGGGATGGGGTAACTCTTTTGGTATAAAATGAAATCAAATCCTTAGAAAGAAGTGACATAGGATTGGAAGGTGTGGAATCCTTGTGGGTAGAGTTAAGAAACTGCAAGGATAAAAGACTGTGGTGGGCCTCCAAACAGTAGCCAGGAAGTGGGATATAAATTACAATGGGAGATAGAAAAGGCATGTAATAAGGGCAATTTTATGATAGTCATGGAGGATTTCAATATGCAGGTAGATTGGGAAAATCAAGTTAGTGCTGGATCCCAAGAGAGGAAATTTATAGAATTCCTATGAGATAACTCTTGAGAGCAGCTTGTGGTTGTGCTCACTACGGGAAAGGCAATTCTGACCGGGTGTTGTGTACTGAACTATATTTGATTAGGGAGGTTATGGTAAAGGAACCGTTAGGAGGCAGTGATCATAATATGATAGGTTTCACCCCGCAGTTTTGAGAAAAAAAAAGATAAAGTCAGAGGTATCATTATTACAGTGGAGAAAGGTGAATTAAAGAAGCATGAGAGAGGAGCTGGCCAAGGTTGATGGAAGGGGACATTATCAGGGATGATGGCAGAACAGCAATGGCTGGAATTTCTGGGACAATCTGGAAGGCACAGGATAGATAAACGTCAAAGATGAAGAAGTATTTTAAAGGGAGAATGATACAACTGTGGCTGATAAGGGAAATCGAGGACAGCAGAAAAGCAAATGAGAAGGCTTACAATACAGCAAATTTTAGTGGAAGTTAGAGGATTGGGAAGCTGTACAATCCAACAGAAGGCAACTAAAAAAGCTACAAGGAGAGAAAAGATGAAATATGAAGGTAAGCTAGCCAATAACGTAAAAGAGGATACCAAATGTTATTTTTATAAATCATATATATATATATATATATATATATATATAGTAAATGAGAGACATGAGTGAATATTGAACCGCTGGAAGATGACTATGGCAAGGTAGTAATTGGGGGCGGGGGGGAGAGACAAAGAAATGGCAGACCAACTGAATAAGCATTTTGCATCAGCCTTCACTGTGGAGGACAATAGCAGTATGCCAGAAATTCAAGAGTGTCAGAAGGCAGAAGTGAGTGTACTTGCTACTGCTAAGGAGACGGTGCTTGGGAAATTGAAAGTTGTGAAGTTAGGATCAGATGGACTGCCCCCCCCCCCCCAGGGTTCGGAAAGAGGTAGCTAAAGAGACCGTGGAGGCATTAGTAATGATCTTTCAAGAACCACTAGTTTCTGGAATGGTTCCAGAGGACTGAAAAGTTGCAAAAGTCATTCCACTCTTGAAGAAAGGAGGGAGATAGAAGAAAGGAAATTATAGGCTAGTTAGCCTGACTTCAGCAGTTGGGAAAATGTTAGAGTCAATTATTAAGGTTTTGGGGTACCTGGAGGCACATGATATAGCAGACCAAAGTCAGCATTGTTTCTTTAAAGAGAAATCTTGCCTAATAAATCTACTGGAATTCTTTGAAGAAATAACAGGCAGGATACACGAAGGAGTCAATGGCTGATGGTTCCTTGGAGTTTCAGAAGGCCTTTGAGAAGGTGCTGCACATGAGGCTGCTTAACAAGATAACCCATGGTATGACAAGAAAGACTGGCAGGAGACAAACAGTGGGAATAAAGAGGGCCTATTCTGGTTGGTTGCTGGTGACTAGTGGTGCATGGCCAAGTTTGCCAACGGTACAACAACAGGTGGAGGGCAGATAATGCTGAAGAAGCATGGAGCCTGCAGAAGGACTAAGACAGCTTGGGAGAATGGCCAAAGAAGTGGCAGATGGAATATAGTATATGGTCATGCACTTAGGGAGAAGGAATAAAGGCACAGACTGTTCATCCAAGGTTCATCCAATGTCCATCAACTGTGCAAGGTTGAAAAACTGTTCATTTTGAAGTACAAATGCCACCATTTGAGCAAAGTTTGAAATCAGTTTGGATTTAGTGTTTTCTTGCACAGAAAATTTGAAATCACTGAACTGTCCAACTATTACAGTATTTTCAGCTAGAAAATCATGATATTTTAGACATAAGGCATTAACTTGTTCATCGCCAAATATGAAGTCACAACCTGCAATTGTGGAGAAATCAAAAGCTGACCATTCTTGTACCTCATCTTCAGGAAACCTTTCTTCTAAATGAACTCAAGGACTATTTATAAAAGTCAACAGCGAACTTGTATCTACTGTGATGTTTTCTTCACATTGTTAGCTTAGCAAAACTTTAACTTTGTCACTCCACAGAACATTGTCTCCCAGATACTGCTTTCTTATCTTCTTAATTTTGCCTTGCGCAAAATGAAGTGACTCAATCGGTGTCAGGCCACTCTTTTGCAGAATCTTGCACAGTGCAGCCAGTTCGTCAAAGACATCACTTAAAACCTGTAAAGCTACTTTATATGTGATGTTTATCAACTTCTTGTGACAGTATTTAGCCACAGGGTCAGTTGACTGATCTTTTTCAATAAAAACTTAGTAAGCTATCTATAGGATTTGAAACAGATCTTTGTAAACTTTACGATATGAACACTGTCCGCCAATGATGGCTGCCGCTGTGATGCAGCTGTACAAACCGGAGAAGGAAAGGTGAGGTGACATAAATTAGTGACGTGCATTGTGGTATTTGAAAAAACAACTAACTAGTTAGCAGTAACATTTAGCTAAAAGGTTATTTTCAATAATTATTAATTACAACATTATTTAAGGTAACTAACCTTTTGTGTGCACATTAATTTCCTTTGTGCGCTGGTTGAAAAACGTGTGCGTGCGCACATGTGCACAGCTTAGAGGGAACATAGGTGCTGGCATTGGAGTACGACCAGAGGGGGTTCACGAGAATGATTCCAGGAATGAAAGTGTTAATGTATGAGGAGTGTTTGATGCCTCCGGGCCTGTATTCGCTGGAATTTAGAAGAATGAGGGGAGATCTCATTGAAACCTATTGAATATTAAAAGGTCTAGATAGAATGGACATGGAGAAGTTGTTTCCTATAATGAGTGAGTCTAGGATCAGAGGGCACAACCTCAGAATAGAGGACTGTGCACTTAGAACAGAGTTGATGACAAATTTCTTTTGCCTGAGGGTGGCGAAACTATGTAATTCATTGACAAGTGTGAAGGCCAAATCATTGAGTATGTTTAAAGTAGAGGTTCATAGGTTCTTGTTTACTCAGCGTCAAAGGTTACAGGGAAAATGTAGGAGAATGGAATTGAGAGGGATAATAAGTTAGCAATGATGGAATGTCAGAGCAGACTCATTAGGCTGAGTGGCTTAATCCTACTCCTATGTCTTATAGTCGAAAAGTAGGTTTTATACAATATACATTTTATGACAATAAAGTTAAAATACCTAAAGAGGTATGAAGGCACCAGTAAAAGAATGTTTTTATGTCTTGTACCGACTGGTGACAAAAGATCAAGAGTAACTGCCAAAAAAAGTGTTAAGATAAAGCTGAGGAGCAGCAGTTATGACTGAAATAGTTTTAAAGATTTCTACATGATCTAAAACTAAACAATGATTCAGAAATAACTCAGAATGTGAAGTAATTAATGGTGTCTTCTATATTATGTTCAGAAATTACAAGGTGTTTCCAGATCAACATGGCCTGTTCCATTCTTATGGCTTGTTCCTTATACAGAACATGGTATTGGAAAATATTGATCTGCCATGTGCAGTGAAATGACAATGGATTTTTTATTGAGAAGGATCAGAGCAGGAGAAGACATCTATAAAGATGAAATCTGAGTGTATACTGTATAAAATGAGCTGTACAGTGGCATAACTAGAACAGCCATTTCCTCACTGTGCCAGATCTTGGGGACTGACTGTGTAGAATTTGCACATTCTCCGTGACCACTTGGATTTCCTTCCAAACACCAAAGTCTTTAAATCAGTTGCGTCTAGTGCACAGGTGAGTGGTAGAATCTGGAGGTAGTTGATGAGAATGTGGGAAGAAAAAACTGGGATTAAATGGGTGCTTGATGGTCAGCATGGACTCTGTTAGCTGAAGAACCTGCTTTTATGCTGTAGCTCTCTATTGCTCTATGAGAATATGTTCAAACACCAGCAAGCTTCAATTTCAAACACCTGAAATAGGAGAGACATTGTTTAATGCTTTTTTGCCTAGACTTAACAGAGACATAATTCACATGCTAATATAAACAGATCTACTGCCCCAGAGGAATAAATAATCAGCAGATTTTCCTAAATTTAAGGTACTAACAGACAAACAGAAGATTGTATCATAAAATCTTCTAAAATTATAGATATTCTTAATTTACGACACAAGTCATGTGGCAATGTAAGCATTTGAAACACACTCAACAATATTCACAAGTGTAATACAAACAGCAAAGTGGACCACCACATTTTCTCTGGAACTATTCAGGTTGTGTGCATTGCTTACCTGCATGGGTACACTGGAAACATTCACACAGCCTAATGACACAAAGGCAAAGTGTTGCAGAATTTTAACAGCACTGTCGTCGTCGTCATGGCTATCCCTTGAGGTCGAGAATGATGGTCTTTGTTCTGTTGATCTATTTATGGGCTCTCAAGTGGCTTATGAGTCCAATCTTGGCTTTGAAAGTTCTTCCGCATTCAGGACAGGTAGTTCCAGGTGGCGGATTGGGCTTTGGTTGTTGCTGCCTCTTCTTCCATTTTCTTCTCTTTTCTTCTAATTCTGCACATCTGTTGGCTTCGAAAGTTGCTGTTCCTTCTCGGATGATGGCTTGCCAGAGTTTCCTGTCCTTGGCATTGGTTTCCCAATTGTTGATGTCAATGTTACATTTCTTCATGTTGGCTTTTAAGACATCTTTGAATCTCTTCTGTTGTCCGCCTCTTTAAGCTGGGAGTAGATTTGTTTTGGCAGACGTTCGTCTTTCATCTGAACAACATGACCACTCCATCTTAGTTGGATCTTGACGACGTAGGCTTCAATGCTTGTTGTTTTTGCTTCATTTAGCACACTGACGTTGGTTCTTCTATCTTCCCAGCTGATATTTCAGATGTTTCGAAGACAGCGTTGATGGAACTTTTCAAGTGCCTTCAGATGTTGTTGGTATGTTGTCCAGGTTTCTGATGCATACAGGAGTGTTGGGATTACCATTGCTTAGTACACTAACATTTTGGTGTTTGTTTGAACCATCAATTGGTGTAGAACCATCAATTCAACTTGGCAAAACAACCCTGGAAAACGTGGACCACTTTCCGTATCTTGGAATTCACCTCTCCTCCAATGTCGACCCTAATGACGAGATCCAACATCGTCTTAAATGCGCTGGAACAGCTTTTGGATGTCTCCAAACACAAGTCTTTCATGATCTTGACATCCAAACAGCACAGTACAGGCTCTTAGGCCCACAATGTTTGTGCCAACCATTTAACCTATTTTGAGATTTATTTAACCCTTCCTTCCGATATAGCCCTCCATTTTTCTATCGTCCATGTGCCTATCTAAGGCTACGCCCACACTTGACCGGATAATTTTGAAAACGCCGGTTTCGCGTAAAAACGACAGGCGTCCACACCAGGCGTTTTTGAAAATACCTCCGTCCACATTAAAACGGGTATTTGGGCGAATCTCCTCCTACTCGGCATGCGCAGGACACACAGAAAACAAGCGACGAGGAAACGGTATACTTGGTGCAAATTTGTCCAGTTACAGACTAGAAAAACTTAAAAGGAAATTGCCAAACGAAAGACTTGGTGCACATTTGTCCAGTTACAGACTAGAAAAACTTAAAAGGAAATTGCCAAACGAAAGACTTGGTGCGCGTTTGTCCAGAAACATTTCCTATAGCCATAGTCTCTTCACCGATGAAAGGGACAACAACTACAACTAAATGCAATAAGGCTTGTTACTGGGCAAAAGTGAAATTTGCTGTTATCTCATTTGTTTGCCTTTACTTTTGCCATGTCTTTGTGTATTATTTTGCTGTATTTAACGTGCAATAAAATGACTTACTGGGCAAAAGTGACAATTGCATCTATTGAATGTCTACACAAGCAATACATTAATAAAGCACCTTGTTAAATGTATAAAACATGTCTGCATCAGTGTTATCTTGTATTTCCATACAATGTTACATTAGGCTGTCATACATCTATTGTCAGATATTTTTTTCCAAAACTATACTTTATTCAGAAATATTACAAAATAAATTTATTTACATAAAAATCATCCATTGACTCTGAGTCCTTATTCAATAAATAAAGTTATTTACAATAAATCATGCATTAACTCTCAGTCCTTATTCAAAATAAAGATGGTTACAATAAATCATTCGTTGACTCAAACTTTAATTGTTGATGTAGTGTTGGAGGTTGCGTTCAAGAAAACAATGAAATGCCCCTCCGCCACCACCATTTGTTCCGGCACATCATGACAGCGTTCTTAAAATTAGCTGGTTACCCCATACACACTACAATGCCCAACCAGCGTTTTCAGATTTAAACGCTCTGGTGAGTGTTTTAGAAAAGCTCCGTTTTTGGGGGAGGAAAACACTGTTTCAGTGTGGACGGAGGGTCAAAACGAAGAGAAAAAGCTTTGGTTACGGATTTATCCAGTCTAGTGTGGACGTAGCCTAAGAGTTTCTTAAAAGCAGCTAATTTATCTGTCTCTACCACCTCAGCAGCACATTCTACACACCTACCACTCGCTGTATAAAAAACATATCTGACATCCTAAGGAATTACGTTCCTCATAAAACCTTAAAGTTATGCCCCCTCACATTAGCTATTTATGTTGTGGGAAAAAATCTCTAGCTAGCCATTCGATCAATGTCTCTTTAACTTGTATAACTCTATCAATTCACTTCTTGTCCTCCTTCTCTCCAAAGAGAAATGCCCCAGATCGCTCAACCTATCCTCATAGGGCATGCTCTCTAATCCAGGCAACATCCTGGTAAATCTCCTGTGGATCCTCGCTGAAGCATCCACATCCTGATAGTGAGGCGAACAGAACTGAATGCAATATTCCAAGTACTGCAGAATACTTCAATTTTGCTGGGAGTATGCTGGTAGATTCCTGTGCAAAGTGTCAGTACAAGCTCAACAGTGGAGATAGAAGTGGGAGTAGCTCCCTAATACTTGTAATGGTGAATCAGCTTGAGCATCTGTGCCCACTTAGAACATAGGAAGTTCAATATATTCAAAGGAGGAAACCAGCTGTGAGGAAGTAAGGTATAAATATTTTTGCTTTTTTTTTATATAAAAAGGAAGTAATATACTTTTGAATGTTTTAAATGTCTTTGCTTCTTTTGTAATATATTTATCAATTTCTGCATTTGAAATTTCCTTTTTAAATAGTTCACTTAATTTTTGGTCTTGGGAAGTTTCTGAAATGCATCTAAATGTTAGATACGTTCAGTTTTACCTGACTCCAATTTTGTAGCTGTTTCATAGGCACGATTTGTGCTGAACCACACCCTTCTTCATACAACAGGGTTTAATACCCAGAAGGTTCTACCGCAACATAGGTCAATACCGAGACAGGGTAACAGCTACAGTCAACGTGCTTTCTTCAGTGGATATCAGAGTGGAACTCACTGATGACCACAAAATTGATACCATTTTTCTCTTACGTCCTCAGAAATGTATATGGGCATGGCTCACAAGGTCAGAATTTTTTGCACATTCATAATTGTCCTTAAGATAGTGATAACGAGCCTGTCACTTTGACTGCAAAGGTCCATGTATTGAACTTATTCCAAATTTTGATGCAGCAATGATAAAGGAATTGCATTCAGGACAGAATAGTACTCAGCAAGTAATCAACTTCCTAGATCTTCTATGGCAATGAACAGCTGAGATTGTGTATAAGCTGCCAACGATGCTGGAAATATTGGACAACGATGCTTTGTCCAATATTTCATCAAACGTCTTCAGTTTTGCTGCAGCTGTATTTATCTTGGTACACAGAGTGTACAGCGTAACATTTTCAGATAAAATTCTTCTGCTTTGCTCCTTTTACATACCTTGCAGCACACGGTCCAAGCTGATTTACAGCAAATAAAATGTCTGAAGCATATCTGCTGAACTAATACAAGCACAGTAGTGACCTGTACATAAGTAGACACGTCAATGTATTTCAATCAGAACATTTATTGTTTAAGAATACTGATTCAATAAATCAGTGTTTACCAGAATAATCTCCATGACCTTGTTTCAGTCCAGGAACTGCTGAGCGTCACTGTTTAGTTGTTCATCACTATTTATGATCAAATTGCTTCAAAACCACTGTTGTCCCCTGGCATAATAATAATAGCATCATGAAGAACGTCCTGGTGTATAGTTTGTGTATTGTCTATGCCTTTTTCTCTTAAGTCGTCAGAAGTGTATGTACATGGACATGGCCTGCAAGGTCAGATTTTATTTTTTGCACATTCACCATTGCTTTTAATATAGTCTGTCACTTTGACTGCAATGAACATACTGCCAAGAACTGTAACAGTTACATAATTTTGATGTTGCTGATGATCCACAGTGTCTCATGGATGTGCAAATTATAGTTCCCATAACTGTTCTCGTTCTGTGACATTTAGCACAATGATAAAGTCACATACAATGGTACTACTTGGTACGAAGATGGTGCTTGAGGCACAAACTTAGTATGTTGTACTCCAACTAATACATGAATAAATACATCTGTCTCAACTGGACTCTTGGAAGCAAGGTTATCTGAATTTTGTCCTCCTCCTGGTTTTTTCATCATCTGAAGCTAACCAGTCCAACAGCAATTACTCTCAGACTGCCCTGGTTGGCAATGGCATCTCCAAGCCTCATGAGATAGCCCAGCAATAATACAACATAACTTTTCAACGTGGTACTTTCTTGTCATACAGTCCAAGGAGATGTAAGGGGTAAGTTTTGTTTTGCAGAGAGTGGCGAGTGCATGGAATGGGCTGCTGGCAACGGTGGTGGAGGCAGATGCAATAGGGTCTTTTAAGAGACTTTTGGATAGGCACATGGAACTTAGAAAAATAGAAGGCTATGGGTAACCCTAGCAATTTCTAAGGTAGGGACATGTTCCGCACAACTTTGTGGGCCGAAGGGCCTGTATTGTGCTGTAGGTTTTCTATGTTTCTAATATTTAGGATGCTCATGGCTAATGCACTTACCAATGGGACGGATATATCTGGTGACAGACAGGTGTGAATCTGAGAGTATAATTATGTCAGGCTGATGTTAACATAATCTGCAATTCAGATTTCCCAATTTATACATGTTCAAAAATTTTCCAGGTAGTATATCCAAGATGGAGAATGAGACTGATAGATTTGTGGATATTAATAGAATCAAAGGATGGAGTGCTTAGGGTAGAAAAGGTACTTAAGACATAGAACATACAATGACTTTATTGAATTCATTGATCAAGGGGCCATATGACTTCCTGTTTCCACTAATAATATGTTCATATACTAGAAAGGCGGCTACATCAGGTTTGGACAGATTAGGAGAATGGGCAAAAATGCACGTGGCATATGGAATACAGTGTAGAGAGTATACGGTCATGCACTTTGGTAAGAGAAATAAAGATGCAGATTATTCTCTGAATGAGGAGCAAATTCAGAAATCAGAGGTGCAAAGGGACTTGGGAATCCTGGTGCAGGACTTCCTAAAGGTTAATTTGCAAGTTGAGTCAGTAGTGAAGAAGACAAATGAAATGTTAGCATTCATTTTGAGAGGACTAGAATACAAAATCCTGAGGCATAATACTAATCTTACTTATTAAGCACTTTTCATACAAATGATGTAGTTCAAAGTGCTTTACAAATGGGATAAAGAGAAAACACAAAAATTAAAGACATAAAGATGTTAGCAAGGTTAAATGCATAGGTTTTGAGCTGGTGTTTAAAAGTGTCAAATGATCCTGCATGCCTTACAGTTTTAAGTGTTGAGTTCTACAGGTTAAGAGTGTAGTTCAAAATAACTGGCCTGCCAATTGCATTGGACAGCAACTTTTTTCAAGTGTTGCTTCCTGTGACATTTTTTTGTGGTTATGATAGACCGTTTAAGGTGAGCACAAATATAATTTCAGCTACTTGTATCACATAGAAATTTGGAGACACAAGAAATGAACTTTTATTAAATATAGTTTGATCAACTGCATAATGGTGCTGACGCTTAGCAATAGTTCAACTAAGCTAAAAGTGTTTTGTTGATGATTTTCAATTGTACTCAGTCTGAGGCTTCTCACTCAAGTAATCAACAATAATCAGAGAGCATTAATGGATTCCAGTTGCTCTCATACCATCTCTCCAAGATCGTACTGTCCTAGTGAAACCTTTCACCATGCTCATTACTGACAGTGCCAAGATTTGCAGGGAAGAAGTCTAAATGGGAATGCAGAAAATGAATCTTTAGTGACCTGTTGCACTTCATGGTTCTGTATGCTTGAAGCGTGTAGTTGTCAAGAAAATTTTCAACAACATCCTTGAATGCCTTCCATGTGATTTTCTCCGGTCCCACTAGATGTTCTGCAAATTGCCTGTCATTGATGACCTGTTTGAATTGTGGACCAAGAAAAATGCCTGCCCTAACCTTGGCATCAGTTATTCTGGGAAACACTTGTCTCAAATATCGAAATCCTTCACCTTCCTTGTTTATCGCTTTCACAAAATTTTTCATAAGCCCCAGTTTTATATGAAATATCTTTGTTAGGTCTATAAGTGGCTTATGTATCACACTTTTCTGCCTTGGAACCAACTGCTTGCAGAGTGGCCAATCCTTTTTAATGTAATGAGATTGTTTAGCATGGCTGTCCCATTCACAAATGAAACAACAGTACTTGGTATATCCAAGCTGCATTCCTAGTAGAAGTGCTACTACTTTTAGATCACCACAGATGTTCCAGTTGTAGTTGCTGTACTGTATATGTTTTAATAAGACTTCCAAATTTCAGTAGGTTTCTTTCACGTGTACTGCATAGCCGACTGGTATTAAAAGGTGGACATGGCTGTTGTGTAGTAACACAGCTTTCAGGCTTAGCGAATTAGCACTGAAGAATCAATAAAAAGACACTATTGTTGTGGGTCCAATATACCTGGACAGGACAGAAAAAATTTCAGCTAACATTGTGGGCAACATTTTAATGGACCTGAATTATGAATCGAAATAACATGTGCAGGCAATTCCAAAAAAAAGGTGCGTGATAGGGACATTTCATGACGATTTTCATGATCAGCAGCCCAAAATCCGTAAGATACACCTAAAAATATTCAGGAAGCAAAATCTTTGCAGTCCAGTGTTATCTTCTGAGGGAAATTGTTTAAATTCAAGGCATTGGCCAGACCATATTTGGAGTATTGTGAGCAGTAATGGATCCCGTATCTAAGAAAGGATATGCTGGCATTGGAAAGGGTGCAGAGATGGCCCATGAGGTTTACAAGAATGATTCCAGGGGTTACAGTTTAGAAGAATGGGGGTGGGGGCGGGGGAATCTCATTGCAGTCTATTGAATATTGAAAGGCCTAGGTAGCGTGACTATGGAGAGGACGATTCTAATAGTGGGACAGTCTAGGACCAAAGGGCACTATCTAAGAATAGAAGGATGACCCTTTAAAATAGAAATGAGGAGGGATTTCTTTAGCTAGAGAGTAGTGAACCTGTGGCTCTGAAGGCCAATTCATTGGGTATATTTAAAGTGGAGGTTGATAGATTCTTGATTAGTAAGGGTGTCAAAAGTTACAGGGAGAAGGCAGAGAGTGGGTTTGAAATGGAAAATAAATCAGCCATGATCAAATGGTGCAGAAGTATTGATGGGCTGAATGGCCTAATTCTGCTTGTATGTCTTATGGTATGTTTACTCTGATTTGGTGCACTTGTGAAAGAGAAATTTATTTTCTGGAAATGATGGCTCAAATGATAAAAATAACTCAAATCACTATCAAAGATCAGCTATAGAATATCATAGGATTTTCCTCATTCTTCATGAATGTGTTTGTTCATTTTAAAAACATTAATACTGCTTAAGAATATTTTGCATCCTTAGACTACACCATGTTACATTGAAGATTTTCCTCTGAAACATCAGCACTTAAAAAACATAAACATTACAAACCTACAAGTATAGAGAACTTGCTGTTGGTAACTCATGACGAAGCAACAAAACAAATACCATACTGTGATTCTTCTATAAAAGACTTTAAGAAATCTGTGACACTATATTTCTTTATAGACTGAATCTACAGATCACGGTTTTTCATCATGTAAATCAAATTAAAACATGTATTGTGAATTATTCTGCAAAGATGTATTTAAGAGAACAATAAATATCTTTGCTTTCACCCGGTTAAAAAAAAAGCAAATATAGCAACACGAGGAATTCTGCAGATGCTGGAAATTCAAGCAACACAAATAAAAATTGCTGCTGAACGCAGCAGGTCAGGCAGCATCTCTAGGAAGAGGTACAGTCGACGTTTCGGGCCGAGACCCTTCGTCAGGACTAATTGAAGGAAGAGTTGGTAAGAGATTTGAAAGTGGGAGGGGGAGGGGGAGATCCAAAATGACAGGAGAAGACAGGAGGGGGAGGGATGGATCCAAGAGCGAGACAGGTGATTGGCAAAAGGGATATGAGAGGATCATGGGACAGGAGGCCCAGGGAGAAGGAAAAGGGGGAGGGGGGAAAACCCAGAGGATGGGCAAGGGGTATAGTCAGAGAGAGAAAAAGGAGAGTGAGAGAAAGAATATGTGTATATAAATAACAGATGGGGTACAAGGGGGAGGTGGGGCATTAGCGGAAGTTAGAGAAGTCAATGTTCATGCCATCAGGTTGGAGGCTACCCAGACGGAATATAAGGTGTTGTTCCTCCAACCTGAGTGTGGCTTCATCTTTACAGTAGAGGAGGCCGTGGATAGACATGTCAGAATGGGAATGGGATGTGGACTTAAAATGTGTGGCCACTGGGAGATCCTGCTTTCTCTGGCGGACAGAGCGTAGATGTTCAGCAAAACGATTTCTCAGTCTGCGTCGGGTCTTGCCAATATATAGAAGGCCACATCGGGAGCATCGGACACAGTATATCACCCCAGCCGACTCACAGGTGAAGTGTCACCTCACCTGGAAGGACTGTCTGGGGCCCTGAATGGTGGTAAGGGAGGAAGTGTAAGGGCATGTGTAGCACTTGTTCCGCTTACAAGGATAAGTGCCAGGAGGGAGATCAGTGGGGAGGGATGGGGGGGACGAATGGACAAGGAAGTCGCGTAGGGAGCGATCCCTGCGGAAAGCAGAGAGGGGAAAGGGAAAGATGTGCTTAGTGGTGGGATCCCGTTGGAGGTGGCGGATGTTACCGAGAGCAATATGTTGGACCCGGAGGCTGGTGGGGTGGTAGGTGAGGACCAGGGGAACCCTATTCCTAGTGGGGTGGCGGGAGGATGGAGTGACAGCAGATGTGCGTGAAATGGGGGAGATGCGTTTGAGAGCAGAGTCGATGGTGGAGGAGGGAAAGCCCCTTTCTTCAAAAAAGGAGGACATCTGGAGGATGTCCTGGAATGAAAAGCCTCATCCTGAGAGCAGATGTGGCGGAGACGGAGGAATTACGAGAAGGGGATGGCATTTTTGCAAGAGACAGGGTGAGAAGAGGAATAGTCCAGATAGCTGTGAGAGTCAGTAGGCTTATAGTAGACATCAGTAGATAAGCTATCTCCAGAGATAGAGACAGAAAGATCTAGAAAGGGGAGGGAGGTGTCGGAAATGGACCAGGTAAACTTGAGGGCAGGGTGAAAGTTGGAGGCAAAGTTGATAAAGTCAACGAGCTCAGCATGCGTGCAGGAAGCGGCGCCAATGCGGTCGTCGATGTAGCGAAGGAAAAGTGGGAGACAGATACCAGAATAGGTACGGAACATAGATTGTTCCACAAAGCCAACAAAAAGGCAGGCATAGCTCGGACCCATGCGGGTGCCCAAGCTACACCTTTAGTTTGGAGGAAGTGGGAGGAGCCAAAGGAGAAATTATTAAGAGTAAGGACAAATTCCGCTAGACGGAGCAGAGTGGTGGTAGAGGGGAACTGGTTAGGTCTGAAATCCAAAAAGAAGCGGAGAGCTTTGAGACCTTCCTGATGGGGGATGGAAGTATATAGGGACTGGACATCCGTGGTGAAAATAAAGCGGTGGGGTCAGGGAACTTAAAATATAGCAAGTTTATTTTTTTGTGGTTGCAGCAAAAAGTAGTCTTATTTCATTACTTTGCAGCATTTTAGTCAGTGCACAATTGAATCTTCCCTACTCTCAGAGGAGGAGATGGGGAAAATGAGGGAAGGAGGGTGGTGAGAGGGGTTAAGAGTTGGGGGAGGGGAGCCCAAGAAGGGTTAAAGTGAGGAAGGGAGTGAGATGGATGAAAGGGAATGGTATAATTATCTTCTAACAATGGAAGGTAACTTCAAACAATTATATGAAGATATACTGTATATTGTAAGGAAAGATCTGATCTAGCTTTCAATATTTTAAAATTACATTTCTTTTGCGAATGCATCAGAATGTCATTATCAGTTGAGGATACGGTGACAGGATTGATCTCTTATAAAATAAATGACTAAAAACTTTTGTATCTATATTCCAGTTTACATTCAATACAGCAACTGACACTGCAGAATATAATTTTACAATAGTGGCACAGTATAATTTATTTAAAAAATAATTTGGACAATTAAAGGAAAATATTCTATAAAATATCTTATAATTTACTGGAAATCTGTTCAAAGAAAATTATTAATGATTTTATATTAAAGAAAATGTGAAACATTGCAATGTGGGAAAAAATTCTGTTGCAAAACTAGATAGATAAATCTTAATTGGAAGATCAGGAAATGGTTTTAAAATTCAAGATTCACATTTCTGGTTAGTGCATTAAATCTAGCATCTAGTGAAAATATTATTTTCAATGAAATATAATCATGTACATTGGACAAAGTGATGCTCAGCCAACTACTCTACTCCTTGTACACTCAACTGTGTGGCTGCATTCTCCTCTTAACACTATCTATAAGTTTGCAGATGATACCGCTGCCATGGGCCACATTCTGAATAACGATGATTTGAAGTACAGGAAGGAGACAGAGAACTTATTAAACAGTTTGACATGACAACAAACTTTCCCTTGATGTCAGCGAACAAAAGAGGTGGTCACTGACTACAGGAAGGGGGGCACTGCACATCAGTTGTGCTGAGGTAAAGTGGGTCGAGAACTTCACTTGGAGTAGTGTCCAGCCACATACACAGCGCAGCCAAGAAAGTTCACCAACATCTCTACTTGCTCAGGATGCTACAGAAATTTGGCATGTCCCTGTTGATTTTTTAAATTCATATACTATAGACAGCATCCTATCTGGATGCATAATGGCATGGTATTGCAACTGCTCTGCATGTGACTGTAAGAAACTGCAGAGACTTGTGGTCACAGCTCAAAACATCACAGAAACCAGCCTCCCCTCCATGGACTCTTGTCTATATTTCTTGCTGCCTCAGTAAAGCAGCCAGTATAATTCAAGGCCCCACCCACCCCAGACATTCTCTCTTCTTCCCTCTTCCATCAGGCAGAAGATCCAAAAGCTTTGAAGTACGTACTACCTGCTGTTATACGACTATTGAATGGACCCGTGGACCTCACAATCTACCTTGTTATGATCTTGCACCTTACTATTTTCCTGCAGTGCACTTTCTCTACATCTGTTATTATTTATTCTGCATTCATTATTTTTCCCTCATTACTGTGTAATGATTTGATCTGTATGAACAGTATGCAAAATAAGATTTTCATTGTATCTACATGTGACAATAATAAACAATTCCAATTAGAATTTTAAAAAGATGACAACAATCATTTAGATAGGTTTATATTTCAAATGTTAGTCTTCACATGCAGATTGAGTAGAATCTTTCACCAGCCATCTATATTGCGTAAACAATTATATCTTCAAATGTTGTGTATATTTAAAGTATTGTTTGAAATGGCACTTATTTCAAATGCTGAGACCTGTAATCACTTCATCCTTCCTTGATTAGTATCTCTCTCAAACAGCTCATGAAGAGAAGTTAGCAAATACTTTTAAATCCCTTTAATCTGATTATTTTCTATTTTTTTAAAATAATATCGTAAAGTCTGGTCTGGTGAAAGAAGCCATAGTCAGTCACCACTTCATGCAAAGAATACAAAGTAAGACAAGAGTCGATACAAAGCCACAAACTCCACACAAGCTGCTGTCACCTTGGTGTGAGAGCCAGGCCTCCGTTTAATGGTATTGGTGTTATTATCAATCTCAAAGAAGAAGTGTGGTTCAAAGCCATTCTGTTACAGAGAGAAGCAGAGGACAAAGCTATAAGCATGAGAGTCCAACAGCTTTCCAAAAAAGAAAAAATCAGCAAACGACAGCCCTTGAGATAGATGCCTACCATATTCTGGATTATAGCAATAATGTTTCCTTGCTAAAGCTTTGTTTGTGTTTCACAGATAACATAATTACATAATAAAGATTTTACAAAAATGGAAGTTAAATGAACTCAAGTAGAACTTAATCTGCTTTCTTTGCCTTTAAGGGCTGGACAATTATTCCACTAAGATAAAGTCAAGAAGGCTGAGAGGAGATATGATAAAGATATACAAAATTATGAACACAGATACGGAAAACAACAGTAAAATTAAAGGGAACATACTGTAAATTTAAGTAGTGGAAGGTTTAAAGGCATTATAATGAACAATTTTTTCACCCAAAGTTGGAGTGTGCAATGCAGTGCCTGAGAGGGTGCTGGAGGAAAAGATTCTCTCAAATGTTTAAGTATAATCTAGAGGAGCACTTAAATAACCAAGACATTAACAGATCACGCACCAAACGTTGATAAGTGCGATTAGAAGATGGGTAATTGATAGTGTGGACATAGTTTTCAAAGGGCTTGTTACTACCCTGTATAACTCCAAGATATGGTAATAGCAAGCATTTCAAAATGTGCAGCCATTTACACAATGTTTCACAAAAATGAAATGCAAATTCTATGGAGATTGTCAATAATCAGTTAAGTCAGAAATGATAACATGATGTACAGGCAATAGTGAAAGCGGTAAGCACAAAACATTTGCCTTTAAGTGATGGGCAATTATTCCACTAAGATAAAGTTGATCAATGATGGGCAAACTCAACACACTCCCTTACATATTCAGAGAAAACCCTCACCTTAATTTGTCATTATCCATATAACTAGCCCTGTTTCCAGCAGTCAGCTTTTCTGATACTGTATCACTTCTGTTAACCTGATGGTCACCTAACCTATGTTAGGTTTCTAGTTCCACATCTTTATCTAAACTGCCCCCCAAATAACAACTTTGCAATTCATTGAGCAAATCTCCAAACTATTACTGTGGATCAGTGGCAGAATTCCACATAGTTCAAAGCAAAGTATTTTACAGGAATTCCTAAATCACAGTAAAATCATAAATTCAGTTCTGCACTACCATGAATTCATATTATTCAATTAATCGTCAGTGAACTAGATGAAGTATGGTTAATATAATCAAGCACTAGCCACAAAATAATCAAAGCAACTGTCATCTAATGACAATAACCAACTATGCCAACATACAAAATTTTCTATTCATCATATTGTTTGCCTTACTTTACAGCATTGTTTTATAAATTGTGGAGTTTAAAAATTTATTTTTACCCACACTTTTTTTTGCAGCACCTGAAATACAAATCTTTTAAGGTAACAAAAGTAATGAAAAGATATGATATGACAGCTATTGCTGGGTTCCACCTAGAAATGGAAGGTTAATCTGTGGAAGCACAAGAAAAGCAAATGCTTTTTCAATATGAAACGATTCTCACTTTTCAACCAACAATTCTCTGCCAAAGAAATATACAATATTTTTAACAAGTGAATCCCAAAATATTTTTGAAAAGTCACTACCTATAGATGAAGCCAAACGTCAACTTGTAAATGGTATTCCTAGCTCTATCCATGTAGTCCTGTTTTTAACTCCCACTCTTTAAATATGAATCCAGTGAGATCAGCTTCCACCACCCTTCTTAAGCATTCTGGATATAAATTATTTGAAACAGAAGAACTGTGTCAAAATGACTACTGTTATGATCCATTTCAAATGTTCTTTGATAATAGGAAACTTGATATTATTGTAATGGCATGATATAGAAGTTGCAAATGCCACAGCAGTAAAAACAGAAAGCTTAAGAAATGCAATATACGAGGGGTGATTGATATGTTCGTGGCCTAAGGTAGAAGGAGTCAATTTAGGAAAACCTAGCACATTTATTTTTCAACATAGTCCTATCCTACATTTACACACTTAGTTCAGCGGTCATAGAGCATACGATCCCTTCTTTGTACAAAGTGTAGGAGTTGGCATCTTGGACCTCAGCAGGTGTGATTGATAGGTTCGTGGCCTAAGGTAGAAGATGAGTTATTAACTTCAAACTTTCTGCATTTTCACTCAAAGAATTGAATGGCACGTGCACGTAATGAGAGCTGTATAACTCATCTCCTTCGACCTTAGGCCACAAACTTATCAATCACCCCTGCTGTCGACCACTCCTGGAGGTCCAAGATGCCAACTTCTACAAGAAGGGATCTGTGTGCTCAACGATCGCTGGACTACGTGTGTAAATGTAGGATGGGACTATGTTGAAAAATAAATGTGCTAGGTTTTCTAAAATTGACTCCTTCTACCTTAGGTCACGAACATATCAATCACCCCTCGTAGATGACATTTCATTCAGAGTGGCCAAACAATGAAGAATGAAAGCTAATATGGCTACAAAAAATATTCCCTTTGAATAAAAACAGGCCTAACCATAAAATAAAATATGACAAAGACAAATAAAAATCTACAAAAAAAGCAGTGTAGAAATAAGGAGAGCTATGTGCATCTTAATTTAACCTGAAAAGAATTTGGATTAAGTAAACAAAATTTACAGATATGCTATATCAAGGTGAGTAAAACTGGAAAGTGAAAATGAAATGTAAAAAATCCAGTTGAAACTACATTTAATCATTCAGACACACAGACCAAAACACTCTATTGCAAGGAGACCCAAGATAGAACTTTTGAAAAAGTAATTCCATGCTGGACTTTTGTGTAGTTGCTGCAAAAATTAATAAACAATAAACATTTAGATGATAGGGCAGTCCAAAAGCTTCTATACGTATTATGTACCTTCTTTTATAACACAGATATAAACATGCACCCTGATGATTTCTATGTGCTCCCAACTCTACCAATAAACAGCCCATTGGTTATTATGGCAGACAGAACTTCAGGCAAGTGTGGAGCACATGCAACTCCACGCAAAACATGACATAATTCCATGCCTCCCTGTTCAGGTAAGAACAGCATTAACTACAGATTCAAGACAATCAGGTAACTGAACAAATCACTTCTACATAAAACTAATGAGAATAGCACAAACCACATCAATCTTTCTCAAATTTAATTTGAACATGCTATATTCACAAATATTTGATCCTTAGAAAGTTTTGACATCTTCACTCAGGTTATTTTGGAATGCAAGTCCAGAATCAATTAAGTAATAGACTTGAATTAGGATTAATTTTCTATCCTGTAAACTACTACCAGATTTTTTAAAAATCAAGTAGTAGGAATAAATTATTAACTCTTTTAATCACAAGAACGGTAGAAATCTTTCATTAAAACAAGTGATGTACTACAAACACAGGTATTCAATTCTGATCCAATTCAAAGGTAAAATGGCTTAATCAAATCATCAGGGAGAATTCCTAAACTGCTGCTGAGGGGATTTCTTTCTTGTCTTTGTCTAGCAAAGTCAGATGTGCATTTTGCTGTGGATTACCTTTCAGATTTAGGATTTAATACACAACTTTCAATTGTTTGAATGGTTTTACCAACAGGGTTCATACCTTCAGCAAATAGATTGTACACCAAATCTTCCTGTTTACACTTTATGATCTTGTTCCATTTTAATTCTATGTTCATCTACAACCTTGTGTTCTTGTTCAGCTACGTTCATGATCCAAGGTAAACACACTAGTGCAGTACTTCTTCCCCTTTGTTTTGGTGATCCTCATGATATAGTGCAAAATATATGGTTTTCAACTTGAGAGTGTTGCATCACTAACTGAAAATGTGCTTTTATTCAAATACGAAACTCATTTTTTAAGGGATCTATTAAAATACCAGGCATCAAAAGTCAAATTTGACTTCCAAAGCCAAAACTTTAGCTAAGCTAAAGTGAAATGTTGTATACCATTGTATACAAAGTCTATAATAAAAACATTTGTTAAGGATTCTAAATTAACAAATCCACTCATTTAAAAGATCAGTACAACAGAACATTGGTTTTTCCTGCACAACACTGAAACAGTGCATCTAAACATTACTGGTTTTCCTGTTTATTTTATTATATTATTGAGGATCTCTAGCATCATTTTATTTTTAAGTGGAAGATATGAGAATGGTAACAACTCCTCTTCAGTACCAACATTCAGTATTCCCAGAAAAATAATACATTAGATATTAAGCATGCATATGGTGGCAGAATCATAGTAATTCAACTTTTATTACTCTGTTCTAATACTCACTTCAATCATTCATTAATAAAATGCCAACTGAGGGCTTTTTGTTCCCAGGAACTGTACCCACAAGAAACTAAACAAGGCTGCACAAACTGATCTCAAGTAAACTATTTATAGACTTTTGTCAGAGAGGCTGTTTATATCATCTTAGAATAACTAGGAGTCAAAAATCAAGAAAGAATGACAGGAAAGAAAAGTGCAGCACTACACTCAACTTCCAACTCATTGCACTCTTAACTTTGTCTATGGAATAGCACTTAAAATGGGATCAAGTAACAGAACATTAGCACTATCTCTCTTCCAATCAAATGCTTGATTTAATTCTGTTTAATTTCACACCTAATTTAAATGCAAGATAAAAAGCTTCTTCTATTTCTTTGTTTTGCCTTCCTTTAGTTATTATTATTATTGGATGTATTAAGGATTTGAAATGTATGAGTTTTCCATCACAGAGAGAAATTTTGTTTACATATCTGTCATAATGATGTACAGCAGTGATGGCAAACAGGGCTTTTTTGTGGGTTGTGCTATTCAATCAATCTGACTGAAAGATTGCATGGCATGCCGTTTCTATAATCTAAACTTCTATTATAATATAGGCTAATCCATGCAGGCACACTCTTACCACTAATAAGGCGCTATCATCTGTGTGCTGAGACCGTCTGACAGGGTAATGTTTGGGGTGCTGGGGAAGGGTAATGAGGAAAAAGATGAATAAATAAAATAAAATACAACAAATAACCTTAATAGTCAAATGTAGGGACAAGCACTGGAATAGAGTTAATCAAACCTATGTATGTGCAATTAATTAAGTTATTGATTTTAGGATCCAAACAATTGCAGAAAATTAAGCTGTGCACTTCATCTAACATATTACGCTGCCAAGGAACAATTCATTACTTAGAAAAACCATGACTCATGCACTTCCAACTGAAACTATCCAGGATCCAGATAATATGCCCAATTAATCAAACTGTACATACTAAAAGTATTTATGTGTAAAAGAATTGGGAGATTTAGCAGTACGCAATTTTAGTCTTACGTGAAAGAGAGCTGGTGTGGTTTAAATGCAACCAAGTAAAACTCTTTTAATAGCAAAGAATGTTGATCAGCAACTTGATTCCAGGAAAAAAGTTTACTTTTAAAATACAAGACATTCCGTAGATGCTGGAAATCCAGAGCAACACACGCAAAATGTTGGAGGAACTCAACAGGTCAAATAGCATCTATGGAAATGAACAAACAGTTTTGCGTTTTGGACTGAGATCCTTCATCAGGACTGGAAAGGAAAGAAGAAGAAGCCAGAAAAAGGTGGTGGGGGCAGGGGAAGGAGGACAGGCTAGAAGTTGATAGGTGAAGCCAGGTGGGTGGGGAAGGGGGGGGTGAGGTGAGAAACTGGGAGGTGATAGGCAGAAAAGGTAAAGATCTGGAGAAGAAGGAACGTGATAGGACAGGAGAGTAGACCATGGGCAAAAGAGAATGAGGAGGTGTACCAGTGGGAGGTGAGAAGAGAAGAGTTAACTGGTGGGCCAGAGTGGGGAACTGAAGGAAGGGAGGGGAAGGAAAAATGATCAGAAGTTGGAGATATTGATGTTTGTGCCATCAGGTTGTAAACTATCTTGACAGAATATGAGGTGTTGTTCCTTCAAACTGAGCATGGTCTCATCTTGGCAGTACAGGAGACCATGGACTGACATGTCAGACCGGGATTGGAGATTGGAATTAACATGGTTAGCCAGGAGGACATCCTGCTTTTTGCAGATGAAGTGGTGTTCAACAAAGCAGCCTCCTAGTCTACATCGGGTCCCACCAATGTTTAGGAGGCTGCACTGGGAACACTCAATACAGCAGATGACCTCAACAGGTTTGTGGGGTGAATTGTTGCCTCACCTAGAAGGACTGTTTGGGGCCCTGAATATGGAGGTGTGGGAGGAGGTGATGGGCAGGTGTAGCACTTTAGCCCCTTGCAGGGGTAAGTGCCAGGATGAAGATTAATGGGGAGGGATGAATGGAAAAGGGAATCATGGAGGGAGCAATCCTTGCAGAAAGCAGGGGTGGAGGTGGAATTGGAGAAGGTAAAGATCCGTTTGGTAGGGTTCTATTAAAGATGGAAGTTGCTGAGAATTATGTGCTGGATGCAGAGGCTCATAGGTGGTAGGTGAGGACAAGAGGAACTCCATCCCTGTTAAGGTGGTGGGAAGATGGGGTGAGGGCACATGTCTGGGAAATGAAAGAGATGCAGGTGAGGGTAACATCGCAGAGGAAGGGAAACTTTGAAGGAGGAAGACATCTCGGATGTCCTGGAAAAGAAAGCCCCCATCCTGGAAACAGATGTGACGAGACAAAGGAACTGAGAAATAGGAATGGCATTTTTACAGGAGACAGGGTGGGAAGAGATATAGTCAAGATAGCCAAGGAAGTCAGTAGGCCTATAAAAAAATGTCAGAAGATAGTTTGTTTCCTCCAAACATGTAGACAGAGATCAAGAAAGGGGAGGGAAGCATCAGAAATGGATCAGGTGAAGATAAGAGCAGGGTAGAAGTTGGAGACAAAGTTGATGAAATTGATGAGCTCAGCATGGGTGTTGAGTGCGAGGAGCAGTTCTGCCAAATGGATGAGGGTGGTGATGGAGGGGAATTGGTTGGGTCTGTTATCAAGAGAGAAGTGGCACTCTTTAAGGCCTTCTTGATGGGGGATAGGATTGTATAGGGACTGCACATCCATGGTGAGATGACGCAATCAGGGCCAGGGAATTAAAGTTGCTGAGGTGATCGAGAGCATGTGAAGTGTCGTGGAAGTAGGTGGGAAGGGACTGAACCAAGAGGGATACAATGGAATTGAGGTATGCGAACATGCAATCAGTGGGGCAGCAGCAGGCAGAAACAATGGGCCTACCCAGACAGTCAGGTTTCTGGATCTTGGCAGGAAGCAGAAGTGAGTGGTGGAGACCTCCAGAGTTGATGCGGTTGGTGATGGTGCTGGAGACAATGTTCTGATGGTCCTGAGTGGGGTCCTTTTGAAGTGGTAAGTAAGAGAAGGTGTTTAGCAGCAGACCAATCAATTTGGGGGGGGGAGAGAGAGAAAGGGGGAGAGGGGGAGAGGGGGAGAGGGGGGAGGGGGAGGGGGGAGGGGGGAGGGGGAGGGGGGAGGGGGAGGGGGAGGGGGAGGGGGAGGGGGAGGGGGAGGGGGAGGGGGGAGGGGGAGGGGGGAGGGGGGAGGGCGGAGGGGGGACTGAGACTAAACTAAATAGTAGGGGGTAGGTTCAACAGATTGGGTAAGTATGGATAAAATAAAAGAGAAAAGTGTGGATGAAGATGAAGATAAAAAATGAGAAAAGTAAGAGTGGAGTGAAAAAAAGTCAAGTGCAAAAGAGTAAATAATTACAAGATTTTAAAAGCACAATGAGTGTAAGGGCACTTAGCTTGAATGCCCATAGTATTCTAAACAAGGTGGTGAACTTGTGGCACAAATCAGTACAAAAGTTATGACTTAGTGGCCATTACAGAGATGTGGTTGCAGGGTAGGGAGGATTGAGAATTAAATATCCATGGATATCAGGTAATATGGAAGGATAGGCAGGAAGATAAGGGAGGTGGGGTAGTGCTCTTAATTAAAGATGAGATCAGGGCGATAGCGAGAGATGATACAAGATCTAAGGAGCAGAATGTTGAATTCATCTGGGTAGAGATTAGGAATAGTTAAAGGGAAAAAATCACTGGTGGGAGTTGTCTATTGGCCAAATGATAACATTACAGTGGCACAGGCAGTAAACAGATAAATATTTGAGGCATATAAGAGTGGAACAGCAATTGGCGTAGGGACTTTAACTTGCACATAGATTGGGTGAATCAGGTTGGTCGAGGCAGTGTTGAGGAAGACGTCATAGAATACATC
The DNA here is from genome assembly GCF_030028105.1 of Mobula birostris. NCBI lineage: Eukaryota > Metazoa > Chordata > Chondrichthyes > Myliobatiformes > Myliobatidae > Mobula > Mobula birostris. The sequence goes on along the minus strand of NC_092373.1, from coordinate 37,576,573 downwards.
CTTGATGGCTTTTTGAACAGCATGTTACTGAACCTACAAGGGAATGTGCTATCTTAGATCCGGTCCTGTGCAATGAGACAGGTAAAATTAGTGATCTTGTAGTTAGGGATCCTCTTGGAAGGAGTGATCACAGTATGACTGAGTTTCTCAAATGGAGGGTGCAATAGTTCAATCTAAAACCAGTGCATTATGCCTAAACAATGGAGATTACAATGGGACGAGGGAGGATTTGGCTAGTGTAGATTCGGAACACAGGTTACATGGTTGGACAGTTGAGGAACAGTGGAAGACTTTCAAAGAGATTTTTCACGGTGCTCAACTAAAGTATATTCCAGTTAAAAGCAAGCACAGTAAGGGTGGGGACAGCCAGCCTTGGATAACTAAGGAAACAAAAGAAGGTATCAAACTAAAAGCTCGTGCATATAAAGTCGCCAAGAGTAGTGGGAATCTGGAAGATTGTGAAAATTTTAAAAAGCAACAAAGTACCACTAAGCTAACAATAAAGAAAGGGTAGCTAGATTATGAAAATAAACTAGCACAAAATATAAAAACAGATAGAAGTTTTTATAATTATATAAAGTGGAAAAGGGTGGCTCAAGTTAAGTCCCTTGGAAGACGAGAAGGGGGAATTGATGTTTAGAAATAAGGAAATGGCCGAGGCTTTGAATGAGTATTTTGTGTTGGTCTTCATGGTGGAGGACATATCTAACATGCCAAAGAAAGATGTTATGGAAGCGATGGGAGGTGAGGACCTCGATACACTAGCTATCACTGAAGAGGTAGTGCTGAACAAACTTTTGGGCCTGAAGATAGAAGAGTTCCCTGGCCCTGATGGAATGCATCCCAGGGTACTGAAAGAAATGGCAGAATTTATAGTACAGGCTTTGGCGATAATTTACCAAAATTCTCTGGACTCTGGAAAGGTCCTGGAGGATTGGAAGACGGCAAATGTCACACCACTGATCAAAAAAGGATGTAGGCAAAAGGGAGATAACTATAGGTCAGTTAGTTTAACATCTGTAGTTGGGAAAATGCTTGAAGTTCTAATTAAAGAATAAATAGTGAGGCATCTGTAAAGAAATGGATCCATCAGGCAGATGCAGCGTGGATTCAGCAAAGGCAGATCCTGTTTGATAAACTTACTGGAGTTCTTTGAGGATATAATGAGCGCAGTGGATAGAGGGGAACAGATGGACAATATTTACTTGGATTTCCAGAAGGCGTTCGATAATGTGCCACATAAAAGACTTTTCCTTAAGATAGGGTGCATAGAGTTGGAGGGTGATGTATTAGCACGGATAGAGGATTGGTTAACTAACATAAAGCAGAGTGTTGGGATACATGGGTGTTACTCTGGTTGGCAATCAGTGGTGAGTGGTCGGTGCTATGCCCGCAACTGTTCATGATATACATCAACGATCTAGAAGAAGGGACTTAGTGTGGTGTATGTAACTTTGCTGATGACACTAAATTGAGTGGAAAAGCAAATTGTGCGGAAGGTACAAAGAGTCTGCAGAGAGATATAGATAGGTTAAGTACGTGGGCAAGGGTCTGGCAGATGGAATACAATTTTGGTCAATGCAAGGCCATCCACTTTGGAAGGAAAATTTAAAGAGCAGATTATTATTTAAATGGTAAAAAACTGCAGCATGCTGCTGTGCAGTGGGACTTGTGAGTGCTTGTGCATGAATCACTAAAGGTTGGTTTGTAGGTGCAAAAGGCCATCAATAAGGCAAACGGAATGTTGGCCTTCATTGCTAGAGGGATTGAATTTAAGAACAGGGAGGCTATGCTGCAAGTGTACAGGGTACTGATGAAGCCGCACCTGGAGTACCACGTGCAGTTCTGCTCTCCTTACTTGAAGGAGGATAAGCTGGCTTTGGAGGTGCAAAGGAGGTTCACTAGGTTGATTCCAGAGATGAGGGGGTTAGGCTATGAGGAGAGATTGAGTCACCTAGGACTGTACTCGCTGGAATTCGGAAGAATGAAAGGAGATCTTTTAGAAACATATAAAATTATAAAAAGGATGGATAAGGTAGAGGCAGGAAAATTGTTTCCACTGGTAGGTGAGACTAGAACTAGGGGACATAGCCTTAAAATTCAGGGAAGTAGATTTAGGATGGAGATGAGGAGGAACTGTTTTTCCTAGAGAGTGGTGAATCTGTGGAATTCTCTTCCCAATGAAGCAGTGGAGGCTACCTCAGTAAATATATTTAAGACAAGGTTGGATATATTTTTGCATAGTGGGGGAATTAAGGGCTATTGGGATTACGGCAGGCAGGTGGAGATGAGCATGGTCAGATCAGCTGTGATCTTATTGAATGGTGGAGCAGGCTCGACGAGCCAGATGGCCTACCCCGCTCCTATTTCGAGTTCTTGTATTCTGGGAGTTGCCATCTGGCCTCAGCAAGGTAGATGTCACTATGCCAGACTACAACAGCACCCAACCCTAGCTCTTTCAGGTTCCCCTGTAACCTCTTGGTCCTTGGAGCCTCCCACCCTACTTCTGTGAACATCCCAATCCTCCCCTCTTCTCTGATGTCATCAACTCTTTTCCCTCCTCTGATCTCAGGATAGGGAAACTTTGCCAAAGAATAGGTTCAGAGATGGAGGTGATGGAAGAAGAGCTCAGTTTTGTGATGGGCGTAGAAGTCATTGATGTGCAGGAAAAGAGGGACAATGTTTAAGGCCCTTGCTGAGAAAAAAAAACGTTCAGCCTCTGTGAGGGGTAGGCCGGAGGGAATGGTGAAGACACGGCACAGATTAGAGCTGGGATCAGAGATGGGAAGAGAGTTGGTGGTGTATCATTATCTATTATCTGTTACTTTATTTGGATACAAAAGAACCTTTGATTAAATATTACATTTTCTACCCTCACTTAGAGGAAAAGGTATACATAGTTGGAAATTGTCGCAGATATTGGAACACCTACAATTAAAATGTAATGAAATTTAGCAACAGCAAGTTAATGTCTAACTATCTCCTAACAAAATATTTTAAATTTATTTATTGAGATCTGTTCAGATTGATTAACCCAAAGAAACTTTAAAAGTTCTAACCAGGGCTGTTTAAAGTTTGTGATAAGAAACAAAAGAGATGAAAATTCATGATTAACTGCCTACGTTTGGGTCCCCAACAAGCTCACAATGTCTGCAAACATGTGGGGAAAATCTGCACAATACAGTCAAATAGGATGAAGTTTTCAAAATTTACAATTTAGAAGGTTTAGTTAGTGATGATAGTGGAGATGGTGGGAGGTTTAAGAGTGGAGAGATGATTTAGTGCCTTCTGGATTTGCACAACTAATCTAATATTTTTCTGTATATAGCAAAGCAGTTAATTCTATGTGTGGAAATGGTCAAATTGTCTTTGAATATTTCCATAAATAAAACAAAAGAGGACAATTCTGTGAATAATAGTGAGAAAACTTCATATTCTTTACAAAACAATTTTGTTATTGAAGGGCTATTATAATAGAATGGTTAGAAACAGATCTATATGAGAAAACCTATAAATTACTATGACCAGATTAAATTTCTTAAATGAATTTTGTTGCGAATAACTAGATATCAAAGCATACCCTGAATATAATAATTAAATATTAAGTACTCTTGAGGAGAAAAAGGTAATGTATGACTTAGTTGGACCCTTTATAAATAGTTCACAATAATGGTATCTTTGAACTGAAGTTCTGTGAAAATACATTATCTCTTGGGAAGAGCTAATGTCAATGGTCATTCTATTCTCTAATATCCATCTAACCCTGCACACAGACTTACATCACTGTGATCGCTGCCTGAAGGATTCTGTTTCTGAGGGCTCTGGCCACTTTTTTTCTGCAGGGAGATAGAGCAAAAGCACTATGACTTTAACCACATTCCTATAAAATTGTTTGAATGGCAATCAGTAAATTACATATTTAATAGTGGTCTTTTTTTTTTTTACAAACGCAAAAAATACTGAGTAAGGCCAGCAGCTTCCAACTCAGCTGAGTGAAGTGATTACACCTTTCATTTGTGCCGTAAAGCAGTGTGACTGACCCAAGAGAAAATTATGTTTATTTGAACAACGAGTGCACAGGATGAGTTATCTTGGCCAAACATAGTAATGTCAGCCATACCACCATGATGGGACAAAGCAAACCAATGTTTAAGCATTTATACAAATATATCATTATTAAAAAGAACCCAACATGTAGGTTATACAAACCTTTTGTAATCATATTACATCAGATAGTTCTCTTCAGTTCTGAAATGGGTTTGCAATTAATAAACTTATCAAAAATCTAACTTCAGGAACAAAGTATTCTGATGCAAAAGCACTAAAGGGTATACAATTGAAAATTTAATTTTCTGGATTTTTCAGAAGTTTGTTTGAACTAATGTAATACAGGTCCACAATCCCCTATCTGAAATCCTTGGGACTGGTTGCATTTCGGAATTCAGAATTTTTCAGATTTCAGACCCCCCCCCCCAACCGATACCAAAAAACACGTATGCTCAAGTCCCTTATTTAACCTGTCTCAGTGCGGTGGACTTTAGGAACTGGCGGCGCACCAAACCTACGCACATCCTCCCGTATACTTTAAATCATCTCTAGATTACTTATAATACCTAATACAATGTAAATGCTATGTAAATAATTGTTATACTGTATTGTTTAGGGAATAATGACAAGAAAAAAATTTATTTCCAACAAAAACATTCAATAACACATAAAAATATACAGCTTCAAACGAACTGAATCAAACACATGGTAAATGACTTACTGGAATAAATGTAGAACGTCACTGTCACTATAAAACTTCAGTAACTTGTCTTTCTGTTTATTTAAATCATATACAGTGGTAGTTCCGACACTATTTTCTTCAGTAAGACGCCGCACAGACACACCACGATCAAGCTTTTGCAATAACTCCACTTTCTGTGTTATTGATAATGATATATGCTTCCTTCTCTTTTTCTCATTGTTACCCATAGGGGTATCTGCAGCTCTTTTTGACATTTTCACAGTGAAATTAAACACTAAATCAACAGTGAACACAAAATATCAGCGAACAGCAAATGCACATGTAACCAGTACGAGTGCTGAGCCACAACTGCTGTCTGGCGGCCTCTGCTAGTGCTGCCACGTCGCACCTGAGTGACATCAGCTGCTGGTGAAAGAAACTTCGGTTTTTGGAGCTTTTTGGATTTCAGAATTTCAGATAAAGGAATGTGCACCTGTAGAGCCACAAGGCCATAGTAGATAGGTTTCTAAATTATTTATCTAGTATGTAGCATGCACTATTTGAACCCCATGTACCAAGAGAAAGCTGCAAACAGAGCAGAATTCCTATTCAAGCAAGCATTCAAAATGCAAAGATATCAGAATCCCTCATTGCCACTAATTCCCATGTACATGCCAAAATTTACTTCTGAGAAGAATCCATAAAGAATTGGCAATTCTAGTGTTTAGCACTTCCACTTGTTGTTTTTTTGTTACTTTTTCCAAAATAAATTTAGATTATAAAATAAAAAGATGAACAAATTGGATGGGATTAACAATTTCATTTTCAAATTGTTAACTTGATTGATTACCTCTGAAAGAACTGTAATGGCCATACACTAACACTCAGATATCTATTGACTATCTACTGGCTTCTGGAGAAGGAAGCAAGTTTAAATTTCAGGTAAGTTTTTTAAATGATCAGATAATATGTGGTGACATAAAAATCCCATTCTTCTATCTTGAAAAACTTAATAGGTGACATTGGTACAAGAGGGAAAATAAGAGCCATTTTATAAACCCCTGTGCAGCTTAACTTATCTGAATTCAGCTACACGATGTAAATATTGCCAAGGATGTGCAGGAAACTTATGAAGCTTCAGATGAATATTTAAGGATGGAACCTGTTGAATCTGTAGAAAGTTTTGATTATTCTTGAGGAACAGTGAAACAAGGGTTAACAATTCACCATATTGGGTTTGCTCTGTTAAAATTCATAAAGTGGGTACTTGAGGAAGAAAAGGCCAAAACATACAAGGCAAACAGAACTTAAGATAATTTCCTCAAACAAGTAAAAAGATCAATATTTTCTGGACTAAACCTGGAAAATTACCATTGTAAAGTATTGTAGTCATATTGTTTAAATGTTATTGCTTACTCTCACAAAGTCAAGAACAGCTTCTTTCTGTATTTGTTTTGTTCGGATTCGCTCTTCTTCATATTGTTCAGCTGCAATTTGTGCCTCTCTTCTGGTCCGTTCGACCATTAACTGCTCACGCTTTTTCTGTGGCTCCAACTCTGTGCATCCAGCATTCGAAGTCTAATAATGATAGCATTGAACCTATTATACTTCTTCACCCAAATATGATTTTCACATTAAAATCCCCTTCTACAACATTAAATTTCAGTTGTTAAATGAAGAACTGAGTTAAAGTTGAGCCACTGTTTAATTTGAAACAGCAATTTTGAAATTTAGGATTAAAAAGGCAAAGATCTAAAGAACACAATTCTATTTTATTTCTGTTTTCTTTGTGATTTAAAAGTCATCTCCATCCTTTTTTTGGGTTCTTAATTGTAATGTCCACAAAACAACCTGTTCTATTGTCACAATACACACAAAATGCTGCAAGAACTATGTCGGGTCTCACCAATATACAGCAGGCCACACTGGCAGTACTGGATACAGTAGATTTCCCCAACAGACTCACAGGTGAACTGTTGCCTCATCTGGACAGCCTGTTTGGGACCTTGAATGGTAGTGAAGCAAGTGGTGCAGGGGCAGGTGTAGCACTTGTTTCGCTTACAAGGATAAGTACCAAGAGGGAGATCAGTGGGGAGGGATGAATGGAGAAGGGAGTCGCATAGGGAGCGATCCCTGCAGAAAGCAGAAAATGAATGGATAGGAAAGGTGTGTTTGGTGGTGGGATCCTATTGGAGATGGTGGAAGCTACAGAGAATTGTGTGCTGGACACCAAGGCTAGTGGGGTGAAAGGTGAGGACAAGAGGAACTCTATCCCTGGTGGAGTGGCGGGAGGATGGGGTGAGGGCAGACATGCATGAAATGGAAGAGATGCGGGTGAGGGCAATGTTGATAGCGGAGGAAGGAAAGCTCCTTTCCTTGAAGTGGAAGGGACTGCTCGTTAGTTCTGGAATGAGAAATCTCATCCTGAGAGCAGATGCAGCAGAGACAGGGGAACTAAGTGAAGAGGATGGCACTTTTAAAGGTGTCAGGGTGAGAAGAGGTATAGTCCAGGTAGCTGTGAGAATCCATGGGTTTATAAAAGATATCAGTAGATAAACTGTCACCAGTGATAGAGGCAAAGAGATTGAGAAAGGGGAGGGAGGTGTCAGAAATGGATTGAGTAAATCCGATGGCAGGGTGGAAGTTTGAGGCAAAGTTGATGAGGTTGACGAGCTCAGCATGGGTACAGAAAGCAGCACCAATGCAGTTGTTGATGTAGCGTAGGAAAAGTTGGAGTGATACCTGCGTAGGCTTGGAACATAGACCGTCCCACATAACTAACATAGCTGGGGACCATGCGAGTGCCCACTTTTGGTTTGAAGAAAGTGGGAGGAACCAAAGAAGAAATTATTGAGAGTGAGGAGCAGTTCCACCAGATGGAGGAGGGAGATGGTGGAGGGGAACTGGTGGGTCTGTTGTCTAGAAAGAAGCAGAGAGCTTTAAGGTCCTCCTGATGGGGGATGAAGGTGTACAGGGACTGGACATCCATAGAGAAAATATTCTATTTTCTGCCAGTCTCACTCTCTAACCAACTAAAGAAGAACAGCAAAAATTTCAGACAAGGGAAAAAGAAGACAGGAAGAGACACAAAACTGAACAATTAAACTTTAAAGAAACTGCCTGACAGGAGCAAGGGCTATAAAAATAAACAGTATAGGTTCAGATTATGTCGGCAAATGCCAGCAGTTCGCAGTGAAATGCGCAGGTGTTGGAATCCCTTGAAGTCATATCAAAACTTCACCTTGCTGCAAGTCACTAAAGCCTTCATGCTTCATATTGGAAGCTTTAGGTCAGCAACGAATACCTTTTTCAAAAAGACCATTTAAGTTTAGTGCAGGGTCACTGTAAGTGATAGTCTTGAGGCAGCAATGGCACAGTATGACAACTTAGTATCTTAGACTAAACAATTCTAATAAAATTCATTTTGACAAAGTAATCTATAAATCTGGGTTTATAGATTCAATTTTAATATAAAAATTGCATTTCCTCTAGCATTTCAATACTGCAGCATTCAGATATTAATACTGTTGTGTTCAATTGTGTTAAAAACTCATCTGGCAGCATGACATAAATGATTAGTAAAAGTTTTAGAAATAATCATCTACATAATAATTACCACATATTGACCAGTAGTTTTTGACACTATGCCAGCTTCTGAAAATTCACTGAAAGAAAAAAAAAATCGAAATTTAATGTAGATTAAAGCAGTGCAAATTCATCTTCAAGAGTAATATCTAAGCATACCGTAGCATGCAAAAGTTTAGGCACCCCGGTCAAAATTTCTGTTACTGTGAATAGCTAAGCCAGTAAAAGATGACCTGATTTCCAAAAGGCGTAAAGTTAAAGATGACACATTTCTTTAATATTTTAAGCAAGATTACTTTTTTATTTCCATCTTTTACAGTTTCAAAATAACAAAAAAGGAAAAGGGCCCGAAGCAAAAGTTTGGGCACACTACATGGTCAGTTCTTAGTAACACCCCCTTTGGCAAGTATCACAGCTTGTAAACGCTTTCTGTAGCCAGCTAAGAGTCTTTCAATTCTTGTTTGGGGAATTTTCGCCCATTCTTTCTTGCAAAAGGCTTTTAGTTCTGTGAGATTCTTGGGCTGTCTTGCATGCACTGCTCTTTTGAGGTCTATCCACAGATTCTCGATGATGTTTAGGTCGGGGGACTGTGAGGGCCATGGCAAAACCTTCAGCCTCTTGAGGTAGTCCATTGTGGATTTTGAGGTGTGTTTAGGATCATTATCCTGTTGTAGAAGCCATCCTCTTTTCATCTTCGGCTTTTTTACAAACGGTGAGATGTTCGCTTCCAGCATTTGCTGGTATTTAATTGAATTCATTCTTCCCTCTACCAGTGAAATGTTCCGCGCGACACTGTCTGCAACACAAGCCCAAAGCATGATCAATCCATCCCCGTGCTTAACAGTTGGAGAGGGGTTCTTTAGATGAAATTCTGCATCCTTTTTTCTCCAAACATACCTTTGCTCATTGCGACCAAAAAGTTCTATTTTAACTTCATCAGTCCACAGGACTTCTTTCTAAAATGCATCAGGCTTGTTTAGATGTTCCTTTGCAAATTTCTGATGCTGAATTTTGTGGTGAGAACGCAGTAAAGGGTTTCTTCTGCTGACTCTTCCATGAAGGTCATATTTGTGCAGGTGTCGTTGCACAGTAGAACAGTGCACCGCCACACTAGAGTCTGCTAAATCTTCCTGAAGGTCTTTTGCAGTCAAACAGGGGTCTTCATTTGCCTTTCTAGCAATCCTACTAGCAATTCTCTTGGAAAGTTTTCTTGGTCTTCCAGACCTCAACTTGACCTCCACCGTTCCTGTTTACTGCAAATTCTTAATTACATTACGAACTGAGGAAACGGCTACCTGAAAACGCTTTGCTATCTTCTTATAGACTTCTCCTGCTTTGTGGGCATCATTTATTTTAATTTTCAGAATGCTAGGCAACCGCTTAGAGGAGCCCATGGCTGCTGATTTTTGGGACAAGGTTTGAGGAGTTATCATCATCATCAGGTGCCATGCCCAGTTTGAGCTTTGACTGCCATGGCCCACACACTCCTGTTTCGGGTCAAGTGGATCAATTCATTTTTTATTCATTTCCAGTTCTCTGGCTGCTGTCTCCATCATCATTTGTCTTTTGAGGAGTCAGGGTATTTATAAAGCTTTGAAATTTGCATCACCTGGCCTTTCCTAACAATGACTGTGAACAAGCCATAGCCCTAACAAACTAATTAAGATCTGAGACCTTGGTAAAAGTTATCTGAGAGCTCAAATCTCTTGGGGTGCCCAAACTTTTGCATGGTGCTTCTTTCCTTTTTTTACTCTAAAATTGTACAAAACAAAAATAATACATGAACCTTGCTTCAAATGTTGAAAAGAATGTTTCATCTTTAACTTTATGACTTTTGGAGATCAGTTCATCTTTTACTCACTTAACTATTCACAGTAACAGAAATTTTGACCAGGGGTGCCCAAACTTTTGCATGCCACTGTATGTTTACCAAATGGCAAATTGAATAAAATGCTTTAAGGTTACATTAATACTGACAATTAAAACTCAAATTAAGTTAATTAAACAGTAGTCAAATTAGGCTGTTTCACCTATGCAGGAATGAAAAGAACCTTACAATTATTAAATTGTTTTAGGGTATGCTATTATGGTGGTGCTTTTAGTCTCTCAAATAAACAACATTCAAATGCTTGTCAAGCAGACAGCTTCTGGTTAATAAGGAAGAGTAAACCTTGCTATACCAATTGCCTTTAAAGGTGGCATTTTTGCCATTTCCTATTGAAGAAATCCCTTGCCAGTTTCTACATCGTAGTTTTTCACTGCCCTGGAGAGACTCAGTGGAACAACATTACCAGTCATGTTTAAAATGGTAATAGGATGGCATTGTTCTCAAGCAGACATTAAACAGCTGTTCTCTCATCAGATTAATATTTGCATATAGAGACCAAGTAACAAAGCAAACATACACAGGTGAAAAAAAGAATAAACTTAAATTTTCTAATGTCTGATTTGAAGTTACACAGAGGTTGATGAATTCCACTGCTTTCCTAAACATGGGTTAACTGGGTCTTCCAGTAAGATGGCAGTGTGTATACACGCAGCGGCCTCTTGGGGGCCAACTGAAGGTGCTTTTTCCTTGTTAAATGTGTTTTTATACATAGAAAGACTATTCTTTACTCCAATAACTAACTATAGAGCAGGTCTATCACGTCAGTGAGCTGTTCTTTGTTCAGAGTAGTTGGCTGGGGTGTTGTAAGAGCCAGCCAGTGAGTCCGTCCATCAGGCTGGGGATGTTGAATTGGGCTGTCGGACCAGGACGATGCGAGCTGGGCCAATAGACAATAGGTGCAAGAGTAGGCCATTCGGCTCTTCGAGCCAGCACCACCAATCACTGTGATCATGGCTGATCATCCACAATCAGTATCCAGTTCCTGCCTTATCCCCATAACCTTTGATTCCGCTATCTTTAAGAGCTCTGTCCATCTCTTTCCAGAAAGCATCCAGAGACTTGGCCTCCACAGCCTTCTGGGGCAGAGCATTCCATATATCCACCACTCTCTGGGTGAAAAAGTTTTTCCTCAACTCCCTTCTAAATGGCCTACCCCTTATTCCTAAACTGTGGCCTCTGGTTCTGGATTCACCCATCAGCGGGAACATGCTTCCTGCCTCCAGCGTGTCCAATCCCTTAATAATCTTATATGTTTCAATAAGATCCCCTCTCAGCCTTCTAAGTTCCAGAGTATACAAACCTAGTCGCTCCAATCTTTCAACATATGACAGTCCCGCCATCCCGGGAATTAACCTTGTGAACCTACGCTGCACTCCCTCAATAGCAAGAATGTCCTTCCTCAAATTTGGAGACCAATACTGCACACAGTACTTCAGGTGTGGTCTCACCAGGGCCCTGTACAACTGCAGAAGGACTCTTTGCTCTTGTACTCATTCCCCTTGTTATGAAGGCCAGCATGCCATTAGCTTTCTTCACTGCCTGCTGTACTTGCATGCTTGCTTTCAGTGACTGATGTAGAAGAACACCTAGATCTTGTTGTACTTCCCCTTTTCCTAACTTGACTCCATTTAGATAATAATGTCTTCCTGTTCTTACCACCAAAGTGGATAACCTCACATTTATCCACATTAAACTGCATCTGCCATGCATCTGCCCACTCACCCAGCCTGTCCAAGTCACCCTGCATTCTCATAACATCCTCCTCACATTTCACACTGCCTCCCAGCTTTGTGTCATCGGCAAATTTGCTAATGTTACTTTTAATTCCCTCATCTAAATCATTAATATATATTGTAAACAGTTGCGATCCCAGCACTGAACCCTGTGGTACCCCACTGGTCACCGCCTGCCATTCCGAAAGGGACCCGTTAATCGCTACTCTTTGTTTTCTGTCAGCCAGCCAATTTTCAAACCATGTCAGTACTTTGCCCCCAATACCATGTGCTCTAATTTTGCCCACTAATCTCCTATGTGGGACTTTATCAAAGGCTTTCTGAAAGTCCAGGTACACTACATCCACTGGCTCTCCCTTGTCCATTTTCATAGTTACATCCTCAAAAAATGCCAGAAGGCTAGTCAAGCACGATTTCCCCTTCGTAAGTCCTGTTACTGCCGTCGGGACTCAGGAGAAGCTGGACTGGGCTTGGAAAAGCTGACCTGGGTGGAGACTGTGCTGCCGCATGCTATTCGGAGGCAGTAGAATAGTTCATGCCTTCCAGTTGGCGTGAAGGTGGTATGCAGTGAAACCATGAATGACTGTCTTAGATGTTACTTTTGTGATTGCAAGGTTCTGTTGGACATTGATTGCTGCAGGCTAGGTTCCTTTGTTTGGTGTCGAGACAGGCGACAAGGCAACAGTGTCGCCTAGGCTGTAGCTCGGACGAGGCCTCAATCCTTGGGTTTGTATTGCAGTGTGATGTCCAGGCTCCGTTGGGGGTGGCCTCTCCTGCCTGTGCTGCACCCTCCATTGGTGGATTGGTGGGATTACAGGCTGGACTGCCAGGAACCATCAATTTGCAGGACTTGTTACTCAGGAATTTGGTCAAAAAATTTGTTTTCTTACGTGTCTATGTTCTTTTTCTCCTTTCTCGTTATTTTGAATGTGCGTGTATGTTTTTGCACCTTGGCCCCAGAGGAACGCTGTCTCATTTACCACGCTGTCTCATTTACCTGTATCTATGTATGGTTTGAATGACAATTAGATTTTATTTGATTTGAGCTGAACTGTTAATCCCATTAACAACTAGGTTAATGGGTTTGGTTCTGGATTGTTCTGCTGAAGAATAAATGCAAATATAAAGCACTGAATAATCCTGTTGGTACAATAGGCCTCTAACTCCGCTGCAGAAAATTCTAATTTTCAATTATTTTATTTTAAAGTTAGCACATTGCAAACCTATAACTGACATACAAGTTCACCAGTCTCAGCATTCACTATATGCCAGGTTTTATAATTGTAAAAGCTAATATATTCCTGCTACATTAAATTATTTTCAGTTGCTCTGGTTCTTAAAAAAAGTTGTAGTTTTGAAATATGCAAGTCACTTTCATTGTTTCATGCAAATACAATAAATTGAAGCTGACATATTACCTGCTCTGTTGTAACCAACTCCTCCCATTTTCCGTTCTTTGTGGGTCTCCAATAAGCTTTGGTGACTTCACAGAAGAACCCTTCAAGAGAAAAACACCTTCACCATTAGTCCCTTAGAAGCACTGTGGAACTAATTACTTACCAGTCTTGTCAAATAGGATACAGTGGATTCCAGTTAATTGGGCCATAGGCTAATCAGGACAGCCAATTATTTGGGACAACTCTTAAAGAAACAATATTAATTGAGAAGATAGCTAGGTTTCCCTTTGTTTATTTGAGATACTATCTCTGCAATTGGATCCTCGACTTCCTAACCGGAAGACCACAACCTGGCCGGATTGGTGATAACATCTTCTCCTCGCTGATGATCAACACTGTTGCACCTCAGGGGTATGTGCCTAGCCCACTGCTCTACTCTCTATATACACGACTGTATGGCTGGGCATAGTTCAAATACCATCTATAAATTTGCTGACGATACAACCATTGTTGATAGGACCTCAGGTGGTGACAAGAGAGCGTACATGAGTGAGATATGCCAACTTGTGGAAAGGTGCTGCAGCAACAACGTAGCACTCAACGTTAGTAAAACGAAACAGCTGATTGTGGACTTCAGGAAGGGTAAGACGAAGGAATACATACCAATCCTCATAAAGGGATCAGAAGTGGAGAGAGTGATCAGTTTCAAGTTCCTGGGTGTCAAGACCTCCGAGAACCTGACCTGGTCCCAACATATTGATGCAGTTATAAAGAAGGCAACACAGCAGCTATACTTTATTAGGAGTTTGAAGAGATTTGGTATGTCAACAATACACTCAAAAACGTCTATAGTTGTACCGTGGAGAGCATTCTGACAGGCTATATCATTGTCTGCTGTGGGGGTGGACACATGACCGAAAGAAGCTGCACAGGATTGTAAATTTAGTCAGCAGCATCTTGTGTACTAGCCTACAAAGTACCTAGGTCATCTACAAGGAGCAGTGTCTCAGAGGGGCAGTATCCATTGTTAGGGACCATCAGCACCCAGGGCATACCCTTTTCTCACTGTTAGGAGGTGCACACACTCAGCGATTCAGGAAGAGCTTCTTTCTTTCTGCCATCCGATTCCTAAATGGACATTGAACCCTTGGACACTAACTCATTTTTTAAAAAAAATATAGTATTTCTGTTTTTTGTACGATTTTTAATCTATTCAATATACATATACTGCATAAGTATACTGAATAAGATTTATTTTTTTTCTTATATCATGTATTGCATTGAACAGCTGCTACTAAGTTAACAAATTTCACGTCACATGCCGATGATAATAAACCTGATTCTGATGCCACCTAATTGGGGCAGGAGTCATGGCTAAACAGTTTCTAACAAGCATTAGTCTCGTGTACATGTGTGTCCATTATACACTACCCTATGCTTAGAATGAACAGTTTTTAAATATCATCAGTTGCATGCGTTTTTTTTTCCAATGAGCAGTGCTTTTGCCACTGATAGTTGGCGAGAAGTAGTAAGACTCCTCAGAACTGTTTTTCATTGCCGCTTCAAGTATTCAGGCTTGCAGATGCCACAAATGACCAAGAGTGAAAATGAAATGATTTCCATTACTTCAATAAGTTAGGAACTACAAAGAATATGAAGGTATTGACAATCATTTTAAATGTTACAATGAAAATAAAGATTTGGAGGAAGCAATTGTCGAAAGGATTGTATGAAGGCAGTCCATTATCTGCACTAGGTATCGGCATTGATTTTGTTCGTTTACAGTTAATTGAAAGAACAAGGCAGCATACACTGGACGAATTCCTCCATTGATAACTGTTAGGAATGAATACACAGTTTTATAATACTGTAGTAGTATTGATGATGTTCTAATTTATTCTAATTTTTCATTAAGTACATAATTTGTTACTCAGTTAAACAGTAGTTTGTATTCTTTATAGCTTTTTAACTACTCCTATGAAAGTTAAGTTAATTCCAGCAGCCCCTTAATTAGGCTAAAATGTACTGATCTCGATGTGTCCCAATTAACTGGAATCCACTACATATAGTGAATGACATGTGTCTCTGCTCATATTTACCCATCATTTATCTTTTTCCATAAATCTAATTCATGCAAGAAACAGCAATTGAATAAAATCAAATGTAAGAGGTTATTGCATTGACAAGATTATTAGTTGAAAAACCAACTGGCAAATTTTAATTCAATTACATATTTCCTCTGCAAACCACTTTCTTAATCATACGCTCTTTACATGCAAACATCTCCACTCTTTTGTATGGAAAACCAAAGATCATGCATACTACCTCATAGTTAATGCGTCTCTTTTCAATATATGCCATAAATTGTGAACTGAGGCTAGTGGACTCAGGACGTTTTAACAACCGAACTTCCTCCTCCTCTTCCTCGACTGGACAGCTATCAATGTAATCAATCTGTTCTAGATCATGTTCAACTGGAATAGAAACAATATTTTCAACCTACTATTGCAAATTATTTACTTCACAAAACATGCACAATGACACAATCTTAGTCTCAGCTTTTCTATAATTTGTTCATGATAAATTTAAGAAACTGTATGTGGCACCACAAAGTCAGGTACAATTTAGAGTTTTATAAGGAGGCACAGAGCAGAAGAGTAGCAGTTATGTATTGATATATTGGTTAGCACAGCGTTTTAAAGTACAGGCGACCCAAGTTTAATTCCCACTGCTGCCTGTAAGGAGTTTGCATGTTCTCCCCGTGACCATGTGGGTCTCCTCTGGGTGCTCCGGGTTTCTCCCACAGTCCAAAGATGTACCGGTTGGTAGATTAATTGGTCATTGTAAATTATCCCATAATTAGGGGGAATAAATCAGGGGATTGTTGGGCAGATGGCTCGAAGGGCTGGTAGGGCTTACTCTGCTCTGTATCTCAATAAATAAATAAAACGATGACTAAAATAGAACAAAAACAACAGGAATTCTGCAGATGCTGGAAATTCAAGCAACACACATAAAAGTTGCTGGTGAACGCAGCAGGCCAGGCAGCATCTCTAGGAAGAGGTGCAGTCGACGTTTCAGGCCGAGACCCTTCGTCAGGACTAACTGAGGGAAGAGTGAGTAAGGGATTTGAAAGTTGGAGGGGTAAAATAGAACACAATGTTGTTTGTCACAATGCATTATACAATATCTGCAAACCATCTAGAGCATAAATCATAAGATTTTTTTTGCATTTCAAAATTCTCTCAACTTAAAACGGGCACCATTTAAATCAGTCAAAAACACACAAAACATCAAGCATTATGAATACCAATGTCATAGTGGCCACTTACAGCAGCTTAATGCTCCATGTATTTTGCATACAATTTTATATATGACTAACCTAACCAGTTTATCTAGATTTGGAGCCAGCCTTGCTAAAATGTTTGAATTTATTTTCAAACTCTGTTGCTGGCCTGCCCAGTTCACCTGAAATCAATGCCACGGACTTTTCTTCCTAGCTTGGGATTGAAATGTTTGTTTACAATGAGATTCTTTTCAAGGAAAGCATTCAAAAAGATACCATCTACATAGATTTATCTGGGCAACTGGCTGAAGTAAACAGTTGGAGAGCAACTGCCAGAGAAGCTCAAGAATAACACTTGGTTTGCCACAACATACTCAAAATTTAACACATAGGTGGGCCTGCTTTTGCTCATATGTGCCATGATTAGTAGAAGCTATAGTAATAAAAGAATAACAGTTCCAAAAACACACTTGGGCTACCTTCCACCATGACGTGATTCAGAGAATTTTATTTAAATTAAGTGTTTGACAGAGTTACGTAAAGCCTTTCAGGTGCTGTTGATGAGTGTTAGCAATTGGAAGTTATCAGTTATTAAAGGACATGTACTGCTGGGGGTGGTCAATTCAGTAATACCAATATATTTTAAAGGAGTGAGGTAAACGTTTGCAAAGTGAAAGCTACATGGTGACATGGACAGAGAAGGTTAGTGGGATTGTTTCTGGATTTCTCTGCTGTAGAACATATGCAAATATGAGGCACTGAATGATTGCGTTCATGCAATAGACCTAATTCACTTACAGAGCAGACTAAAGTGCAATATTTAGAATATATTTATAGGAATATCTTACAATAAAAATAAGTTGATCATTATCACCCTGCAGGGGGTGGCATACGCCACAAGGATTGGTGCTGGTTCCCCTATATTAATGATCTGGATAAGAGTGAAAGTGGCATAACTACTAAGTTCCTGGAAATTACCAAAATTGGTGCTATGGTGTACTTAAGTTTTTATTGTTATTAAATATTCCAATAAATTAATATCCCAGTGAAAAATGTATCAACAGAATCTAGGTCAACTGGTAATGGACCAAGGATAAGCAGATGGAATTTATCTCAGGCAAATATTGAATGTTGCATTTTGGATGCTAAACTAGTGCACGAAAACTATCTCAAGAGAGAAAAAGCAACACTGAAGGAAGTTGAGAGATGGAATTGGATGCATATCAGCTCTGGTGGGGCTTGCAGGCCATTACTTCCTTAGCCAGAGTGGTGAATCTGTGGAATTCTTTGCCACATGCAGCTTTAGAGGCCAAGTCTTTATGCATATTTAAGGCAGAGGTTGATTGATTCTTGATTGGTCAGGGCATGAAGGGATACGGGGGTGGGGGGTGGGGGGGAGGCAGGAGATTGGGGCTGAGGGGAAAATTAGATCAGCCATGATGAAATGGCAAAACAGACTTGATGAGCCAAATAGCTCAATTCTGCTCCTATATGTTATGATCTTATAAGATGAAATCAAACATCATAAATGACTGTGATACTTCACTCCCAGATAAATGCCTCTTAAGCTAAATGCCTTTTATGCATGCTTTGAAAGGGAGAATAAAACTACAACTGAATGAAATAGCAGTGTCGGTCAACCATGTGATATCTGACTCAGGGGCCAATGTTAGAACGTCTTTCAAGAGGGTGAAACCTCGAAAGGCGTCAGGCTTTGATGGTGTACTTGGTAAGATACTGAAAACCTGTGCCAACGAACTGGCTGCAGTGTTCAAGGACATTTTCAATTTTTCTCTGCTGCAATCAGAGTTTCCCACCTGCTTCAAAAGGGCATCAGTCATACTGGTACCCAAGAAAAGCAGGGTAAGCTACATCAACAGCTATCACCCAGTTGCACTCACAACTATTGTGATGAAGTGCTTTGAGAGATTGATCATGGCTGGAATTAATTCCTGCCTGAACAAGAACCTGAACTCGCAGCAATTTACCAACTGCCACAATATGTCTATAGTGGATGCAACCTTACTGGCTTGTCACTCGACTTTGAACCACATTGATAACAGCAATATGTATGTAAGGCTATTGCTTGTTGATTATAGCTCAGCATTCAACAGAATCATCCTCTCAGTTCTAATCAATAAGCTTCAAAACTTAGCCTCTGTATCTCACTTTGCAACTAAATCCTTGACCTCTTCATCAGAAGACCATAGTCAGTGCAGATTGGAAATGACATCTCCTCCCCGCTGACAATTAACACTGCTGCACCTCAAGAAAGCGTGCTTAGCCCACTGCTCTATACCCAAGAGTGTGAGCTAGACAGTACAACCGCCAGCTATAAATTTGCCGATGACACAACTGCTTTCAGCAAAATCTCAGATGGTGATGAGGTGGTGTATAGGAGTGAGATAGATTGGCTGGTTGAGAGGTGTCACAAAACTTTGCACTCAGCGTCAGTAAGATCAAGGAATGGATTTGGACCTCAGGAAGGGGAAGTCAAAGGAACATACTCCAGTCCTTACTAGCAGTAAAAAGAATGAGCAGTTTCAAGTTGCTGGGTGTCAACATTTCTAAAGATCTATTCTGGACCCAACAGGTTTCTTGCAATTGTGAAGGCATGCCACCAGCTATATTTCATTAGACTTTTGAGAAGAACTGGTATGTCACCAAAGATTAGCAAATTTCATGAATGCTCATGAAGAGCATTCTAACTCCGTCAGTTATGGAGGGGCCACTGCACGGGATTGGAAAAAGCTGCAGACGGTTGTAAACTTAGCCAGTTCCATCATGAGCACTAGCTTCCCCAGCGTCGGGACATCTTCAAAAGGCAATGTCTCAATAGGATGGCATTAAGGATCCCCACCACCCAAGACATGCCCTTTTCTCAATGCTACCATCAGAGATAGTACAGGAGCCTGAAGACAAACACTCAACATTTTAGTAATGACACCTTCACCTGCACCATCAGATTTCTGAACAGACAATGAAATCATGAACACTATCTCATAAATTTTGCGCACGCAGATTTATGTTTTTATATGTATTGTTATAATTTATAGTATCTTTTTTGTACTGCATTGTACTACAAAACAACACATTTCAAGACATACAGTTGCAAGAAAAAGTTTGTGAACCCTTTGCAATTACCTGGTTTTCTGCATTAATTACTCATAAAATGTGGTCTGATCTTCAAGTCACAATAATAGATAAACACAATCTGCCTAAACTAATAAACACAAATAATTGCAATTTTCATGTCTTTACTGAACACATTGTTTAACCATTCACAGTCAAGGCTGGAAAAAGTATGTGAACCCTTGTATTTAATAACGGATAGAACCTGCTTTAGCATCAATAACCTCCACCAAATATTTCCGGTAGCTGCAAACCAGACCTGCACAACAGCGTGGCGGAACATTAGACAGTTCCTCCTTGTAAAACTGTTTCAATATTTATGGAATACCATGCATGACAGCTCTCTTCAGTTCATGCCACAGCATCTCAAATTGGTTAAGGTCTGGACTCTGACTTAGCAATTCCAAAACACAAACTTTCTTGTTCTTAAACCATTCTGTTGTTGATTTACTCTTGTGTTTCAGATCTTTATCTTGTTGCAACTTCTATTAAGCTTCAGGTGACGGACTGCTACATTCTGCTGTAAAGTGCCTTAATATAATTTTGCATTCATTGTTCCTTCAATAATTGCAAGATGTCCGGGCCCTGAAAAGCAAAGCAGCCCCAAACTATGATGCCCCTTCCACCGTGCTTCATGGTTCAGATGAGGTTTTGGTATTGGTGTGCAGTGCCCTTTATCCTCCAAACAGAGCGGCGTGCATTTCTACCAGAACGTTCAGGTTTTGTCCCAACTGTTCACAGAATATGGTTCTAGAAGCACTGTGGAGCACCTAGGCAGTCTTTTACAAACTTGAGATGTGCAGCAGTACTTTCCCCCGTGGTATCCTTCCATGAACACCGTTCTTATTCAGTGTTTTTTTTCTTATAGTGGACATATGAACAAAGACTTTAGTAAGTTTTAGAGATTTCTGCAAGTCTCTTGCTGTTACCCTTGGGTTCTTTCTCACCTCATTCAGCATTGCACATTGTGCCCTCGGTGTGATCTTTGCAGGATGCCTACTCTTAGGGAGAGTAGCAACAGTACTGAATTTCCTCCATTTGTAGACAATTTCTCTTACCGTGGATTGATGGACATGCAGATCTTTAGAAATACTTTTATAGTCTTTTCCAGCTTGATGCATCTCTACAATTCTTTTTCTAAGGTCCTCTGAAAGTTGTTTTGATCGACACATGGTGCACATAAGCAGATCTTTCTTGAGAAGAGCAGCCTCTGTCAGTAACCTGACTTTTATGTGCCCTTTTCATACAGCAAGGTAGCTTTACAACCCAGACTTCCAATCTCATCTCATTGACTGGAACAGCTGACTCGAAACAGCTTTTGTCAAAGGCATTATCCTAGAGGTTCACATACTTTTTTTGAACCTAGACTGTGACTGTTTAAATGGTGTACTCAGTATTGACGAGAAGTACAATTGTTTGTGCTCTATTTGTTTAGGTAGATTATGTTTGTCTATTATTGTGACATAGATGAAGATGAGACCACATTTTACAGGTAGTTAATGCAGAAAACCGTGTAATTGCAAAGGGTTCACAAACTTTTTCTTGCAACTGTGTATCAATAATAAACCCAATTCTGATTCTAATTCACAGTGAATGACAAAGCTCTGGAAAATGCTATAGAACATAGGATCTGGGGTACAAGTACAAAGATCCTTCAAAGTGGAGACACAGATAGACAAAGTAGTAAAGAGGGTGTATGACATGCTTTCCTTTGTTGGATGGGAAAATGAGTTTAAGAGTTAAGGCATAATGTTACAGCTGTACAAGACTGCAGCTGGAATATTGTGTGCAGTTCTTGTTGCAATACTATGAGAATGATTTTATTAAGCTAAACAAGGTACAGAAAAAAATTCACAAGAGTGTTGCTGGGATTCAAGGGGTTGAGGTATATACGACTGAATATGCTGGGAGCAAAGGAGACTGGGGGTGACCTTGTAGAGATTTATAAAATCATGAGGTACATAGGTAAGATGGATGGTCACAGTCTTTTTTCCCAAGGTAGAAGAGTCTAAAACCAGAGGGTATATGCTTAAAGTACGAGGAAAGAAAGATTTAAAGGGGACTTTGTCAAGTTTTACCAGATGGTAGTAGGAATAGAACAAGATGCTGGAGAAGTTGGCAGAAGCAAGAATGATTACAAAATTTAAAAGATATTTTGGCAGATTCATTGTGAGAAAATGTTTATAGGGATCGGAGTCAAATGAAAATAAATGGAACCAGCTCAGGAAGACAACTTAGTCAGCACTGAAGAAATTGGTCGAAGGGCTTGTTTTTTTATAACTCGATGACAGGAAGAGTTAATGGCATATAGCTTCTCATGTTATCCATTCCTTTTCAAACTCATCAGTGATGTATGATGGCATTCCACCTCATCCTCATATCATGAGCAAGCAGGGACTAGAAACAAAAATAATGCAGAAAATGCTGGAAATACTCAGCAGGTATGGCAGCATTTATGGAGAGAGGATCAAAATGATCATTTTAAGTCCAAGAGTTCTGATTTTAACTGTACGATAAATAACAAGAACCATACCAAATTCTGTCCTAAGGATACTCAGTCTGAAAATAGGATTTTAAAATAAAAACACAATAATCTGGTGACATTGAAAAATTGGAATTGTTAGTGGAGAAATTAAAATATGTTTTACATAAATTGAACATATTTGTATTATTCAAAGCAAGGTAAATTGGTTTAAGGAGACACGTTTATTTTTGTCAGAGGAAAGCATACAGGATCTTTGTTAACAGAATAGTTGTTAAAATGTTAACAACCACAGAACATTTCTTCTTTTGACCTCATTTCTGTACAGATACAATTGATGTGATTGCACCTAATGCCCTTTGAATTTAATTTACCTATGCCATTTGGCATGAGTAATGAAGATCGCTGTTCATGATGCTGACACTCTCGTCGCTGCCTTTGCTCCTTTGCAATTTCAGCCACTCGTTGTGGAACATCAGGAAATTCATCTGCAGGCTACACAGCAAGACAAGATTTGCCATTTTAGACTAAAATATAATCTAACACAACAGTAATAGACCTTGTCCCAAGATACTGTTAAAAACTCCAACAAATAGGACAATATTTCAAAAAAAAAAATTGGGATATGCCCATTAAGTATCAAATGAAATGAATCATATATACGATAGGAATATTCTAAGGATTTCCCAACTGGATGGTATTTGTTAAGTTATTGTTCAGGGAAAGAATCACAGTTGTAAAACTAGGTTCAAATATATTGTTCTATTAATAATTGGAAAAGTGCATTAGTAATTCAGTGGGGAGTGAGGGACAAAATATTTAAAAAATACTATAAGGGTAATAATCTTGACAACAGAAAAGGATAATCGGTAGCAAATTTGAGCATACAGGAGTTCCAAAGCCAATGTTGCTCACTGAACTATGAGAGGTCCAATTAAAAAAGTAACTTTCCTAGAGCAGCAAGTGTAAAGAGATATTTTGATTGGGAGCAATGAAAGGACCAAGAATGTAATTTTTATTTATGTCATTGGAAAGATTTAAAATATGACTGCAATCTTTAGCTACTTACAATAAATATTTAAGGAAAGCTCCAAAACATTGGTAATATATGATCCAAGTATTATTTTGTAAAGGTATAGTGTTACATACCTCATTCCCTGACCATCTTTTATCTCCACTGTCAACACTGTTAAAGCCTGAGTCCAGTGCTCCATATGGTCGACCTGTGAAATACTCTTCCTGACTGTAAAAAGAATAAAGACTAATCATCAGAGGAAGAATTTAAAAAATGACTGGGAAAAGTACCTAAAATATCTGTAATCAATCATGTATTTCATCACCAATACTGGTGATCAGGTTCTATAAGTATTTGATTTGCACGTGTTCGAAAGCAAGCACTGCATTCTTGGTAACCATGTATTATTTCTGGAGCTCAAAGTCGAGTTTTGTCAGCAGGATGGTATCCAATGATATTTACAAGCTTAATTATACTGGACATGTAATAGCTCTAGTTATCTACAAAGGCATCATACTCAGTCAACGAACTGTAACAAAAGAGTGAAGAAAGAGATTATGTTCAGGTAATACTGTGTTCAATACACACAGGATAATATCATCTTCACAGGCAAAGCTAAATGCGAATCCAGTGACTGATTTAATAATTCCATTCTCTTAACGTATAGGCTTCACTTGATTCCCTATCTATAACTCCAACCTTTACCTCCAAAGCATTCTGATGAGGCTCAATGGAGCTCTCAAGAAGCATCTTTCATCTTTCACTGAGGCAATTCACAGCTAACTTGATTCAATGATGGCTTTTTGTTCATTTCTCTAATAATAGCTTCACTATTCCTTGCTCCTAATTTTGTGTGAAACTTGTTACTTTTAATTTTAACAAAAACTCAACAATGTAAAACATTATAACACAATTTTTCTTGAAATAGATGCTCTAAAGGTTAAAATAACTCTAATGGTTAGGTTTTCTGAAGACAGTGTAAGCTCAACTGCTCAAGCAAATCTAGCAGAAGTGGCTGACCTCCAGTTGCAAAGCATTCCTGATTT
This sequence comes from Mobula birostris, assembly GCF_030028105.1. Classification (NCBI taxonomy): domain Eukaryota; kingdom Metazoa; phylum Chordata; class Chondrichthyes; order Myliobatiformes; family Myliobatidae; genus Mobula; species Mobula birostris. The sequence continues at coordinate 37,552,280 of NC_092373.1, read as the reverse complement.
TTCCTTCCTTTGAAATAAATAGTTTTAAAAATCTGACAAGTTCTGGCAAGACTCCTTCTAGACTTTGTTTGCTGTGATCCACCCAGGAAAGTTTAACAGAGAAACAATATAAAAAAACTGTCATACAAATTTGAAGAACACTGAGGTTATTTAGAAAAAGGCCTATTAAAGCACGACTCCAAGTTCAGTACTTAACAGCTTATTTGTTCACTCATTTTAAAAACAAGTTTCAAACTGTCAACAAACAGGACGACATATTCATTTATTCAAATAGTTGATTGTGCCAAAGATTTCCAAATGTTACCAATGACAATTCTGACCAATAGTTTAGTGCCAGAAATAAATTACCAGGCATATGAATACTATTCGCCTTAGGATCTTTGAAACGGTTTATTAAAGTAACTAGTCAAAGTACTTAAAACTATTTTAATGATCGACTCATCATCTTGGAGTTTGATGTCAATTTTCAAGCAGGATGTGCATGAGAACTGCAGTTACAATAACAGTGAAATCAGTCTGCCTGGCTCCTATTTAATTAATGCTCTAATGAGAAATCATATCAAGGAAAAGGAATGCGATGTGGCAGATAGGCAGAGAACAGCAGATGTCAGATAACAGTTCAGCTGACTTTAACTTAACACAGACAAATTATGTACTGCTACTAAGTACTTACTTGGTCAGAGACATTATCTATTCCCATTGGTTGCTACAATTTTCTGTTAAATAAAACCTTCCATTTGTTGATTGCAATGATGGTATTTACAGATAAATTTAATGACTGACTGAGTTAGCATGTGACTTTTTTTGCTGCTGTCCCCTTGCAACACCCACAAGAACGCATAAAACTCTTATCTAAACTGTGCATTACCCTATGGCATTCATCAAGGCATGCATCATATGCAATCACATTCTATTTTCAAAAAACTATTCATCAAAATGATCAGATTTCTTTTTTTCATTTGAGCATCATCACTGGAAAGATCAGCATGTAATGCCCAACCCTAATTACCTTTAGGGTGGTGATGTTGAGCTGTTCACAAGCTATTCACATAATTTTGTTGGATAGGTTGGGGAATTCCAGATTTAGACCCAGTAAGAATCATGGTGCAAGATTTGCAGGAAAACCTGATTCTGTTGCCCTTGACTGCAGAAGTCACAGTGATACCGGAGTAAGCTCAATGAAATTTGACGATATGCCTTCTGCAGTTCATTTGTATTGGAGGGAGTGCATGTTTATAAGAGTGGATTGGGTACATTCAAGTGAACAACTTTTATCTTGTATGCTATCAACTTCTTGAAGTTGTTGCAGCTGCATTCATTCAGGCCTGTGGAGAGTAGCTCAGTACACTTCTGATTTGTGCCTTGTAGATGGTGAAATGGCTTTTGACATCAAAATACCTCTTGCAGCAAGATACCCACACTACAACCAGCTTTTTATTTATTATTATTTAGAGATACAACAAGGTAACAGGCCCTTCCGGACCAACGAGCCTGTGCCACCCAATTAGATCCATGTGACCAATTAACATACTAATCCATACACCTTTGGAACATGGGAGGAAACTGCAGCACCTGGAGAAAACCCGCATCGTCACAGAAGACATACAAACTTCTTTCAGGCAGGAGCAGAAATTGAACGCAGGTCACTGGCGCTTTTGTACCATTATGCTAAACGCTACGGTACCGTGCCATCCCCACAGTATTTGTGAGGTAGGTGCAGTTAAAATTCTAATCAATTCCAACTTTCTAGTATGTTGAGAATAGGTAAATCAGCAGATCAAGATTGGGTGATTAGACCTTTTCTTGTTAGAGAAGTGTTAATGTAGGTAAGTCCTCTTAGCTTTGTCCTCTTTACATTGGTATGTTGAACCAAGTACAGCATAGTACTAGTCATAGATTTGTACAGCACAGGAGCAGATCTCTCAGTTCAACTTGTCCATGCCAACTAAGTTGCTTGCCTTTGTTAGTTCCATTTGCCTCCATTTGGCCCATACCCTTAAAAGCTTTTCCTATCCATATATTGTATCTGTTCAAATGTCCTTTAAAATTGAAATACAGTTATTAAAGAAATCTAAATATGTTTTAAACATCATAATTGTACCCACCCCCATAATTTCCTCTGGTATCTTGTTCCATACACCCAGCACCCTCTGTGTGGAAAAAGTTGCCCCTCATGTCTCCCTTAAATCTATCCCCTTATACCTTAAACCTACAGCCTCTAGGTTTAGACTCCCTTACCTTGGGACTAAAAATGTAACTAAAACATTTGAGCAACAACTGTAAGCAAAGCAGTACGAGTCCAATGGGGTACCCAGAAATTAGTTGTTATGCATGATTCATCAGCATTGGAGCTGTCCTGGTATATCGATATTCTCTCCCAAGGATATACTTGCAACAGAACAATTGCAGCAAAGTTCACTAGACTGTTCCAGGGATGCAGGTTTGCTACACGAGGAATGATTGTGTAGACATTCACAAGAGCTTTCAAAACTTACAAAATCTAGTGGGGCTCAACAGACTGAATGCAGGCGATCAGATCAGGAGTGAGCAACAAGAATTTCAGAACAAAGAGTCAGTTAGGACAGAGATGAGGAGAAATTCCTTCACAGAGGCTCACGATTCTTTGGAATTCTGTACCCTGGAGGGCTACAGATATAGTGGTGCTAGAAAGTCTGTGAACTGTTTAGAATTTTTTCTATTTCTGCATAATTATGACCTAAAATGTGATCAGATCTTCACACAAGTCGTAAAACTAGATAAAGAGAACCCAATTAAATAAATAACACAAGAAACATTACACTTATTCATTTATTTATTGAGAAAAATGATCCAATATTACATGTATTTGTTGGAAAAAGTATGCCAACCTTCGTTTTCAGTAACTGGTGTGACCACCTTGTAGAGCAATAACTTCAACCAAACATTTCTGGTAACCATTGATCAGTCCTGCACATCAGCTTGGAGGAATTTTACACCATTTCTCCTTACAAAACTGCTTCACCTCTGGGATGTTGGTGTGCTTCCTTGCATGAACAGCTTGCTTCAGATCCTTCTACAATATTTCTATAGGATTAAGCTCAGGACTTTGACTTGGCCATTCCAAAACGTGAAATTTCTTCTGCTTTAACCATTCTTTAGTAGACCAACTTGCGTGTTTAGGGTCGTTGTCTTGCTGCATGACCCATTTTCTCTTCCATTCACAGATGGATACCCTAACATTTTCCTGTAGAAGTTGCTGGTACAATTCAGAATTCATAGTTCCATCAATGATGGCAAGCTGCCCTGCTCCCATGGCATCAAAGCACGCCCAAACCATGACACTGATAGCACGTTTCACAGGTGGGATGAGCTTCTTATGCTAGAATGAAATGTTTGCTTTTTGCCAACATGACACTTCTCATTTAAGCCAAAAATTTCAATTTTGGACTCATCCTTCCACAGGACATACTTTCAATAGCTTTCTGGCTTATCCATGTGGTTTTTAGGAAACTTTAGATGGGCAGAAATGTTCTTCTCGGTGAATAGTGGCTTTTTCCTTGCAATCCTGCCATGTACACCATTGTTGTTCAGTGTTTGCCTGATGGTAGGTTCATGAACACTGACATTAGCCAATGCAAAAAAGGACTGTAGCTCCTTAGATGTTACCCTGGCATCTTTGTGACCTCCTGGAATATTACACGCCTTGCTCTTGGAGTGATTTTTGTTGGTTAACCATTCCAGGGCAGAGTAACAATGGTGTTGAATTCCCTCCATTTGTACACCATCTGACTGTGGATTGTTGGAGCCCAAACTCTTTAGAAATGGTTTTGTGTCATTTTCCAGCCTGGTGAGCATCAACAACTTATTTTCTGAGGTCCTGAGAAATCTCCTTCGATCAAGGCACGGTACACTTCCAAAAACCTTGATAGTGAAGACCCAGGTTTATGTTCTTTAAATAGAGCAGGGCCATCCACACGCACACCTGATTGTCATCCCATTGATTGAAACACCTGACTCTAATTTCCCCTTTAAATGAACTGATAATCCTAGAGGTTCACATTCTTTTTCCAAGAAATACATGTAATGTTGGATCATTTTTCTCAATAAATAAATGAAGTATAATGTTTTTGTGTTATTTACTTAATTAGGCTCTCTATTTAGTTTTAGAACTTGGGTGAAGATCTGATCATATTTTAGGTCATACTTATGCAGAAATAGAGAAAATTCTAAAGGGTTCACAAACTTTCTAGCTCCACTGTATATAGTTATTAAACATATTAAAAATGATATATTGTTAAGACTTTGGATATTCAGAAAATCAAAGGATCTAATAACAGTTCAAGAAAATGGTATAAGATAGAAGATCTGCCATGACAATATATATTAATGATTTAGATGAGGGAATTAAAAGTAACATTAGCAAATTGCCGATGACACAAAGCTGGGTGGCAGTGTGAAATGTGAGGAGGATGTTATGAGAATGCAGGGTGACCTGGACAGGCTGGGTAAGTGGGCAGATGCAGTTTAATGTGGATAAATGTGAGGTTATCCACTTTGGTGGTAAGAACAGGAAGGCAGATTATTATCTAAATGGAGTCAAGTTAGGAAAAGGGGAAGCACAACGAGATCTAGGTGTTCTTGTACATCAGTCACTGAAAGCAAGCATGCAAGTACAGCAGACAGTGAAAAAAGCTAATGGCATGCTGGCCTTCATAACAAGGGGAATTGAGTATAAGAGCAAAGAGGTCCTTCTGCAGCTGTACATGGCCCTGGTGAGACCACACCTGGAGTACTGTGTGCAGATTTGGTCTCCAAATTTGAGGAAGGACATTCTTGCTATTGAGGGAGTGCAGCGTAGGTTCACAAGGTTAATTCCCGGGATGGCGGGACTGTCATATGTTGAAAGATTGGAGCCACTGGGCTTGTATACTCTGGAATTTAGAAGGCTGAGAGGGGATCTTATTGAAACATATAAGATTATTAAGGGATTGGACACACTGCAGGCAGGAAGCATGCTCCCGCTGATGGGTGAGTCCAGAACCAGAGGCCACAGTTTAAGAATTAGGGGTAGGCCATTTAGAAGGAAGTTGAGGAAAAACTTTTCACCCAGAGAGTGGTGGATATATGGAATGCTCTGCCCCAGAAGGCTGTGGAGGCCAAGTCTCTGGATGCTTTCAAGAAAGAGATGGATAGAGCTCTTAAAGATAGCGGAATCAAAGGTTATGGGGACAAGGCAGGAACTGGATACTGATAGTGGATGATCAGTCATGATCACAGTGAATGGCGGTGCTGGCTCAAAGGGCCGAATGGCCTACTCCTGCACCTATTGTCTATTGTCTATAACGATCTTGATAAATGGTCAAGTAGCCCAATTCTGCTACTTATGCCCTTATACAGAGAAAAATCAAACGCAACTGTAAAATAGTCAGTTTTCATATTCTGTGGTTAAGTGCAGTGGCTACAAAATTATAGCTAATAGTCCATTTAATTGCACACTCCATAAAAGCAATGCAACTGTCATTTTAAATCAGCTTTCCTTTTGAGATACCTTCTAAATATTCAATTTTTTTTCCCACATCAAATACACTTTCTGTTAACAGACCCCACTGGAAATTTAAATATTCATTTTTTAATCAATAAGAGTGTTTCAAAATAATGCCACAAAGCTTTAAACTGAAGATCCTACATTAATGCTAAAACTACAGTATTAAAAATATTAGTGAATTACAAAGTACAAATTCCTGATGTGCTGAAACTGTTAAATACCTTAAGTAATACATTTTAGATTCTTGGTGAAATTTTCAAGATGGAATCAGCAAATTTGGATATGTAAATTAAATTGACTGCAGTTTTTAACCACCTTAACCTTTGGCACTGTCCTCTATAATCATCACCCAACTCCTTCTCAGTTTGGAAATAATAAATGTGAAATATCCAAACTGATAGACAGCCCAGCCTTGGTTTTTTCTTACTTACCATGAGTTGAACCCAGTTGGTCTTGTTCTGTCAAATTCTGGTAGTTCTGGAACATTCTTACATGCTTCAATATTAAGGTATTTGAATATATGGATTTTCCCCTTTATACAAATCTAGAAGAAAAGCATACATGTTCCAATCAGTATCTAATACTATGATGAAAATGCAACATGATAACAACGATATGATATTTTATGAATTAAGACAAGTAAGACCATAAGATAATAGGAGCAGAATTAGGACATTTGGCCCATCAAGGCTGCTCCAGTATGTCATCATGGCTAATCCATTTTCACTCAGAGCCCCAACCTCATGCGATCACCCCGTATCCCTTCATGCCCTGACTAACCAAGAATCTATCAACCTCTGCCTTAAATATACTGTACTTGAAGACTTAGCCTCCACAACTGCCTGCGGCAAAGAATTCCACAGATTCACCACTCTCTGGCTAAAAAAATTTCTCCACGTCGCTGTTCTAAAAGGATTCCCCTCTATTCAGAGGCTGTTCTCTGGTCCTAGACTCTCCCACCATAGGAAACATCCTCTCCACATCCACTCTATCGAGGCCTTTCCACGTTCCATGGGTTTCAATTAGGTCACCCCTCATTCTTCTGCATTCTAGCGAATACAGGCTTACAGCCATCAAAAGCTCTTCATATGACAAGCCATTCGATTGTGGAATCATTTTTGTGAACCTCCTTTGAACACTCCAGGCTACATAACCACTAATAGATCACTAAGCTGTGAAGAAAAGCACCAAGAAAAAGATATTAAAATGCATTAAAAATTCATGACATTTGCAAAGATTTCTCTAATTTCTACACAGAATTTTCTTTTTGCAGAGGGTGTTGAACTTTATGCCTTGGCAGGTGGCAGAAGCTGAAACAACAGATGTATTTAAGGTGAAGGCAGATAACTATATGATAGATTGAGGAATAGACGGGTATGGAAAAATGGCATAGAAGAGAAATTAAGGCTTGCATAAATCAGCATGATTATATTAAGTAGTGGGGCAGGCTTGAGCAGACTGATGGCTTACCCCTGCTCCTATTTCTTGTGAAAAGAAAAGAATTCCAAAACTGTTGAAACTCTAACAAGAACAGAAATCATTAAAAGCATAGACAACGTTGGATGAATCAACTTCCTTCATAACACTGATTATTAAAGATTAACATATAATTTAATAACTCAATAAAAAGAGACAAAGGGTGGAGTTAAATAAGAAAAGTGAGAAGTGAATCTTGCCTTGGGCAGTTCCTCAGGATGACCTGCTTTTACTCCTGTTTCACGTGTTTGAGGTGGCTAATGAAATCAATCGGGCAGTGGCTGGGTGACCACAAAATTTTACACAGATAGAGCCAGGGAGCAGGGGGTGATTATTGATAGTTAAGGTGAGCAAGTGTTTTGTGCTACATGGACCAAGAATAGCAAAAATATCTACTTTTATATACTATCTTTTACACTCTCACAATGTTTCAAAGGAAATTACAGCCAATTAAGTACACAGAACAATTCATCATAGAACAGGGCCTTTGACCCACAATGCTGTACCAAACCAATTACAGGTTGCCCCCGCTATCTGAAGGTAGAGCGTTCCTATGAAACGGTTCGTAAGTTGGAATGTCATAAAGTGAATAAGCAATTACCATTTATTAATATGGGAAAAATTTTTTGAGCATTCCCAGACCCAAAAAATAACCTACAAAATCGTGCCAAATAACACATAAAACCTAAAATAACAGTAACATATAGTAAAAGCAGGAATAATATGATAAATACACAGCCTACATGAAGTAGAAATACTTTTCTGCAGCACTGTCTAGCACAGCGAAAATCTCACGGCAGCACTCTCAGCGTAAGCACTCTTGGCAGAAACACTCTCTCCAGTAACCTTTAAGCTATGAAGCTGCCAAATCATACCAAATAACACACAAAAATACACAGCCTATATAAAGTAGAAATAACGTATGTACAGTATAGTTTCACTTACCAGAATCAGGAAGACTCCAATAAATTGCAGTTTCGTCACAGTTAAATACTTGCGTATACGAATAACCACCTTCTGTAATTATTTTCTTCAGTTCTGCTGGGAACTTTTCTGCAGCTTCAGTATCAGCCGAAGCACTCTCTCCAGTAAACGTTAAACTATGAAGCTGCCCTCGCCTCAGAAACAGATCAAACCACCCATGACTACCCTTAAATTCCACTTTCGCAACACTTTCATCACCATCGTCCAGTGCTTTCTGTTTCAGCTTATTAGAAAGACTGACTGATTTCTCTTTAAGTATAAAAAAACTTAACAGAACACCTTAATTATGTCTAGTTTTACGCTAAGTGTAACACCCTTACAAGCTCTTTTAGGCTTTTCCGATACCTTAGAACTCATCTTGCTAACGGATGCCAAAATAAATCGAGATAAAGCACATGTTTAAGCAGTGGCGGCTAGAATGCAGTTCCGGGGGAGGAGCTTGGCTGTTCGGGTGCGTGCTGCCTTTTTTCCGTAACAGTGAAAACACCTTGTTAGTGAAAACAGGTAACAGCGAGGTGTCGTAAAGCAAACATTCGGAAAATGGGGGCTACCTATAAACCAATAACTCTTAATTAGTTGATTCCCTCTTCCCCATACATTGATCAGATTCCTTTCTTCATAGCATATTCATGAAGCTATCTAGGAGTCTCTTAAATGGTCCTCTGCTATTTTTTATGCCAAGAAAACCTCGCACTGCTACGGGCAGAAGTTCCCACTTACTTTAAAAAGGCAACAACTATACCAGTGCCAAAGAAGAATAATGTGGGCTGCCTTAACAACTATCACTTGATAGCACTCACATCGACAGTGATAAAATGCTTTGAGTGGTTGGTTATGACTAGACTGAACTCCTGCCTCAGCAAGGACCTGGACCCACTGCAATTCGCCTATCGTCACAATAGGTCAACAGCAGATACAATCTCAATGGCTCTTCACACGGCTTTAGACCACCTGGACAACACAAGCACCTACATCAGAATGCTGTTCATCAACTATAGCTCAGCATTTAATACCATTCATTCCCACAATTCTGGTTGAGAAGTTGCAGAACCTAGGCCTCTCTACCTCCCTCTATAATTGGATCCTCGACTTCCTAACCAGAAGACCACAGTCTGTGTGGGTTGGTGATAACATATCCTCTTCACTGACGATATCAACACTGATGCACCTCAGGGGTGTGTGCTTACCCACTGCTCTACTCTCTGTATACACATGTCTGTGTGGCTAGGCATAGTTTAACACCATTTACAAATTTGCGACGATACAACCATTGTTGGTAGAATCTCAGGTGGTGATGAGAGGGCGTACAGGAGTGAGATATGCCAACTAGTGGAGTGGTGCCGCAGCAACAACCTGGCACTCAATGTCAGTAAGATGAAAGAGCTGATTGTGGACTTCAGGAAGGATAAGACAAAGGAACATATGCCAATCCTCATAGAGGGATCAGAAGTGGAGAGAGTGAGCAGCTTCAAGTTCCTTGGTGTCAAGATCTCTGAGGATCTAACCTGATATAGTCATAAAGAAGGCAAGGCAGCGGCTATACTTTATTAGGAGTTTGAAACGATTTGGCATGTCAACAAATACGCTCAAAAACTTCTATAGCTGTACCATGGAGAGCATTCTGACAGGCTGCATCACCGTCTGGTATGGAGCGGCTGCTGCACAGGACCAAAAGAAGCTGCAGAAGGTTGTAAATCTAATCAGCTCCATCTTGGGCACTAGCCTACAAAGTACCCGGGACATCTTTAAGAAGCAGTGTCTCAGAAAGGCAGCGTCCATTATTAAAGACCTCCAGCACCCAGAGCATGCCCTTTTCTCACTGTTACCATCAGGTAGGAGATACAGAAGCCTGAAGGCACACACTCAGTGATTCAGGAACAGCTTCTTCCCCTCTGCCATCTGATTCCTAAATGGACTTTGAAGCTTTGGACACTACCTCACTTTTTTAGTATACAGTATTTCTGTTATTGCACTTTTTTTTAATAATCTATTCAATATATGTAATTGATTTACTTGTTTATTTAGTATGTTTCATTTTATTCTATTTATCATTATTTTTTTCCCTCTCTGCTAGATTATGTATTGCATTGAACTGCTGCTGCTAACAGATTTCACATCATATGCCAGTGATGATAAACCCGATTCTGATTCTATCACCAACCTTGTACCCACCACTCTGTGCTTAAAAAATTGCTTTGCATCTTCCCCCTCTTACATTAAATACATGCCCTCTAACAGCAGACATTTCAATCCAGCAAAAAAGATACTGGCTGTCTAATCTATATATAGCTCACATAATTTGATAAAATTCTATCAAATCTTCCCTTGGCATCCTCCGTTCTCGATAAAATAGCCCCAGCTTGTCTATTATTGCCTTACTCTTTAGCACACAGCAGCATCCTGATAAACCTCCACTGCATTCTCTCCAAAGCCTCCATCGTTCCTGTAATGAGGCATCCAGAATTGAACACAATACTTTAATTGTATCCTACCCAGAGTTTTAACTTTTTGGCCCTTGAACTCAATGCCTCAACTAATGAAGACAAGCATGCTATATGCCTTCTCTACCACCCTATCAAACTCTGCGGCCACCTTGAGGGAGCCATGTACTTGGAACCCAAGATCCTCCTGTTCATCAATGCTGTTAAGGATTACAATTAACTATGTTAATGGTCCCGAAGAAGGGTCTCGTCCCCAAAATGTCGACTGTTTACTCTTTTTCATAGATGCTGCATGGCCTGCTGAGTTCCTCCAGCATTTTGTGCGTGTTGCTTTGGATTTCCAGCACCTGCATATGTTCTCGCGTTTGTGATTAATTGTGTTCTTTCCTTTATGTTGGAGATCCCAAAGTGTAGCACTTCACTTGCCCAGAATAAATCTCATCTGCCACTTCTCCACCATTATCCGCAACTGATCTATATCGCAACATATCCTTTGTAATGTTCTATGCAATCCACAACGCCACCAACCTTTATGTTGACTGCAGAGTTATTCACCCCCAACCTACCACACTTTATTCCAAATCATCTATATGACAAACAAGAGAAGTCCCAGCATAGATCCCTGTAGAACACCACTAGTCACAGACCTCTGTTCAGAATGAGACTTGTCCAGCACTACTCTTAGCTTTCTAGGGGCAAGCATATTTTGGATCTAATCAGCCAAGTCATCGAGGATCTAAATTTCATTTCATTTTTAAAATGAAATATCGCTTTCAAGACGCATGGTAACTTATATGCATAAAGCAAGTACATACTAACTTCATATTGAATAAGAGACAAATATTGACCAGGTCAGGCAAATGTCCTTGATGCTTATCAAAAGAGAGCCTTGACTTCAGGTTGTGGGCGGAACTTCTGCTTAATATCTCAGCCAAAATGTGAATGTGCATCATCCTGTGAATGTGCGTCATCTTGTCAATAATACATGTGTGCTACATTTTGACTTTTATGCTCAAGAATCTGGAGTAAACCAAACCCACAACCTTTTGACATTCCATGAGGGCACCAATGACTGCTTTGGTCATTGCCCTTCTACGGAAATCATCAGTAGTGCCATAAGGATTGGGCCTCAGGTATGTTACCAGGCACGGTAGATTTTTTTTGGATTTGCAAAGATGACACTTGGTACTTCTTTCCCCAAATGGTTCACTTCAAGTTTGGTGGTTATACATCCAATTTACTGTGATGGGAGGGGCAGAACAGATCAAATAATTAGTGATAATTATTATGGAGGGGATAACAGACTGTAAGTTGAATGAATGGAAGCTAGCTGGGGGCCCAGGGTTAGAGGGTACAAAACATGGGTAACAGGATTAAGTGTGTGTGGAGAAAGAGAAAACACATTGGTACACAGAAAGACAGGATTGAGTCCTAAGTATGAAGTTATCTTTTTTTTTAACCCTCTCAGAGGGAAATGCAGGTACAGGTTGTTGTGCGTCACTACGGGTACTTCTGCGTTGAACCTCTCGTCCATCTATGAGGGACTGGCGGATACAATTCTTTGTGCTTTAGGGCACTGCAGAAGAACGGGGACCATGTTGACCTGGGGTGCCCATGTTCATATACCTTTGAGACAGTACATACTGAATACCCATCAGAGAGACCAATACAGCATAGGTTAAGGTCTTTCGACCCAACCACGATCGTCATGGTTCATGACAACCATGGTTCCCACCCAGCCACTTGCAGTTTCAGCTCCTGGACCACATCTTTCCAAGCAAGGAGGGTCCAAAACTTGGGGGCATATTTTTTGGGTGAGAAGGGTAAGATTTAAAAGCGACCTGAATGGCAATTTTTTCCACGTAGAGATTGGTAAGTAGGTGGAATGAGTTGCTAGAGGAAGTTGAGGCAGATGCAAGAGTATCATTTAATAAGATTTCAGAGGATATTGACATGCAGAGCTTGGGGGAGGGATAAGGGCTGAACTGCATTTCACTCTGAGAGAAGGAAAACAAAACTTTCAGTTACATAAGTTTGCAAATAAGCTCTTATGCAATGGACTTTTTGGCAACAATATGTGAAATGTTATGCAAACTCACAAAAACAAAACACATAACTACAGAAAATAGGAACAGTAATGATCTAGTCAGTCCTTTGTGTTTTTTCCACAATTTAATGAGACTGTGGCAAATCCATGTCTTTTACAAACACCTCTCAATATTTTTGGTTCATAAAAAAATTATCAATCTCAAGCTTAAAACTAAAACTGACCAATAACCTATCACCTTCTAGCTATCCTCCTTCCCCTCTCTCCACCTTTTTATTCTGGAGTCTTTCCCCTTTCTTTTCCAGTCCTGAAGAAGGGTCTTGGCCCCAACACCCTGTGTGTTGCTTTGACTCATAACCTATTGTTTTTAGAAGGAAATTTCCAGCCTCTACCATCCTGTAAATCATCTTCTTCAGAACCCAGACGATGCTGGGTATGGGCTTTCCCAGATTAACATGGTTCTAATTCTTCTGCAAAACTCAAAAGCAAAAGTCAAAAGTTCAAAGTTTCAAAGTAAATTTTATTATTAGAATACATACATGTCGCCATACCCAACCCTGGGATTCATTTTCCTGTAGGCATACTCAGCAACTCTGTAGAATAGTAACTCTACAGGATCAATGATAGACCAAGAAGAGTGCCGAAGACAACAAACTGTGCAAATGCAAATATAAGTAAATACCAATAAATAATGAAAACATGAAATAACAAGATAAAGAGTCTTTAAATAGAACATAGAATAGTACAGCACAGTACAGGCCCTTCGGCCCACAATGTTGTGCCGACCCTTAAACCCTGCCTCCCATTTAACCACCCACCTTAAATTCCTCCATATACCTGTCTAGTAGCCTCTTAAACGTCACTAGTGTATCTGCCTCCACCACTGACTCAGGCAGTGCACTCCACGCACCAACCACTCTCTGAGAAAAAAAACCTTCCTCTAATATCCCCCTTGAACTTCCCACCCCTTACCTTAAAGCCATGTCCTCTTGTATTGAGCAGTGGTCCCCTGGGGAAGAAGCACGGGCTATCCACTCTATCTATTCCTCTTATTATCTTGTACACCTCTATCATGTCTCCTCTCATCCTCCTTCAATTCAAAGAGTAAAGCCCTAGCTCCCTTAATCTCTGATCATAATGCATACTCTCTGATCCAGGCAGCATCCTGGTACATCTTGTGACGAGAATACACATAGATAAGATGTTAGCTGTCCTGTGTGATCAGCAGTTGGTCTGCCACCTGTCTTCAAGAGGGAGATAAGGAACACAATGAAACAGCATCTGGAGATGTGTAATGAAGGGACGGGAGAGAGAGAGCTGTCTGGAGCGGCTCCCCCTTTGAACCCTGAACTGTTTGAAGTGATGGACAGGCGATACCCCAGCAGGGGGATAAAAAGGGACCAGTTCGCTAAGGCAGGACACACACGACACCCGAGGTAACGAGACCCTGGAAGCGGTGCGCCTCTCACGAGTCGGTGGGAAGTACCGGACAACGCACAGGGTAGAAAGGTACGATCAGCGGGAACCCGGTGTGTGTCCGCCCTTGCTTGGGTGCCGAGTTCACTGCGGAGGATCAACCGCATCTGGAGGAGGGGTCACAGTCAGTGACCTCAGGTGACATCACCAAGGACCTGCCCAAAAGCTGCTTGTGAGCCATATCGCCGGTCTGTGAGTGGAAGCCGTGTCTGAATGATCAGTTGTTCCCGTTCTCTCTCTCTCTCTCCCCCCACGTTGTCCATCGCCATGGCAACGATTACTGCGAACTGAACTACCAAATTGGACTGAACTTTGTGTCACTTTGAAATTGGTCATTTATCCCTAGACAACGATAGAGCTTGATTGATGCTGTCATCTTAATTCTGTGCACATGTGTGTTTATCATTGCTGAACTGTTGCATTTATTATCCTTTCGATTACTGTGTTGCTTGTTTCTTTAATAAAACTTTCTTAGTTCTAGTAATCCAGACTCCAACTGAGTGATCCATTTCTGCTGGTTTGGCAACCCAGTTACGGGGTACGTAACATAAGTGGGGTTCTCATCCGTGATTTTGAACGCTAAATTTGGGACGGAGTAAATTGGTTGGGTTAAAATTCCCGAAAGAAAGAAAAGACAAACAGCAGAAATGGAGGCTGAGGAATTTATAAAGGCGCCGACCTTGGAGGCACTAGAGGATGCCAGGAAATCAGAATTGGTAGCTGTGGCCAAACGGTTGAATCTTGCTAAGGTGAAGTCGACAATGAGGAGAGAGGAGATACACAGAGCTATTGTAGAGCACTATGTATCTAAAGGCGAGCTGGGAGTGGTGTCTATTGAAAAACCTGCTGGAGACGCGGTACAGGTGCAGCTTGAAAAACTGAGACTCGAGCACAAGTTCCGGGTACGACAGTTGGAGCGAGAAGAGAAGGAGAGAGAGGTAGAAAGACAAGAGAGAGAAAGACAGTTGGAGAGAGAAGAGAAAGAGAGAGAGAGACAGTTGGAGAGAGAAGAGAAAGAGAGGGACAGACAGTTGGAGAGAGAGGAGAAAGAGGGACAGACAGTTGGAGAGAGAGGAGAAAGAGAGGGACAGACAGTTGGAGAGAGAGGAGAAACAGAGGGAAAGGGAATTCGAATTGGAGAAGTTAAAGTTAAGGGCAGAGCAGGGGCTCGTGCTGAACCAAGGTGGAGGGTTCCGGGCGACCCAGGAGGTTAGGCTGGTTCCCCCATTTGACGATACCGATGTGGATCAGTACTTTCTCCACTTCGAAAAAGTGGCTATAAGTCAGGACTGGCCGAAGGATAAGTGGGTTGTCTTACTTCAGAGTGTACTGAAAGGGAAAGCCCAAGAAGCTTACTCCGCTTTGTCCACGGAAGATGCCCAGAGGTATGAGGTGGTAAAAGAGGCCATCCTCAGGATTTATGAGTTGGTCCCGGAGGCATACCGGCAAAGGTTCCGGAATGCGAGGAAGCAGTGGAACCGCACGTATTTGGAGTTTGCCCGTGAGATGCAGACATATTGTGAGCGTTGGTGTGCCTCGAAGGGGGTAGAGGGGGATTATGACAGACTGCTACAGCTGATCCTGATTGAGCAGTTTAAAGGTTGTGTCCCTGAGGGTATGAGACCCTACCTCGATGAGAAAGAGGCAGCCACGTTAGCCGCAACTGCTAAGTTAGCAGATGAGTATGCGTTGACGCATAAAATGAAGGTTGCCCCGAGTAAAGGCTACCAGAAGGGTAGTCAGGACGGCGGGGAGAGTCCGCCGGAAAAGTCAGAAAGTAAGCCGGGGACTAGTGAAAAGGATAAGGTAGACAGGGAGCAGTCTGGTAGGAAGTCTCCTGGGATCGTCTGTTATAATTGCGGGAAAGTCGGACACTTTGCGTCCAGGTGCTTTGCCCCAAAGAAGGAAACGGGAAAAGGAAAAACAACGATTTTGAATGGCTGTATCGAGCTGTTAAGCGAACCGCTAGGGAAGGACAGGTCTGAAAAAGTTCAGGAAGGGCGCAAGAGGTTTATCTCGGCCGGATTGGTGTCAGTTAAGGAGGGGTTAAAACCAGTTCCAGTGCGGATCTGGAGAGACACGGGAGCGTGTCAGTCACCAATACTGAAGAGTGTATTAGAGTTTAGCTCAGAGACCCAGACTGGGGAGGTAGAGGTCAAAGGTGTTGGGGAAGGGACAGAGTCAGTCCCTTTGCACCAGATACACTTACAAAGCAACCTGGTCTCTGGACTAGTCACGATCGGGGTGAGGTCCGAATTACCGATGGAAGGCGTGGAAGTCTTGCTCGGTAATGACATCGCCGGGGGAATCGTGTTCCCAGTCGTGAGATTGACAGGTCAGCCTGCCAGCATTGAGGCCCCGCCCCTGGACTCACAGGTTCATCATGGGACTGCGGTAGTAAATTTAGCTGACACGTTTCTGCCAACCTTGTACGAGAAGAGGGTAGAAAATGGAAAGAAAGAGTGTAGTGAGACAAGAGGCAGTGAGGGAGCTGGGACAGACGTAGCAGTAGCCAGGAAAGAATTTGTGCCGACGCAGGAGCGAGACGAGGGGCTGATGGTTTTGGCGGAGACAGCTCTCTCTGACACAGCTTTAACAAGGGAACTAGTAGGCTATTGTGCGGAGGAGGAAGTGCTAAGGAAAAAAGGGAAATCAAGTACAGTACCCGTAGATGAGGAGTGGGGGGTGGTGCAAAAGAGTTATGGGGGTGAGGTTTTTAACATGGCCCACGAGGTACCCCCCGGTGGACATCTTGCAGTGCTGGAGGAAACAGTTGGTGGAATCATGAAAGAGGTTTACCGGCTGCCCAGGGGGAAGGATGTTATTGATCATGACCGACGCGAACTGAGACAGTCACAGGCTTTTGATATGCTAACAAACCTAGTCGGTGTTAGCGTGGAAATCAATGAAGCTAGGGGCCCCCTGATAAGAGGAAAAAACCATTTTGAAAAGTTTAGTATGGGATCGATCAGATGGAAGAAGGCTATTGTTTTGGCCAGGTCTACTGATAAGGTCTCTCCCTTAATCCCCGAACAAAGCGAATCTTTAGCAGAAGTAATTAAACGACTCGCACCCGTGTGCTTGATTGTCCCGAGGCGATGCAAAGAACTGGGACGTTGGGTGATGTCTGTTACAATAGGTCAGCCTAGCAAACAACATCCATATATAATGAGTAATTCAGTGACTAAAGGGCTGATGAACACAGAGGTGTGCATTGGCAATTTAATACGGCTGTCTGAAGCTAGCTTGATAGTGAACCTTGAAAAAAATGAATTCGGCCACACGAGGGTCATTTACCTGGGAATTGTGGTGACACAGGGGCAGCTGGCAGCGACGCAAGCTACAGTGCAGGCTATCGCTGACCTCCCAACCCCAACAGACAAGAGGGCCTCAGAAGGCTCTTGGAGATGGTGGGGTACTGTAGGAAGTTTTGCAATAACTCTGCGGTCACTACCCCTCCCCCTCCTACTAAGCCCTTGCGAGAGAAAACTGAGTCGGAATGGGACGACCCTTGTTATTGTGGTCCGGGACAAAACCAAATGAGAGGTTACATTGATCGAAATTCATCAGTGTTTTTGGCCACTATGAAGTTTGCTGAGTTGGAGCCTGGTCTAAGGGATTATTAATAACACATGTAAAAGGAACAGAAAATGTGATGACTGTCTGTCAAGGTGCTGGCAACTTCAAACTCGCTGTGTTAGCCAAATAGCTGGTAAAGATGTATATTTGTGCATGTATCAAATAATGTATTCATGTTTGTAATTTTTACTTCCCGGTAAAAATCCTTAAAGGGGGGAAGTGTGACGAGAATAAACATAGATAAGATGTTAGCTGTCCTGTGTGATCAGCAGTTGGTCTGCCACCTGTCTTCAAGAGGGAGATAAGGAACACAATGAAACAGCATCTGGAGATGTGTAATGAAGGGACGGGAGAGAGAGAGCTGTCTGGAGCGGCTCCCCCTTTGAACCCTGAACTGTTTGAAGTGATGGACAGGCGATACCCCAGCAGAGGGATAAAAAGGGACCAGTTCGCTAAGGCAGGACACACACGACACCCGAGGTAACGAGACCCTGGAAGCGGTGCGCCTCTCACGAGTCAGTGGGAAGTACCGGACAACACACAGGGTGGAAAGGTACGATCAGCGGGAAGCCGGTGTGTGTCCGCCCTTGCTTGGGTGCCGAGTTCACTGCAGAGGATAGACCGCATCTGGAGGAGGGGTCACAGTCAGTGACCTCAGGTGACATCACCAAGGACCTGCCCAAAAGCTGCTTGTGAGCCATATCACCGGTCTGTGAGTGGAAGCCGTGTCTGAATGATCAGTCGTTCCCGTTCTCTCTCTCTCTCCCCCCACGTTGTCCATCGCCATGGCAACGATTACTGCGAACTGAACTACCAAATTGGACTGAACTTTGTGTCACTTTGAAATTGGTCATTTATCCCTAGACAACGATAGAGCTTAATTGACGCTGTCATCTTAATTCTGTGCACATGTGTGGTTATCATTGCTGAACTGTTGCATTTATTATCCTTTCGATTACTGTGTTACTTGTTTATTTAATAAAACTTTCTTAGTTCTAGTAATCCAGACTCTGACTGAGCGATCCATTTCTGCTGGTTTGGCAACCCAGTTACGGGGTACGTAACAATCTCCTCTGTACCCTTTCCAATGCTTCCACATCCTTCCTATAGTGAGGTGACTAGAACTGGACACAGTACTCCAAGTGTGGCCTAACCAGAGTTTTATAGAGCTGCATTATTACATCGCGACTCCTAAACTCTATCCCTCGACTTATGAAAGCTAACATCCCATAAGCTTTCTTAACTACCCTATCCACCTGTGAGGCAACTTTCAGGGATCTGTGGACATGTACCCCCAGATTCCTCTGCTCCTCCAAACTACCAAGTATCCTGCCATTTACTTTGTACTCTGCCTTGGAGTTTGTCCTTCCAAAGTGCACCACCTCACACTTCTCCGGGTTGAATTCCATCTGCCACTTCTCAGCCCACTTCTGCATCCTATCAATGTCTCTCTGCAATCTTTGACAATCCTCTACACTATCTACAACACCACCAACCCTTGTGTCATCTGCAAACTTGCCAATCCACCCTTCTACCCCCACATCCAGGTTGTTAATAAAAACTAGTCACAATCCTCCAATCTGAATGTACTCCCTCCACCACGACCCTCTGCCTTCTGCAGGCAAGCCAATTCTGAATCCACCTGGCCAAACTTCCCTGGATCCCATGCCTTCTGATTTTCTGAAAAAGCCTACCGTGTGGAACCTTGTCAAATGCCTTACTAAAATCCATATCGATCACATCCACTGCACTACCCTCATCTATATGCCTGGTCACCTCCTCAAAGAACTCTATCAGGTTTGTTAGACACGATCTGCCCTTCACAAAGCCACGCTGACTGTCCCTGATCAGACCATGATTCTCTAAATGCCCAGAGATCCTATCTCTAAGAATCTTTTCAAACAGCTTTCCCACCACAGATGTAAGGCTCACTGGTCTACAATTATCCAGACTATCCCTACTACCTTCTTTGAACAAGGGGACAACATTCGCCTCCCTCCAATCCTCCAGTACCACTCCCGTGGACAAGGAGGACATAAAGATCCTAGCCAGAGGCTCAGCAATTTCTTCCCTCGCCTCGCAGAGCAGCCTGGGGAATATTCTGTCAGGACCCAGGGACTTATCCATCCTAATATATTTTAACAACTCCAACACCTCCTCTCCCTTAATATCAACATGCTCCAGAACATCAACCTCACTCATATTGTCCTCACCATCATCAAGTTCCCTTCCATTGGTGAATACCGAAGAGAAGTATTCATTGAGGACCTCGCTCACTTCCACAGCCTCCAGGCACATCTTCCCACCTTTATCTCTAATCGGTCCTACCTTCACTCCTGTCATCCTTTTGTTCTTCATATAATTGAAGAATGCCTTGGGGTTTTCCTTTACCCTACTTGCCAAGGCCTTCTCATGCCCCCTTCTTGCTCTTCTCAGCTCCTTCTTAAGTTCCTTTCTTGCTTCCCTATATTCCTCAATAGACCCATCTGATCCTTGCTTCCTAAACCTCATGTATGCTGCCTTCTTCCACCTGACTAGATTTTCCACCTCACTTGTCACCTATGGTTCCTTCACCCTACCATTCTTTATCTTCCTCACCAGGACAAATTTATCCCTAACCTCCTGCAAGAGATCTCTAAACATCGACCACATGTCCATAGCACATTTCCCTGCAAAAACATCATCCCAATTCACACTCACAAGTTCTAGCCTTATAGCCTTATAATTCGCCCTTCCCCAATTAAAAATTTTCCTGTCCTCTCTGATTCTATCCTTTTCCATGATAATGCTAAAGGCCAGGGAGTGGTGGTCACTGTCCCCCAGATGCTCACCCACTGAGAGATCTGTGACCTGACCCAGTTCATTACCTAGTACTAGATCTAGTAGGGCATTCCCCCTAGTCGGCCTGTCCACATACTGTGACAGGAATCCGTTCTGGACACACTTAACAAATTCTGCCCCATCTAAACCCTTGGAACTAATCAGCTGCCAATCAATATTAGGGAAGTTAAAGTTACCCATGATAACAACTCTGTTATTTTTGCACCTTTCCAAAATCTGCCTCCCAATCTGCTCCTCTGTATCTCTGCTGCTACCAGGGGGCCTATAGAATACCCCCAATAGAGTAACTGCTCCCTTCCTGTTCCTGACTTCCACCCATACTGACTCAAAAGAGGATCCTGCTACATTACCCACCTTTTCTGTAGCTGTAGTAGTATCCCTGACCAGTAATGCCACCCCTCCTCCACTTCTTCCTCCCTCTCTCTATTCCTTTTAAAGCACTGAAATCCAGGAATATTGAGAATCCATTCCTGCCCTGGTGCCAGCCAAGTCTCCGTAATGGCCACTGCATCATAATTCCATGTATGTATCCAAGCTCTCAGTTCATCACCTTTGTCCCTGATGCTTCTTGCATTGAGGTACACACATTTCAGCCCTTCTACCTTCCTGTCTTTAAAGTGAGATCATTGGTTGTGGGAACATCTCAAGGGATGGTTATGTGAGTGTAGTTACCCCCTTTTGTTCAAGAGCATGATGGTTGAGGAGTAGTAACTGTTCTTGAACCTGGTGGTGCCAGTCTTGAGGCTCTTGCACCTACTACCTGATGGCAGCAGCGAGAAAAGAGCATGACCTGAATGGTGAGGATCTCTGATGATGGGTGCTGCTTTGCTATAACAGTGTTCATGTGGATGTGTTCAATGGTTGGGAGAGCTTTACACATGATGTACTGGATGGAATCTACTACTTCCTGTAGAATTTTCCATTCAAAGGCACACCAGGCCACAATGCAGCCAGTCAATACACTCTCCACTACACATCTATAAAAGTTTGTCAAGTTTTTGATGTCATGCTGAACCTCCGCAGACTCCTAAGGAATTAGTAGTGCTGTCATGCTTTGTTTGCAATTATATATACATGCTGGGTCCAGGTCAGGTCCTCTGAAATAGTGACACCCAGGAATTTAAAGTTGCTAACCCTCTCCACCTCTGATCTTCCAATGAGGACTGACTCATGGACCTCTAGTTTCCTTCTCCTGAGGTCTACAATCAGTTCCTTGTTCTTGCTCACATTGAATGAGAAGTTGTTGTTATGACATCACTCAGCCAAATTTTCAATCTCACCTGTACGCTAATTCATCATCACCTTTGATATGGCCCACAACAGTGGTGTCATCTGAGAACTCGAATATGGTGTTGGAGCTGTGCTTAGCCACACAGACTTAGGTGTAAAGCAAGTAGAGCAGGGGACTAAGCACAAAGACGCGGTGCACCTGTGTCGATGGAGATCATGAAGGAGATGTTTTTGCCAATCTGAACTGACGGGGATCGACAAGTGAGGAAATCCAGGATCCAATTGTACTAGGAGGTATGGAGGCCAAGGTCTTGGAGCTTATTTATTAGTTTTGAGGGGACGATGGTGTTGAATGCTGAGTTGTAATCAATAAAGAGCATCCTGATGTATGCATCTTCATGTCCAGATGTTCCAGGGTTGTGTGAAGAGCCAATGAGATGGCAGCTGCTGTGGACCTGTTGCTCTGGAAGGCAAACTGGAGCAGATCCAAGTCACCTCAGGCAGCAGCTGATATGTTCTATCACCAGCCTCTCAAAACACTTTATCACTGTGGATGCAAGTGCAACTGTGTGAACATCATTGAGGCAGGTCACCACAATCTTCTTGGGCTCCGGTATAATTGAAGTCTGCTTGAAGCAGGTGGGTACCAGACACTACCAAAGCAAGAAGTTAAAGATGTCAGTGAACACACCAGCCAGCTGGTCAGCACAGGTCTTTAGTACTTGGCCAGGTACCCTGTCTGGTCTGGATGCTTTCCTTGGATTAAAGAGATTGTTAGTGCTGTAAATATCTCCACAGGCTAGCAGGAATCTTAGCTCAATGGTATTTCACCTTTTAAAGAGTTTTGACTGATGATCATGAATGCAGGACTATGAATCATTCTAGTAAATCAACATTGCACTCCTCCATAAAGCCAATAAACAGTTCCTAAGAAATGCTGCTCAAAACTGATCACATTATTGCAGATGTGCGGCAACCAGAGTTTTGTACCATACTGCAGGACCCCACATTGTTATTCCCTGTGATATTTAATACTTTACTAACTGAATGCTAAGAAGATTTGAATACAGAAGAAAAGAAATTTTACTATAATTTCATAAAGTTGCAGTAAAACTACACATGGGACAATGTATGGTGCTTTGGCCTCCTTCACCAAGAGTGTGCTTGTCATAGATGGAGTGTAGGAAGGGTTCATTAAGTTGATTCCAAGAATGGCAAGTTTGCTAAATGAAGATAGATTGAATAGACTTGGGCTGTATTCTACTACATTTAAATGCTGTTACAGTTATGCTTAGTTAGTTACCTAATAACATATCTAATATTATACTTCCACCTATGAGGCTTATAATATTGCTTAATTTTGCAATATCAAGTCTGGCACTCCATCCCATCATTTAAGTCGGTAATATGGTTAGTAGTGAAGTCTGCACAGTTCCTGTAAGAATACCTATTATTCCTTTTCTCTGTTTCCTGCTGCTGAGCCAATCTCTTAATTACATTAATAATTAATCTTTAAATGGATCATCTTCAATTTTAGTTTAATGCTTCTTTGAGAGACAATATTAAATGCCTTGTGGAACTACAGCCAAATAAGTGTCCACTTGAAAACATTGAAGGTGAAAGTTTTCAAGGAAGTCAATCATTGCATCGTAAATTATCTTGCAACAAGTAATAAATCATGTAATCCAGGGGACCAATTATAATAACTTCCAGCTTTAAGATGGGACACAATATGCCCAAAGTAGTAAAAAAAAAAGGACCTCCAATAATTTTGGACTTTGAATGAAAGAGTAATCATGGCGACCAACAATAACAACTTTGTAAAGCTGGTTAGCGACAACTGAAATATATAAATGACAAATAAGAATCAGGACACTGGTTTTTGAGCACCTACCTGTGCTGGTGGAGACTGCAAGGGATTATTATCTAATATAATTGTTTGAAGATGCCGCAAATTTCGGTAACAGACTGGAATTGTTGTCACTTTATTGCAGGAGATGTCTAATCGCACAAGTGGTAAATCTGCAAGTTCTAATAAGATAATGAATACTCAATTAGTTTAAAAGACAAAATGCTCTAAGTCCATTTAACTCCATTTACTGCAAATCTGAAAATGAAAATTAGGTGATCAATGAATGTATTTCAGAAACTTCTATTGCTGTACGCAGGATTCATCCATAACACTTAACAGTCACAGCATCATAGAACACTACTGCACAGAAATAGGCCTTTTGGCCCATCTAGTCCATGCTGCACTATTATTCTTCTTAGTCCAATCAACCCACACTCGGACCATAGCCCACCATACCCCTCTTATCCAGTTTTTCTTAAATGTTGAAATCAAACCTGCATCCACCCACTTCTGCTGGCAGCTGTTCCACACTCTCACCACCCTCTGAACGAAGTCTCCCCTCATGTTCCTTTGAACATGTCACCTTTCACCCTTAACCCATGAACTCTAGTTCTAGTCTCACATAACCTCAGTGGAAAAAGCCTGTAAGTATTTGTCATAACTATAGCGATCATAATTCTGTATACTGCTATGAAATCTCCCATCATCGTCCTAGGGTCTAGTGCAGGGGACCCCAACCATTTATGGAGAGGTCCATGAGCCCAGGTTGGGAACCCCTACACTAGAGAATAAAGTCCTAACCTATGCGACCTTTCCCTATTACTCAGGTCCTCAAGTCCCAGCAGCATGCATGTAAATTTTCTCTGCACTCTTTCAACCTTCTTTACATCTTTCCTGTAGGTAGGTGATCAAAACTGCACACAAAACTCCAAATTACGCCTCACCAATATCTTATACAACTTCAACATACCATCCCAACTCCTATAATCAATACTTTCATTTATGAAAGCCAATGTGCGAAAAGCTTTATGATCTTGTCTACCTGTGGCGTCACTTTCAAGGAACTATGGATCTGAATTCCCAGACCTCTTTGATCTATCACATTCCTCATTGCGCTACTACTCAATTCATACTCTGGTTGGTCATCCCAAAGTGCAACATCTCACACTTGTTTGCATTAAATTCCATGTGCCATTTTTCAGCCCACTTTTCCAGCTGGTCGATATCCCGCTGCAAGTTTCCTCGCTATCCACTACCCCCACCCCCCCCAATTTTGGTGTCATCCGCAAATTTGCTGATCCAGTTTACCACATTATCATTCAGATCGTTGATATAGATGACAAACAACAACAGACCCTGCACTGATCCCTGCGACACAAAACTAGCCACAAGCCTATAGTCAGGGAGGAAACCAGCTACTACCACTCTCTGGCTTCTCCCGTGAAGCCAAGGTATGATCCTATTTGCTATTTCATCTTACAGGATGTTACAGATATTACAGGAAGGCTGTGGAACTGGACAGCATCCCAGGGCAGGTACTCAGGATGTGCGTGGCACAACTGGCAGGTGCGTTTGCAGACATTTTTAATCTCTCCCTCCCCCACTATAGTGTGCCTTCATGCTTCAAAACATCCACTATTGTCCCTGTACCTAAAAAGAGCAAGGTAATGTCTGAACGCCTGGTGTCCTGTCACAATCACCTCAATAAACAAATGCTTTGAGAGGCTGGCCAAGAACTACACCTGCAGCATGCTACCACCCACACTGGATCCCCTACTATTCGCCTACTGACACAACCGATCAATAGATGATGCAATAGTCACAGCTCTACACTCTGTCCTCACACACCTGCAGAAGAGGGATGCTTCTGTGAGAATGCTGTTCTTGGACTGCAGTTCAGCATTCAACACCATAATTTCCTCCAGGCTTGACAAAAAGCTAAGAGACCTCAGCCTTCACCCTGCCTTGTGCAGCAGAATCCTGGACTTCCTGTCAGATTGCCTACAGGTGGTAAGAGTGGACTCCTTCACCTCTGCCCCTCCGACCCTCCAACACAGAAGCCCCTCAGGGCAGTGTCCTAAGCCCTCTCCTTTACTCTCTGTATACCCACGACTGTGTCACCACCCACAGTTCCAATCTGCTAATCAAATTTGAAGATGATACTACATTGATTGGCTTTATCTCAAATAATAACGAGGCAGCCTACAGAGAAGAAGTCATCACCTTGACACAGTGGTTTCAAGAAAACAACCTCTCAGTGTTGCAAAAACAAAGGAGCTGGTTGTAGACTACAGGAGAAACGGAGATAGGCTCACCCCTATTGACATCAATGGATCTAGGATTGAAAGGGCAAACAGCTTTAAGTTCCTCGTAATACACATCACCGAGGACCTCACATGGTCTGTACATACGGGCTGTGTGGTGAGAAAAAGCACAGCAGCCCCTCTTTCACCTCAGATGGTTGAAGAAGTTTGGAATGCTCATTCTCCCACTTTGAAATGCCATGGACTCGATCTGAGATGTCCATGGTCTTGGCACTTGAGAGACAACACAGTATCCGGGAATCTCATTTTCATCCACAGAACCTCTTCCACTCAACAATGAATTCCCTAACACTCCAGCTTGTCTCTTCTCTCCACCCCATTCCCTTCTGAGCCAGTGGCAGACTCAGTGCTAGAGAACTGACCACTGCAGTTTTCTTCTGCTAAGACATCCACCCTGCACCCCTCTCCAAACAGTATTACTGTTGTTGAGGGGAAAGGTCCCAGGGGTACTCTGCACTGGCTGCCTAAACCCTTTCCCCTCCTAACAGTCACCCAGTTACCCTGTCCTGAACCTTTGGTGTATGTCCTGTCGATCAGCCCCTCTGCCTCCTGAATGATCCGGAGTTCATCCAGTTCCAGTTCCACTTCCTTACCACTGTCTGTAAGAAGCTGTAGTTGGGTGAACTTTTTGCAGGTGTAGTCATCAAGGACACTGGAGGTCTCCCTGCCTTCCCACATTCCACTATCCAGCCTGGCATCCCCACTGCTTTAATTGTGTATTAAAAGACAACAAAAGAAAATTTAAATGAAAAAAATCTACCTACAGCTTCTGCCTCTCTTCGCCGAAACCTGAACTCCCCACTCTAACAATTGCCCATGCACACAATGGCTGCTCCGCTTAAACCTAACTTTTTATTGTACTTTGCTTGGCAAGTGCCTAATCATGCACAGTCCAGGATCCAGCATGTCCTAAAACTAGATAAAGAGAACACAATCAAATAATAACAAAAAATATTTTACTTGTTCATTTATTTATTGAGAAATACGATTCAATATTACATGTATTTGTTGGAAAAGGAATGTGTACCTTTGCTTTCAGTAACTGGTGTGACCCCCCCTTGTGCAACAATAATTTCAACCAAATGTTTCTAGTAACTGTAGATGAATTCTGCACATTGGCTTGGAGGAATTTTAGGCCTCTCCTTAAAAAAACTGCTTCAGCTCTGGGATGTTGGTGAGCTTCCTTCCCTGAACTGCTTGCTTCAGTCCTTTTACAACATTATTGTAAGATTAAAGTCAGGACTTCAATTCGGCCATTTATAAACACAAATTTTCTTCCTTTTAAACCATTCTGTTGTTGATTTACTCTTGTCTTTCAGATCATTGTCTGTTGCATTATCCAACTTCTATTAGATACAGAATCAGATTTATTATCACCGGCATGTATTGTGAAATATGTTAACTTAGCAGCGGCAGTTCAATGCAATACATAATATACAAGAAGAAAAAAATAATAAATAAGTAAATCAATTACAGTACACGTATATTGAATAGATTAAAAATTGTGCAGAAACCAGAAATAATACATAATAAAAAAGTGAGGTAGTGGTCACACGTTCAATAGAAATCAGATGGCAGAGGGGAAGAAGCTGTTCCTGAATCGCTGATGGCTTGAAAAGGGCATGCCCTGGGTGCTGGATCCTTAACAATGGATGCTGCCTTTCTGAGACACCGCTCCTTGAAGATGTCCTGGGTACTTTGTAGGCTAGTACCCAAGATGGAGCCCACTAAATTTACAACTCTCTGCAGCCTCTTTCGGTGCAGCAGACTCCCCCTCCAGCACCCCTCCAAACCAGACGGTGATGCAGCCTGTCAGAATGCTCTCCACAGTACATCTATAGAAGTTTCTGAGTACATTTGTTGACATACCAAATCTCTTCAAACTCCTAATGAAGTATAGTCACTGTCTTGCCTTCTTTATAACTGCATCGATATGTTGGGACCAGGTTAGGTCCTCAAGATCTTAACACCCAGGAACTTGAAACTGCTCACTCTCTCCACTTTTGACCCCTCTATGAGGATTGGTGTGTTCCTTCGTCTTACCCTTCCTGAAGTCCACAATCAGCTCTTTCATCTTACTGACGTTGAGTGCCAGGTTGTTGCTGCGATACCACTTCACTGCGACATAGCTTCATGTGATGAACTGCTACCCTAACATTCTTCTGATACAACTTGCCTTGATACTACTTTGAATTAATTGTTCCCTCAATGATTGCAAGCTGTCCAGGCCCTGAGTCAGCAATGCAGCCCCAAATCATGATGCTCATTCCACCATGCTTCACAGTTGGGATAAGGTTTTGGTGCTGGTGCGCACTGCCCTTTTCCCTCCAAACAGCAATTTGTATTTCCGACAAAAAGTTCAACTTTTGTCTCACCTGTCCACAGAACATTGTTCCAGAAGACTTTTGCAAACTTGAGAGGTGCAACAATCTCTCTTTTTTTTTGGAGAGCAGTGATTTCCTCTGTGGTGTCCTTTCATGAACACCATTTTTGTTCAGTGTTTTTCTTACAGTGAATACATGAACAGAGACTTTTGCAAGTTCTAGAGACTTCCTCCATTTGTAGACATATTCCCTAACTATGGACTGATGAATACTCAGGTCTTTAGAAATGCTTTTGCAGCCTTTTCCAGCTTCATACATCTCTATCATTCTTCTTCTAAGATCCTCTGAATGTTGTTTTGATTGAGGCATGGTGTACATAAACTGATCTTTCTTGACAAGAACAGGGTCTGTCAGTAACTGGACTTTGTGTGTCTGTTTTCTTGGGCAGGGCACCTCTACAACCTACACCTCCAATCGCATTTCATTGACTGGAACACTTGACTCACAATACTTTTGTAGAAGGCATAATCCCAGAGGTTCACATACTTTTTCTAACAAATACATGTAATATTGGATCATTTTTCTCAATAAATAAATGAACAAGTATAGTGTTTTCTTGTGCTACTTATTTAATTGGGTTCTCTTTACCTAGTTTTAGAACTTGCGTGAAGATCTGATCACATTTTTGGTCATATTTATGCAGAAATAGAGAAAATTCTACAGGGTTTACAAATGTTCGAGCACCACTGTGACTCTGACCATGGAATGATCGTTGGCGCTGGAAGTGTTAGTTTGAGTATCTCAGACACTGCTGACCTTCTGGGATTTTCATGCATAACAGTCTGTAGAGTTTACAAAGAATGGTGTGAAAACCAAAAAAAAAACATCCAGTGAGCAGCAGTGCTGTGGGTAAAAACACCTTGCTAATGTGAAAGATTAGAGGAGAATAGCCAGAAAGGTTTAAGCTGACAGAAACTCAAATAACCAAGCGCTACAACAGTGGTCTGCGGAAGAGCATCTCTGAACTCACAAAGTTTCCAACCTTGAAGTGGATAGGCTACAGCAGCAGCAGCAGACCACGAACATACAGAAAATACACTCAGTAGCCTCTTTATAAGGTATCTAATAAAATGGCTACTGAATGTATATATAACATTACAGCAGCAAGTAGTTACAGACACTGAACATGTTCAGCAACGTAACAGAAACTAATCCAGTTTTCAAAAAATATATATTTTTTTGAATGAAGAATCCTGGCTAATTTGTTACCATCCAATCCACTGACCAAGTGCACCTCACAGCAGTGCCAGGATCAGCCACTTCAGAACAAAGCTGGTTCTGTGCCTGGAACATTCAAGCCTCATTGAGAACACAATACTTCAACCATTGGGGAATCATAGTGTGTTGTCTTCTTTATGACCATTAGAATGCATTAAGTTAGTACAACATACAAACTTGAAAATACTTGCAGATTTTTCTGTTAACGGGAAACAAAGAAAGGCTTAACTCTTAAGATGTACTATAAAACTAACCTTCTGGTAAAGTTACTAAGTGATTTCTCCTTAGGTTCAGGTCTCTTAAAATCTCCAGGTTTCCCATCTGTGATGGTAATGTCTGTATCTCATTACAACTGACATCCTGCAGATATTGTTTGAAGAAATGAAAATTAAATCAACTGTGTGATTCTAGTTGCATAAGATAAATTTTTACACTCTCACTTAAAGATTCATCGTGCTGGAACAAAGTCCTATAAATAAACCAATCTTCCATTCGCTGTTTGAATGATTAAGCTGTTTTGAACTCATATTTAAAACAAGCACCTCATACTGATTCAGTTTAGTTGTACAAGATTAAAAATTAACTCCCATATTCCATAATATTCTGCAATTTATACTTATATCTTCTTAAAGATTTCTATTATCATGGACAAATCTCTTACACAAAGAACAGTACAGTATTATTACAGAGAATAATGCACTTAAGTAAAGAACACACTCCCTGGTTTTGCTGTTCTCATGAAATAGAGATTCCAAATTTTCAAAGCAGCTAATTGCTGTTACAAAGCAAAAAAAAATAACTGGAGGAATTAGGAATATCTAGTTAGGCAGGAGCATCAATGGGGGGGAGGGGCGCAGAGAATTGGACAGTCAATGTTTCATGTCAAGATCGTTCATTTGGGCTCCATTATCCAGTCAGTCCTCCCCACCGACTACCCCTTCCTTCCCAGACACTTGTCCCTGTAATTGTGCAAAAGAGTTACATCTATTCCTACATCTCCTCCTCCTCACATCTGAATCCATCAGTGTTATTTATTATATCCAGTGGTCCTGGTGAGGACTCTTCTACATAAGAGTCAGGACAGAGCTTAGCAGACAGCTTTGTCTGTGACGTCAGCCAAGATCTTCTGGCGGCCAGCTATTTTAATCAAACTTTCCATTTTCGTCCACTGCCAGATCCTGGCCAAATGAAAATTTTACTGGGCAGTCTCCAACTGGCAGCATGAACATCAAATTCTGAAACCTCAGTAACCATTCCTTCTCTGACCCCTTTCCCCATCATCTTCAGCCCTTTGTTACTTCCACCTACCACCTCCCAGCTTCTGACATTATTTCAGTCCTCATTTGCCTATTACCCTCCTCACCTAGATCCACTTGCCAAGTCTTGTTCCACCCCTTCCTCCACATTTTCTTCCTGGCCATTTCCCTTCTTTCTTGCCAGTTCAGATGAAAGGCGTGGACTTAAAATGTTGACTACTTAGTTTCTTCCATAGATGCTGCCTAGCCTGCTGTTTCTCCAGCATGTTTTGTATTGCTCTAATTCTAGCATTTGAAATATATTGTACGGCCAATAGCTGTTTTTTGGGATGTATGTTTTTCAACGGTTACAATCTTTTAAACCTTCCACTTCTATTTTAAGACTCATGACGTCACATGTAATTACTGTGTAAGAAGTGCTAATACTTTCCACTGTGCCTGTGCTTTGGAGAGATATAATATTAGTCACACTCTCCTGATCTTTCATTGTTGCTCTTCAATTTCAATTCCATCCACTTCCATCATTTGATACCACCTATTGAAGTGCATGATTTCACATTATGAAGTACTTTGGCAGGAGGAATCAAAAGGCAGATGGTTATGTAATTTATTTCCACAACTTCTAATTTCCTAATTTTTAAATAGTTTGTAAATCTGAGTGCCTTTTCTTTGTAATCAGCTATTTCATGGGCCAAGTTTGTTCTGGATCCTCACTTAATGATATTATACAAACTGATCATCAGGAATCCACAAAATATATACTTACCACAAAGTTGACAAAAAATAGACTGGTTACCACAAGGATTAAGTTCTGTTCAAATAGGATACCACAAAGGTTTCTTAATCTACAAATTAATGTGTTTTTGTCATTTGGCTCTGGTTACTAATATCTGTTGTATAGTTTCTCCATACTTACTTCTCTAAAATCTTCTGCAGTTCAGCACACTTAATATAAAATATTAATCTTCTCTTCTGCAAGATAATTCTAATTTCTCTGGTTGCTGGCATCTTTCTGCTAAATTTCTATTCTACTGTCTATCAAATCTGGGTTTTATTTGTGGTGCCCAAATAATTAGGTACAGTATTTCATGTAGGGATTAATAACATTTTAGTTTACTAAACTCTCCTTTAATTTCTACCCATTTTTATTGTGAAGGATCTCAGTTACCTAAATAACAGGCTTCTTAATTGGTCCTGCCACTTTCAAATAACCAACCTGTATCTAGATCCTCTTTAATATTCTACCATTCAGTATTGTTTTACAGTTCCATATTATGTTGCATTTTCCATGTGCCTGGACCCTTGACCACTCTGTTCCAGTGTTTACCATAAGCTGGGAGACTCACTTGCAATACAGAATTGAAAGGGCCAAACAACATGATGCTGTTTGTGCTAACATTTTTTTGGAAGGACACATTGGACAATGAATTCTGTATTTAGAGAAATATGTTTTTGTCTTGAGAATAAATAGGAATCCCAAAACCATTTATAAAAAGTGAGTCATTGCTAAACACTTCAAAAACTTCATGTTTAAATTTGGGGACTGGTCCTCGCCTTGAGAATGCACATACATAATTTTTAAAGATTTCTATTCCCACAAACATATATGGCATACATTTACAGCATTTCCCACTTGTGAAAATGTATAGACATAGCTAATTACAACCGAAGTACAAAACTGTTGTCACATTACTGCAACAATTCTCCCAGTTTGTAGCTACATTTGAAGTGGTGATGGACTATTGCAGAATATGTGGACA
This sequence comes from Mobula birostris, assembly GCF_030028105.1. Classification (NCBI taxonomy): domain Eukaryota; kingdom Metazoa; phylum Chordata; class Chondrichthyes; order Myliobatiformes; family Myliobatidae; genus Mobula; species Mobula birostris. The sequence continues at coordinate 37,519,888 of NC_092373.1, read as the reverse complement.
ACGTATTCCAACAGTGTTATTAAGTCAGGAATCCCACAAATTTCAGTAACAGGGCACAGCCAATAACATTTATCCAAGTCCAGATCATATGTGAGTAGAGGAGAATTTGGAAGAGTACTTCTATCTGCCTAATCCTTGCAAAGGAAATCGGGAAGATTTACAGGTTAGCAAAATGCTGCAAAGAAGCCTTGGCATGCTACTAAAATTCATGTAAATGGTATGTACAGTACTTCGGCCATGATTTACTGATGAGTAAAGGATAGGAAGTTACAAAAATAAACAAATAGGTTAAATGAATGGGCAAAGAATGATAATGGCAAAATATGCAAAATTGTTCAGTTTGGCAGTAAAAGCAGAAAAAACATATCTAAATGGTCAGAAATTGCAGAGCTCTAAAAAGCAGCGGGATCTGGATAATAATTCACCAAAGGTTAGCTAGGCAACAATTTAGAGACTGATATCCAGAATGAGCAGTTGGTCTCATGAGAAAAGGTTGGACATACTAGACCATCAGTGTTTCGAAAACAAAGACAATTTTATTGAAACACATCAAAAAGGCTGACAGGGTGGACGTGGAGATAACCTAGAACTGGTGAACTACTTTTTTAAATATAAAGAGTTGCCTATCTTGAGTCATCAGAATTCCCTTTATCAACTGACTGAATAGCAAAATATTTGAACACATTTGTAGAATGTGTGAACATATATGCAATAAGCAAGAAGTTGGAGTGCATATTGGATTAAGACTTGAGTGTGGCTGGAGCTGCAAACATCTTCGAAAATGGAGAGTATTCCATTAAGCTCCCGATTTGTGAACAGTTATGAGAAAATCAGGAGTAATGTCACACTGCAGAATTCTCAGCTTCTGACTGCTTCAGTATTCATGTTATCCATGTACGTATAATTGATTTACAGATTTTGATAACGTGAATAGCTCTACCCACATTGCCTGAAATGTTTATATTAGATTGACCGAAAGGTGCCCATAGGCTCACCTATGCCATTTCTAAGCCACCTGCAATAGCAGGCTATCTTTTTCAAGATTTAATGCATTTATGGCACCAAATACAAATTTCATCTTTACATCATGTATTTTGCTTTATTAGCAAAGGTTAACTACCAGCAATCTACTTTCAAATCAATTTATAAACACACCCATATGATCACTCAAATTTGTAGCCCGAATTAAATTCTATCTCAATTCATCTGTCAGCTGTTCCTAGTCATCAGCAAAAAAAAATCATGATTGCGCATTATAGCTTAGGGCATTACTACATAAAAATCCAAAGTTTATTAGTCATTTAAGAAGACTGGACATAGTTTCCCTGATACCTCATCTAGTATGGATCAAGCCGTGAGACCAATGCTTTCATATTTGAATCATGGAAGGTTAATTAATCTGAACTGCAGAAACAGCTGTTCTTTAGCAATTACCACTGTTCCCAATTTAGAAACAGGAGAAAATAGGAACTACAAATGGACATAAAAATATTTGGAAGGAGGAAAATGCAGAACAGTAAAGTGATTCAGACATTTAGTTTTTGTATAAAGCAGATTATAGCTTCAGAATGTGTTCAAAAAGATGCTGTACTCTTGAGTACTCAGCATGCTCTTATATTCTGAAGTTGCAAAACTAGGTTTTTTTGGCTGTACAGTTTAAAGGACACCAGAAAAAAAAGGGAAAGTTAAGAACGTATCAACAAAGATGACATTCAAGAGAAAGAGTGAATGTGATAAAAAAACTTGCAAAATCTTTCTGTAAACAAAGAATAATACCAGACAAGCAAGAAACAAGTCCAATGGCATCCTCAAAACTATGAAAACACCAGTAGACAGCAAGATACCTATCTCTATAGGTATTCTTTGAAAACAGAAATGAGGTCTTTTAATGAAGTCAAAAGTTCAGGCCAGAATATTGAACTGTACCAAAACAAAGCTAAAATCCAAGCAATATGGGTTGCATTGAGTGTCAATGGTTTCAAATAGAACCAAAACATGGAGAATTGGAAATGGGAAGAGTGTTGAATGATATGAGCCATACTATGATGAATCACAAATGAAGATATTGTGCACCTTTTTACCCTCATCTCCAAATCTATTTTACCTGATTTTGACTCCATGGATACAATAATTTAACAGAAAATCTTGGAAACACTCAGGTGGCGAGACAGCATCTGTGGAAAGATACTTTATCAGAGCTGCAAGATGGTAGAGATATAGTACTTAAGAAAATAGAGACATGAAAGAGGTAAAGACAGGGCTTAATAATTTTAGATGTTAGTATCAATCCTAATTTCCCCTCCGACAGCAAGTGCTACTAAAGGAAAATGGAATCAGAAATCCAAATGGGATCAAAAAGGGAGACCAAAACTGTATACACTATTCCAGATGTGCCTGTAAGGCCCTGTAAAGTTGTCATGCTACAATTATACTTTTAAAAACACCCCCTTTATAAACAACAAGAGTAATAGAAGACAATTAGGTTATGTACCTTTTAAATTTCATGCTGTACCTGTTAACTCTGTAATTCACAGGAAAGGACATATAAAACATATGAATTCTGCTGAACTGCAACCACATGGACTAGAATGTACCGATGGATATTTTTCCCCCTGTAACTTGGCATATCCACAAATGTTTGGTACTTACAAGTTCTGTTAATTGCCGTAGTAATCCCACCTCTTCTGGCAATGATATTAATTTGTTGTTACTTGCAATCAGAACTTTTAAAGGGAGAGTACAGATATGTCCAGGTAATGTTGTGAGTTGGTTGCGACTGTAGAAAGACAAAAAATATCACCAGAGTTTTATTGGAAAGGCAAAGTGAAAGAAGGCTACCATTTCTGAAAGAGATTTTCTGAATCTTGTCAAATGAATAATGACAAACTATTCATGCCGTAATATTTAAGCACATGAAAGCACTATCAGAGAAGTAAATTAGAATTGCGACTGGGGATCAATTTCAAAAATAATTATCTGTCATTAATGACATTATTTAGCTAAGTATATTGTTTAAAATAATATAGCCAAAGATATGACTTTTTTAAAAAAGGTGAGTGAAAGTCAGAGAATGGTTATTAAAAACTTTCTTGGGTACTCTAGATACTCTAGATATTTTGGGGGCTCACTATCAATGGTTAATCTGTAAACAGACCTCGTGAGAGCACAGACAGATCTGGTGATTTTTATGTTGACTTACAAAATTGCTCAGAACAACAAATCAAAACATTAGTATGTCCTGAATCAAACTGAATATGAAATGTAAGACCTTTATTCTTCCTACCAAAGGGCATTACCACACACTTCTCTACATGATATTTGATGGGCCACTTCTTTGCCTATTTTCTAGGTTCTAGTAAAAAAAAATCAAACTTGCAATAGTCATTTGATGTCAAGCAAAATTTTTGCAGTTGTACCTCCTATGCATTTTCTGTCATACATGCAAAGATCTTACTTATTTTATAAATATACTACATGGATTAGGGTCTCTTCTACAATAGAAGCTTTGAGGGGGAAGCATTACACAGTAACCTTAGTTTCCAAGTCTTTATATGGAACTTTATTCAAGAGATTTCCACAGCATACGAATATGGATCCTGGAATGTGATAATACACAAAATTAAGACCATAAGATCATAAGATATAGGAGCAGAATTAGGCCATCTGGCCCATCAAGTCTGCTCTGCCATTCAATCATGGCTGATCCTTTATTCTATCTCCTCCTCAATCCCACCTCCTGGCCTTCTCTTCGTAACCTTTAATGCCATGTCCAATAAGAACCTATCAAGCTCTGCCTTAAATACACCCAATAACCTGGCCTCCACAGCTGCATGTGGCAACAACTTCTACAAATTCACCACCCTCTGGCTAAAGAAATTTCTCTGCATCTCTATTTTGAATGGATGCCCTTCTATCCTGAGGCTGTGCCCCCTTGTCATAGACTCTCCCACCATGGGAAACATCCTTTCCAGATCTACTCTGTCTAGGCCTTTCAACATTCAAAAGGTTTCAATGAGATCCCCACCCCTCCCCCCACCCTTCTGAATTCCAGCGAGTACAGACCCAGAGTCATCAAACATTCCTCGTATGATAACTCTTTCATTCCTGGCATCATCCTTGTGAACCTCATCTGGACCCTCTCCAATGTCAGTACATCATTTCTAAGATGAGGGGCCCAAAACTGTTCACAATACTCAAGGTGATACCTCACCAGTGCCTTATAAAGCCTCAGCATCATATCCTTGCTCTTGTATTCTAGACCTCCTGAAATGAATGCTAACATGGTATTTGCCTTCCTCACCACTGACTCAACCTGCAAATTAACCTTCATGGTGTTCTGCACTAGTCCCTCTGCGTCTCAGATTCCTGGATTTTCTCCCCGTTTAGAAAATAGTCTACACATTTATTTCTAATACCAAAGTGCATGACCATGCATTTTCCAACATACATTTCATTTGCCACTTTCTTGCCCATTCTCCTACTCTAAGTCCTTCTGCAACCTACCTGTTTCCTCAGCACTACCTGTCCCTCTACTAATCTTTGTATTATCTGCAAACTTGGCAACAAAGCCATCTATTCCATCATCTAAATCATTGATATACAGCATAAAAAGAAGTGGTCTCAACACCGATCCCTGTGGAACACCCCTAGTCACTGGCAGCCAACCAGAAAAGGATTCTTTTATTCCCACTCGCTGCCGCTTACCAATAGCCAATGCTCTGACTGTATGAGTAACTTTCCTGTAATACCATGGGCTCTTAACTTGGTAAGTAGCCTCACGTGTGGCATCTTGTCAAAGGCCTTCTGAAAATCCACTGCATCCCCTTTATCTATCCTACTTGTAATCTCTTCAAAGAATTCCAACAAATTCGTCAGGCAGGATTTTCCATGAAGGAAACCACGCTGACTTTGTACTATCTTGCCCTGTGTCACCAAGTACTCCATCACCCCCCTTAACAATTGACTCTAACATCTTCCCAAACACTGAGGTCAGGCTAACTGGTCTATAATTTCTTCTCTGTTGCCTTCCTCCTTTCTTAAAGAGTGGCGTGACGTTTTCAATTTTCCAGTCCTCTGGCACCATGCCAGAGTCCAATGATTTTTGAAAGATCATTTCTAACTCCATCATAATCTCTAACGCTACCTCTTTCAGAACCTTAGGGTGCAGTACATCTGGTCCGGGTGACTTAATATACCTTTATGTCTTTCAGCTTTTTGAACACCTTCTCTCTTGTAACAGTAACTGCACCCACTTCTCTTCCTTCACACACTACAACATCAGGCATACTGCTAGTGTCTTCCACAGTGAAGACTGACACAAAATACTCATTTAGTTCAGCAGCCATTTCCTTGTCCCCCGTTATTACTTCTGTCACATTTTCTAGTGGTCCTTTGACTCTCATTTCTCTTTTATTTTTAACACATTTGAAAAATCTTTTACTATCCACTTTGATATTATTTGCTAGCTTGCTTTCAAATTTCATCTTTTCCCTTCTAATGATTTTTTTAGTTGCTCTCTGTAGGTTTTTAAAAACTTACCAATCCTCTATCTTCCCACTAATTTTTGCTTTGTTGTATGCCCTTTCTTTTCCTTTTACAATAGCTTTGACTTCCCTTGTCAGCCATGGTTGTACTGTTTGAGGATTTCTTCATTTTTGAAATACACATGTCCTGCACCTTCCTCATTTTTTCCCAGAAACACACACCACTGCTGCTCCACTGACATCCCTGCCAGCAGCTCCTTCCAATTTACTTTGGCCAACTCTTCTCTCATACCGCTGTAATTTCCCTTACTCCACTAAAATACTGCTACATCATGCTACATTAAGACACATATAGTGTTGTTTCTAGAAGACCAGCAAGTTTCTGGTAGGATAAAGGGACTATTACATTGAGTTTATGATTTCTAGCAGCAAATGATGATGGTTTCAGTATGTATACCGGATCAAAGTGAGATGGATCTTGCGTTCCAGTGAATGGCCAAGGTGGTTGCAGGGGGAAGATTTATTATTTTAGAGATACAGCACAGTAACAGGCCCTTCTGGCTCAACAAGTCCAAGCTGGCCAATTGAATAATGTGACCAATTAACCCACTAACCCAATTAAACCACCTATACATTTGGAATGTGAGAGGAAACCCATGTAGCCACAGGGAGAATGTACAAACTCCTTACTGACAGCAGCAGGAATTGAACCCAGGTTGCCTGCGCTGTGTGGAGAACACTCAGTGAACGCAGTCCTTACATATGCACATTCACACACACCTTGTCATTCTACTGTCGTTGTGCTGAGTGTACACACTTCAATGTCCTTCCCAGTATATTCCCATAATGGGTTTTAAACTGAGCATTGGGCATGGGTTGGCTTTACGGTGTCTTTCCCACCACACACAGCGGAATATTCTACTTATTTAGTAATGGGGATGTGTAAATGCATACATGTTGTTTATATACTGTATTTAATGTAGATACTTCATTTATTTTGTAATATAATTGTACCCATGTTGTGGGGTGCATCATATTCTAATTCACGTGCATCTTAAGTTAACTTCGTTGGTAATTAAAGACAGTATGTCCTGTACCTAAAAAAATGGGAGCTCTTTGCCCTCAGTAGAGGAGAGTGATAGGGGTTGCCAGGATTCACACCGGACAGCAATATGTATGGAGCTATCACTGTGTTTTCTGATAGATTTTTGTAAATATTGGCAGTTTTCTTTTTAATATTTTTTCTAAATTTGGTTTTTGATGCACCTACTAAACAACCTTGCACTAAAGTGCTAAACAATTCCAGCTATTTTTCCTTTGGTCATATCCCATGTATCTAACATACTGTAATAGCATTATACTAACCACTATGCTACCATGCTGCCTATGAGAGATAATCATCTTCATCTGTGCTTAGTTGCACTGCATTAACCAATAAAGACATAAACACTAGCAGTGCATCTGCATACACTAAAGGATCCCAAAGTTTTTGCTTTATTTAACTGTTAGAGCTATCTGAACTTCAAACAAGAAGGAAAATAATATGCTTTTTAGTTACTGCTTTCATAAAGATTAGAATTCAGTCAAACAGTAACAACAATCTTTCTTCACTATGACATAAATTATCTAAATTAAATTAAAACAAAGAGGAGCAAAATCTTTAGTTGCATTTCTTTCTTAAATTTAGACCTGGTAACAAGTTGTATTAGATAAAAACATTAAAAATGTTTCTAGTGAATGTTCATGTTCACGTTTTTTAATGTAGAAAGTTTATCCTTTGTACATTATTTTTGTATTCCCAGTGTGGTTATTGTCTTTCTTTCATTTCAAAAATACTTCAGACACAGTAGCATATCCTTCAGATATTGATTCCCTACTGGCTCAGATGCCATGAAAGTGCTTATGAAACCCTGGTGTATACAGATTCAGTTGATCACAGATTACCTATGATGGCCTGAGTGTAAAAAAAATAAGTGAAAATAATCAAGAATCCTGCACCCCATAATTAATGATGCTCATGGAGAAATATGCTGTACACGTATTTAAGATGGACAAGACCTTCCATTGTCAAATAACCTGAATAGAAATTTTGAAGCGGTCAAGAGAAAAGCAAAATTTACGACAGTATCTTCTTTCTGGTTCACAAATCCTTTTAATAATAAAATCATTATCTTCTAAATAATTGAGAAACCTATTTATTACATCTCATCAATCGTCTATATAGAAATTTGTTCAGCAGGCTTGCCACCCAAAACAGATTATAAAAACATGACTGTATGTTGGTTAACTTACATGTTTTGCATTTCAAAAATAGCATACCTGATATTTAAGAAGGTTAACGATTGTAGATTTAAAATGGCTTCTGGAATACTTCGTATACAGTTCTGATAGAGGTTAAGGCTCTCCAATGACACAAAGTAACAAACTTCAGCTGGAATCTCCACTAATCTGTTCTTGGATAGATCTGCAAGTAAGGGAAAACTAACAGAAATTAACACAAATAAGAACTAAAGTTGAATAAGCATGCACTAGATTGGAGAAAAACATTAGAGGAACATAATAAAAACAAGTGCCAGTTATAAATTACAAACAATTTTGGTTCATGAAGAAAACTACTTTTTTTCCAAATCCCAGAGTCATAAGAGTACTACGGCACAGTAACACTCTTCAACCCACCTAGTCCTTGTTGAGCTGTTATCCTGCCTAGTTCCATCAACCTGCACCCAGCCTCCACAGCCCTTCATACCCCTCCTATCCATGTACATGTCCAAATTTCTCTTAAATGTTGCAATTCAACTTGTGTCACAATGCTGTTTCTGGATTTCAGTTTGGTGAACAAACTCTTACTCTTCAGTTTAAATACACCACCGTGCAACTGTGTGTTGGCTGTCCTAACGAACAGACCTCAGATAGTAAGGATGCACAACCGCTCCTCCCTCCACATCATCCTCAACACGAGTGGCCCTCAGAGCTGCGTACTGGGCTCACTGGTGTACACTTCGCTCACATGACTGCACAGTCAAACATTTGAGCAACCATATCACCAGGTTTGCCAAACACGCGACAGTGGTGGGCTTCATCACCAACACCGATGAGATGCCCTACAGAGAGGAAGTGGAAAAGCTCAAGGCCTGGTACCAGGCAAATAACCACGTCCTTAATGTCAACAAGACAAAGTAGATGGTTATTGACTCCAGGAGAACCCACACCACTCACACCCCTCTTTATACAAGTGGCACAGCAGTAGAAACTCCTAAGAATGCACATCACACACGAGGAGGAGGAGAAGATGGCGGCGCGACGCAGCTTGCGCGGCCACTCCGGTGAATGATATCTGTAATCTGTCAAGTAGGGTGCTGCGCACAATTCTGATTTGATGGAGACAGGCGTGAGAAAACTGAAATGCCTTTTTCGCTGCCGCTGTTACTGTGTGATCCAGAATCTCTGGAGGGGAAGGCCCCGAACCCCCAGCTTTGCTTGTTGCTCGGCGGCCGGGATGGGGTGAAAGCGCTTGGCAGAGATGGTGCTCGGTGTCGAAGGGCTGATCAGAGGCTCAAAGTTTCTGGACGGACTCAGAGTCAGCTATGGTCGGGTGCATCCAATGCATTGACAGTTGTCGGTGCCTGGAGGTTTATGGCAGAGAGAGTTTCTCCCTTTTGCCACTTGCTATCGGGGACTATTGGGAGTCGATCGGAACTTTGAGACCTTTTTTTTACCGTTCCCATGGTCTGCTCTTTATCAAATTATGGTATTGCTTTGCACTGCTATAACTATATGTGTTACGTAACTGGCAACAATGAATATCAATCGAGACAGGTTATATAAAAACAACCAAACATTTATTAAACATGGATAAAAAGTAAAAACAAACGAAAACCTTAACCGGAAGTTAACCGCTAGGTGGCTATTCAACAAATCGTCACTCGGTACTGATTCTTAAAGTGATAAATGCGAAAACAGTTCTTAAAGTGGTAAAGTCAAACACAGTTCTTAAAATGGTAAATTCTAAGGTCCAACAGATTTATACGTTCAATTGGGAGAGACTTCTCTGGAGAAGGATTTCTTCATAGCCGCGACTTTCCTGTTGGTTCTGTCCAAAGGATTCACGATGAAGGAAATAAATGGCTTAAAACAACTGCCCCTAATTTCTAGAGAGCAAACCTTGCATGAACTTCCTTGCTCTTTTGGCAAGAGTTATCTTCGATGCAGGTCGCTACTTCTTCAACGAAGACTCAATAAGGTCAATCCTTTATTAAACGGCCGAACGATACCAAACTCTCTTAATCCTTCGGATCCTGTACTTCGATAAAGTCTTCACACTCCCATACTACTGGAAAAAGGTACGTCAACAAACCTAGCAAAAATTGCCAATCCAGCACTATTGTACCTTGCAACAGAACGTAACACTCCATTTTAAAAATGAAACTGCGTCATAAAATAAATACGCAACAGAAACGGAGACTGACTAATGTTCCAGCTGGAAAACTAAAAGCTAACTGCGTCATCTGAGGTCTTCCCTTACATACCCGTGGTGAACATGTCATCACGTGACCTCACATCGGCAGGAAAATTACATCAGGTGACCTCCAAAAGACCATCACATCATTCTCACAAGAAAATCACAAGATCTCCTTGAGGTACGTAACATATGTTATAATAATGTGGTCTTGTCAGTGTTAGTCTTTGGTTTGTCTTTTTTTTGTGATATCACTCTGGAGGAACATTGTATCATTTCTTAATGCATGCATACATTTCTAAATGACAATAAACGAGGACTGAGTGTCCTCATAATCTAATCTAATCTAATCTATCATGCTCCTAGAACACATTTTACACAGTCAAGAAAGCTCACCAATGCCTCTATTTTGTGAGGAGGCTGAAGAGAGCTGGACTTTGCACATCCATACCCAAGTCATTCTACAGATGCGCATTAGAGTGTTCTGACAATCTGCGTCACTGCATGGTACAGAAACTGCACTGCAGCAGTCAGGAAAGCCCTACCAGTAGTCAAAACTGCCTAATGCATCACTGGCATCAGCCTACCTGCCATCAAGGACATGTATACAGGAAGATGCTAGTAACATCATGAAGGATCCCACCAATGCTGCTCATGGACTGTTTGTCACACTCCAATCAGGGAGGAGGCTACACAGCCTCCACATCAGGACCACCAGACTCAAAAAAAAAAATGAACTTTCCTGAAGCAGTAAGACTGATCCACACCTCCACCCACTAACTCCACCACTACTTTATTATTTCCTTTCAGTCATTTTATGTACAGCCTAGTGTTGCACATAAATAAAGGCATCTGTTAGTCTTGGGAGACCATGGATCTGCGCATGGAAAGTCTTCACTCTCCAGGGCGCAGGCCTGGGCAAGGTTGCATGGAAGACCAGCAGTTGCCCATGCTGCAAGTCTCCCCTCTCCACAATGTTGTCCAAGGGAAGGGCATTAGGACCCATATAGCTTGGCCAGTGTCGTCGCAGTGCAATGTGTGATTAAATGCCTTGCTCAAGGACACAACACACGTTGCCTTGGCTGGGGCTCGAACTCACGACTTTCAGGTCGCTAGTCCAATGCCTTAACCACTTGGCCACGTGCCCACACATAATCAATGTATATAAACTATCTTATGTATATTTTATTGTTTTTATTATTATTGCATTCTTTATCTTTTGTGTTGCCTAGCATTTGGAGTAACAAATATTTCATTCTACTTTACACTTGTATATAGGAAATGACATTAAACAATCTTGAATCTACATCCATCACTTATGCTGGCAGCTCAATCCACACTCTGAGTAAAGAAATTTCCTCTCAGGATCCCCTTAAATATTTCATCTTTCACCCTTAACCTACAAGTTCCAGTCTCATACAACCTCAATGGAAAAAGTCTGCTTACATTTACCCTATCTATGCCTTCATATCCTTGCATATGCCTATCAAATCTCCTCTCATTCTCCTGTACTACAGGCAATAAAACCTTTTTAATCGGTAAATACTATCCCCTGTAATTCTCCCTATCATATGTGCTTAGTATACAAGTCAACAAATTAAGCATTTTACAATGTGTTAAGCTCTGCCTAAAGAAGCCACAGTTCCTCTCCCCATCTTCTAATCCATGATAATGTTCCCAGGAAGTCATTTAGCTATGATTTTCATCTCTATTTCTCCAGTTCCACAATATATTCACTTTTTCATCAACTTTAATGTCTTCTCTTCTTGGTCTGTTACGTGCAATATTTTCTCATTCATCACATTTTAAAAATTTATAATTAGTCAGTCTTATTATGATCTATAGTTATCCATTTTTGCTCTGTAATTTGCTCCAGCCGTCGTTTCTCATCTTTTCAGTTTTCCTGTACTTTTGTCTGTTTTCTTGATTAAACTTTCTAAATTTCTCCTCATCGGAAACCTATTCCCACATCCCCCATCTCTGTAATTAGATTTCTAGATGCAGCATTTTCAGCTCTAAAGCAATGAGAACACTCATGATTTTGGTACTCTTGTACCACTTTGTAACTTTTAAAATTTCAATTAAGTCTGGATATTTATAGTAGATAAATATTCTTCTTTGAAAATATGCATAAATGCATCACTTAAAAAATTCAGACAAAATATTTGCCAGCTCTTTGTGTCTCAAAATCTATGTTATGATGACTGAGATGTTTCCAAGTTGAACTATGACAAGCAAAATGACCACATTTCTATGAACAATTATTCTGAAGAGTCCCAATTGATGGGTGTTTTAGAAAATGAAAATAATAACATGAATGGCCCACCTTGCCCTCCAAGCCTGCTCTGCCATTCTATACCATGGTGTATATTCCACGTCACCAACATTTTCCAATACTATCTCCAATTCCTTTGATTCCTTTAAGACAGTAAGATACAGGAGCAGAATTAGACCACTTGGACCAAGTATGCTCCACCATTTCATTATGGTTGATCCATCTTTACTCTCAGCCCTGATCCCCTGCCTTTGACCTGTATCCCTTCATGCCCTGACCAATCACAAATCTATCAAACTCTGCCTTAAATATACATAAAGACTTGGCCTCCACAGCTGCCTATGGCAATGAATTCCATAAATTTATCACTCTCTGCCTAAAGAAATTCCTCCCTCATCTCCATTCTAAAAAGACACCCCTCTATTCTGAGGCTGTGTTCTCTGGGCTTAGACACTCCCACCATAGGAAACATTCTCTCCACACCCACTCTATCAAGGCGTATCACAAGGTTTCAATTAGGTCACTCTTCATTCTTCAAAATTCCAGTGAATACAGGCCCAGAGCCATCAAACACTCTTGACTTGACAAGCTGTTTAATCCTGGAATCATTTTCATGAACCTCCTCTGAACCCTCTCCAGTTTCAGTACATCCTTTCTAAGACAAGGGGCCCAAAACTGCTCACAATACTCCAAGTGAGGCCCACCAGTGCTTTATAAAGTCTCAACAATACATCCTTGCTTTTATATTCTAGCCCTCTTGAAATGAATGCTAACATTGCATTTACCTTCCTTACCACAGACTCAACTTGCAAATTAACCTTTAGGGAATCCTGCACAACGACCCCCAAATCCCTTTGCACCTCAGATTTTTGTATTTTCTCTCAATTTAGAAAATAGTCAGCTGTTTAATTTCTTTGACCAAAGTGCATGACCAGACACTTCCCGACACTGTATTCATCTGGCACTTACTTGCCTATTCTCCTAATTTGTCTAAACCATCCTGTAACCTCCCTATTTCCTCAAAACTACCAGTCCTTCTACCTATCTTTGTGTTCAAAGAGCTATTGATCTTTTTTCTTTAAACTCACAGGAGGAATGGGACTGGAAGCAACCGTAAAATGGGATTAGAGTTCTCCGGAAAATTACAGAATGAAGCTGTTCCAGAAATTTTCTAGCCTTGTAACATACTTTGAAATACAGAGAACACACACATTCAACAAACATAAACTTAAATCCAGAAAGAAAGAATGAGAAGTAGGAAGGAAAGAAATGAATAAAACGAGAGGAACAGAAACTTAAAAAAATTCATATTTATACAATCTCTTTCATAACCCTCGATGTTCAACAGTGCTTTAAAGACTATAAGTGGATTTTTGAAATACAGGTACTTTCATAAATATGGAACTGACAGATAGTAAGCACATGTTGCATTCAGTAGACATACATTATCAGAATCTAACTACTGGGAATTTAAAGTATACAAGCATTTCCCAAAAGGGTATTAGATCTGCATCAATCCACTTGCACTAACAAATATTTACTACAATGCCTATTCTGTACACATTAATAAATTATTGAAAAATTGATTATAATAATTCAGTTGAGGAACCTACTGCTGTGAAATCATGCTGATCCAAAATTATTTCAGTATTTTGTTTTAACAAAATAGCCCTCAAACCAAAATAAAGAAATAACACAAAGATAACATGCTTGTTGGTCTCCATCACTGAACTAGTAAAATTGAATAACATTCAACATGTGGGATATTTTTGAAGGGGATAAAATTATAATTTTATAATTATATTATAAAGGAAGTCCTGAAAGGTGAGCTTAGGGAGTTAGGAGCCAAGTTAAAGGACAGGACCTCCAGGATAGCAATCTCAGGATTGCTACCAGTGCCACGTGCAGGCGGGTTTAGAAATAGTAGGACAGCACAGATCAACACGTGGCCGAAGACATGGTGCAGGAGGGAGGGTTTCAGATTTATAGATAATTGGGCAATTTTCCAGGGAAGATGGGACCTGTTCCGGAGGGACAGTTTACATCTCAACTGGAGTGGACAAATATTCCTAGAGGTAGGTTTGCTAGAGAGGTTCCAGTGGATTTAAACTAAATACCGGGGGGGGGGGGGGGGGGGAGGGGAACCAGAGTGTAGGAACAGATGTAGGGGAGAAGGAAGAAAAAGAAAATAGTAAAATTGTTTGCACCGTTAGTGATAAACAGGGAGTAAGAGGTGGAAAATCTCTTAAATGCATTTATTTTAATGCTAGGAGCATTATAAGAAAGGTGGATGAGCTTAAAGCATGGATTGATACCTGGAAGTATGATGTGGTAGCTATTAGTGAAACATGGTTACAGGAGGGGTGTGATTGGCAACTAAATATTTCTGGATTTAATTGCTTCAGGTGTGACAGAATCGGAGGGACAAGAGGGGCAGGTGTTGCATTGCTTGTCAGAGAAAATATTACAGCTGTGCTCTGGCAGGATAGATTAGAGGGCTCGTCTAGGTAGGCTATTTGGGTGGAATTGAAGAATGGGAAAGGTGTAGTAACACTTATGGGGGTGTTTTATGGGGGTGTACTATAGACCACCAAATGGGGGGCGAGAATTGGAGGAGCAAATTTGTAAGGAGATAACAGATATTTGTAGTAAGCACAAGGTTGTGATTGTGGGAGGTTTTAATTTTCCACACATAGACTGGGAAGCCCATACTGTAAAATGGCTGGATGGCTTGGAGTTTGGAAAATGTATGCAGGATAGTTTTTTGCAGCAATACATAGAGGTACCAACTAGAGAAGGGGCAGTGTTGGATCTCCTGTTAGGGAATAAGATAGGTCAGGTAACGGAGGTTTGTGTTGGGGAGCACTTCGGATCCAGTGATCACAATGGCATTAGTTTCAATATAATTATAGAGAAGGATAGGTCTGGACCCAGGGTTGAGATTTTTGATTGGAGAAAGGCTAACTTTGAGGAGATGCGAAAGGATATAGAAGGAGTGAATTGAGACAATTTGTTTTATGGGAAGAATGTAATAGAGAAATGGAGGTCATTTAAAGGTGAAGTTTTGAGGGTACAGAATCTTTATGTTCCTGTTAGATTGAAAGGAAAGATTAAAAGTTTGAGAGAGCCATGGTTTTCAAGGGATATTGGAAACTTGGTTCTGAAAAAGAGAGATATCTACAAAAAATATAGGCAGCATGGAGTAAATGAGGTGCTCAAGGAATATAAAGAATGTAAAAAGGATCTTAAGAAAGAAATTAGAAAAACTAAACGAAGATATGAGGTTGCTTTGGCAGTAAGGTGAAAATAAATCCCAAGGGTTTCTACCATTATATTAATAGCAAAAGGATAGTGAGGGATAAAATTGGTCCCTTAGAGAATCAGAGTGGACAACTATGTGTGGAGCCAAAAGAGATGGCGGAGATTCTGAACAATTTCTTTTCTTCGGTATTCACTAAGGAGAAGGATATTGAATTGAGTAAGATCTGGAAAACAGGAAGGGAAGTTATGGAAACTGTGATGATTAAAGAAGAGGAAGTACTGGTGCTTTTAAGGAATCTAAAAGTGGATAAGTCTCCGGGTCCTGACAGGACATACCCTAGGACCTTGAGAGAAGTTGGTGTGGAAATAGCAGGGTCTCTGACAGAAATATTTCAAATGTCACTAGAAACGGGGGTGGTACCGGAGAATTGGCGTATTGCTCATGTTGTTCCATCGTTTAAAAAGGATTCTAAGAGTAAACCTAGCAATTATCGGCCTGTGAGTTTGACGTTAGTGGTAGGTAAATTGATGGAAAGTATTCTTAGAGATGGTATATATAATTATCTGGATAGACAGGGTCTGAATAGGAACAGTCAACATGGATTTGTGTGTGGAAGGTCATGTTTGACAAATCTTATTGAATTTTTTGAAGAGGTTACTAGGAAATTTGACGAGGGTACAGCGGTGGATGATGTCTATATGGACTTCAGTAAGGCCTTTGACAAGGTTCCACACGGGAGGTTAGTTAGGAAGGTTTAATTGTTCCGTATTAATATTGAAGTAGTAAAATGGATTCAGCAGTGGCTGGATGGGAAACGCCAGAGAGTAGTGGTGGATAAATGTTTGTCAGGTTGGAGGCCGGTGACTAGTGGTGTACCTCAGGGATCCGTACTGGGTCCAATGTTGTTTGTCATATATATTAGTGATCTGGATGGTGGGGTGGTAAATTGGATTAGTAAGTATGAAGATGATACTAAGATAGGTAAAGTAGTGGATAATGAAGTAGGGTTTCAAAGCTTGCAGAGAGATTTAGGCCAGTTAGAGTGGGCTGAAAGATGGCAGATGGAGTTTAATGCTGATAAATGTGAGGTGCTACATTTTGGTAGGACTAATCAAAATAAGGACATACATGGTAAATGGTAGGGCATTGAAGAATGCAGTAGAACAGAGGGATCTAGAAATAATGGTGCATGGTTCCCTGAAGGTGGAATCTCATGTGGATAGGGTGGTGAAGAAAGCTTTTGGTATGCTGGCCTTTATAAATCAGAGCATGGAGTATAGGAGTTGGGATGTAATGTTGAAATTGTACAAGGCATTGGTAAGGCCAAATATGGAGTATTGTGTACAGTTCTGGTCACCGAATTATAGGAAAGATATCAACAAAATAGAGAGAGTACAGAGAAGATTTACTAGAATGTTACCTGGGTTTCATCACCTAAGTTACAGAGAAAGGTTGAACAAGTTGGGTCTTTATCCTTTGGAGCGTAGAAGGTTGAGGGGGGACTTGATAGAGGTATTTAAAATTATGAGGAGGATAGATAGAATTGACGTGGATAGGCTTTTTCCATTGTGAGTGTGGGAGATTCAAACAAGAGGACATGAGTTGAGAGTTAAAGGGCAAAAGTTTAGGGGTAACATGAGGGGGAACTTCTTTCCTCAGAGAGTGGTAGCTGTGTGGAACGAGCTTCCAGCAGAAGTGGTTGAGGCAGGTTCGATATTGTCATTTAAAATTAGATTGAATAGCTATATGCTCAGGAAAGGAATGGAGGGTTATGGGCTGAGAGCAGGTTGGTGGGACTAGGTAAGAGTAAGTGTTTGGCACGGACTAGAAGGGCCGAGATGCCCTGTTTCCATGCTGTAATTGTTATATAGTTATATGGTTATAATGCAAGATTGGAGATGCGTTCAAAAGAAAATAGGTTCAGAACCATTTTTCCAAGTCTAGCTTAATTTCTTTTACCTGAGAACCCCCTCCCCCAAAGTTATTGGAACACAGGTTAATATTTCCCAAACAATTACTCCTACTCATCACTTGCCCAGGATCCTGTGTTTGACTCAGATATAGTCCCACCTGCTCAAACACCCTTCCCTGATCATCTGCCCGAAGTTCAAGTTCAGTTTTATTATCTCACTGCACATCTATACAACAAAATGAAATGAAAACCTATTTTTGGTGTAAATGAAATGAAAACCTATTTTTGGTCTAAAGAAATGGTGCAATGCACAAGACAATTTACTGGATTTTCAGTTTTACTGATATCATACTGTAATGTGGAATGCAAATATCTTAGCTCTGCAATTGGGTTGTATGGAAATACTAAAGGACCTTTGAATTGAGTGTAAAATTCTTTAGTTGGGGATACTTAAGAGTTGGAGCATGCAACCAGATGGACCCCATTTTTCATCAACTGCACAAGAAATTTATAGAGACATCTAAAAACAAAGGAGTCATTTTGGTTAGTACTAAAACATTGGAAAAGTTGGAGAAAACTAGTAAGCATAATTAGACAAGGCTGAAAGATAATTATGCAATTCAATCAAGTCAGTTTACATACACTGCTAAGAAAACATATGTGCCATCTGCACTTCATCTACATCTTATTTTTAAACGTAGAACAGCTGTCGTAGGAAGTCTGTCTCACAGCTTCAGGAAATGTTCGTCCCAGAAACAGTGTAATTCACATTTCCTCTTCTAAAGTCAGCTTGGGAAAATGAATAGCAGATTCCACTCATGAAAACCACTTCCATTTTTTTGTCAATACTCAACAAGATTATAGTTTGATGATGGGCAGTGCATTTTTATGGCATGAAATTACCTCATTTTAAAAATCTTCCATTGATATATATAGAGAAAAAAAATTATCATTTGCAAATAATTAATAAGCTTTGTTATTCACATGCATAAATATTCAGTACTTGATGTCAAAGTACATATATCAATGTATGTATACATTATACAACCTTGAGATTCATCTCCTTACAGGCAGCCACACAAAAAGAAACCCCAAAAGAATCCATTAAAAAAAAAGACCATCAGACACCCAGCGCACAGAGAGAAAAAAGATGAAAAGTCGTGCAAACAATAAATATAACATATTTAAACAATCAAAGGTGCTTGACAGGAACACCATTAAATAAGATTTGACGCCAAGCTCCATAAGGAAATATTAGGACAAACAGCTAAAATCTCATTTTGATATAAATAATGGTTTTCAAGGAGAAGCTTGAAGGTTTTAAAATGGGATTATGCGAAATAATAAATGGAATTAGCCAATAAGTGGCTCATTTTCTGTCCCTTCAGGGTTCAGGACTGACTGCAAATTTCACAGCAAGAGTGTGGTGAATTAATGCTCTGCAATCACGGGGGAAAACAAGCGAAAGAAAAGCACCTTAATACACATATATTTAAACCCTTCATCAGTGTTCCTGACATTCATCTCAATATTTGTCTGGATCTCTGGTCCACTTTCTCTGAATTATCATCATCACAAACAGGATTTCGACAGTACATTTAATTACCACCATAGACATACTTTAATATCTGTGGTGAATTTAAGTCACTGAACTACTGCTACTTTAGTTAGAAGCCAGCAGCTCGTTTAAGTGGCCAATATTTACCATTAACAACATAAAAACATAATCTAGTCAATATCACTTTGCTGGTTCTAGATGGCTGCTACAAGCAAATTTATTTGCTAAAATACCTTGCATTCAAGGGTGACTATACTTGAAACTATCACCTTAGCTGCAAAGAAACATTGAGACATTACAGCTATATTTTTTTGGAATTCCAAATTTCAAGTACTGTACTGACAGTGCACAGATGTTACTTCTACAGACTAGTTTAAAAGCTCAATTGTAGAAAGCCATTTTTGCCAAAAGAAAATTATAAATATCAAAATAAATCAACAAGAAAATGTACACTGGTATTATAATAGGTTTGTTAATGAAACAGTTAAAAAGGATTAAAAATTACTAGATACTTTAAAGTAGTAAACCAGCAAAATGTAATAAAAGTTCCAAATTAGTTTTAAATAAACTATTTCAAAGCAAATTCAACATTGAAAGACAAATATTGCAATTGCCTTAGGAACCGTTTAAAATTCAACAGCTTCCTACAATCTTCACTTGAATGTAATAAAATGCCAGTCTGAGTGCCATAATGTGCAGAATCAACGTGTTTACGACAAACTGGTAAGTAGGAAATGTCAATGATTATGACATGTATAATTAAGTTAGGAGACTATCTAAAGCAGTTTATTTCACTATGTTGTGCACCGCTTCTATGTTGTGGTTCAAATAACTACAAGGGATGCAGAATGAAAAAAATTAAGACAGGAGCATAAATTCCAATCACTCAGATTTGCTATCCTAGGTATTACCTTTTTGTTCTGATTATGCAGGATATTTTACTGACAGATAATTAAAATATGAACAAGATGCTGGAGTGTATTTGAATAGCAAATAAACTCTATGTCATGTGAAATAGTAAATAATACATTTTTGCTACTCTGAAAACAGTGGTATATTTAT
The DNA here is from genome assembly GCF_030028105.1 of Mobula birostris. Classification (NCBI taxonomy): domain Eukaryota; kingdom Metazoa; phylum Chordata; class Chondrichthyes; order Myliobatiformes; family Myliobatidae; genus Mobula; species Mobula birostris. The sequence goes on along the minus strand of NC_092373.1, from coordinate 37,499,880 downwards.
TTAGATATAAAATATAATTCATATAAAGTACCCTCATTAACCCAAAGCTGAGGGCCGCTCTTCACAGTTGAGGAAACCCCAGAATCAATGATGTCACCACATGGCAAAGCAGAATACAAGCATTGCCATTCTTGGCAATTCAACAAAATCACTAAGCATTATTAGGTTGCCCAGTTGCTTCAGGACAGACTTAAAATTTCCTGTTTAATTTACAGCTTCACATGCAACATTCCAGAATTTTTATTTAAAAATCACCTTTATTTTAAGAAAATTAAACTTGTATCAAATATAAATTTCCCCATGGCAGAACACTGCCCCACTTTATACAGTTTAAAACCTTATCGTAGCACAGCAGTCAGTACAAGGCTATTATGGCACCAGCGACATGAGTTTAATTCCGTTGCTGTCTGTAAAGAGTTAGTATGTTCTCTCCGCGACTGTGTGGATTTCCTTTGGATGCTCTGCTTTCCTCCCATAACTCAAAGACGTACGGTTAATTGGTCACATGGGTGAAATTGGGTGGCACAGGCTCGATGGGCCAGAAGGCCTGTTACTGTGCTGTATCTCTAAAATATATATAAAAATAAAATCTGTAGCCCTAGTTATTCAATTTTCTAAGAAACTGGTTCCTAACTTTTTCCCCAAATGCTTCCTTAATGTATTACAATCCGAAAACTATTTCTTCTATACCTGACAAGAGAAACTAATGTTAGCATTAAATTGAAGGAAGGTGCTTAAAAATTAGTAGAAATCAAAGAAGGCCTGAGGATTGGAAATGTTTTAGGATTCAAACAGGGACTATGTTTGACTCCTAAAAAGACAAAAAAGAATTTTTTTAAATATTCATTTTCTAATAATAGAGACCATTTGGCCCTTTGAATCTATTTTGGCTTTTAGATAAATCCCATCAATCTCATTTCCTGACTTATTTTCTTGTAACACATTTATTTAACAACACAGCTCAGAACAGACCCTTCAAACCCAACAAACTGTGTCGTCCAGCAACCCACCAATTTAACCCTAGCCTAATCACAGGACTATCTTACAATGAGCTACTAACCGGTCGGTCTTTGGACTGGCCTTGTACTACTAACCTACTAACCGGTCGGTCTTTGGACTGTGGGAAGAAACCAGAGCACCTAGAGGAAACCCACACAGTCACGGGGAGAACGTACAAATTCCTTACAGACAGTATTGGAAATGAACTCCAATCTCCTACACCCCAAATTGCAGTAGCGTGTGTCGCCTCACAGGTTCAACTTTACCTACCCACATACATGAGGGGTAATTTACAATGGCCAATTAACCTACCAACTGAATTTCCAAATGGGAAGAATCAAGAGCATGCAGCTGAGGGACAAGCATGCAAACTCCACACAGGAGACACTGGAGATTCATACCGAAACCAGTTTAT